>NW_025999913.1:17025467-17259307 GCF_001458135.2 Marmota marmota marmota
ATATATATATATATAAAATTCTTTTTTTTTAGAGAAATACATGTGCTATAGCTTCAAGGGTGGAAAATTTAACACACTTCTTTAGTGAGGAAGTTTAATTGTAGCCCTTTTGCATATGTTTTTGGAGAAAAACTGTGGTTCTTTTTTTTTAAGCTATTGCCTTAGATCCTAGAAATATAAATAAGTACTGTGTCTAAATCTCTCTCCCAGTTTCTCCCAACAGGAGTGTCAGCCTGCTTTCTATGCCTCTTTTTGGAGCGTTTTTACTCTAAAAACACATCCTGGAAAACAGCAAGGAGATATGCCAATCACGACCTTCCAATTCATTCCGCTTCTCGGCATGCTAGAATATATTTAAAACAGATTATATTTTCCCTCCATGTTTTAGTTTTCACAGTTAATAAGACAGACATTTCCATGGCTGGCTTTCTGTTTTCATGGGTAGCAAATATTCTGATTAGTATTCCAGATACCAAGTTCACCAAATTTTATCCAGTGTAGAAAGTGCCGCGGGCCCTAAAGGTTCTGCTTCTCGTTGTCTGTATTTAAACATCAGAACCATCATATAGTTAAATATACTATGCTGCTCTGGCAGGTGGTGTTTGTAAAGAAATACCCTTCCAACGAGAGAGTGGTTTTAGAGATGCTCATGTGATATAGAAGCTGGGGCGTTTAAGAGCACTATGTCATGTTCCAAACTGTAAAATAAAACCTTGCTTTGGACCAGAGAGATGAGGAGCAAGGGACCGGAAGGCAGACTCTCCTGTTGGCCAGCCCCTCGGATCAGGACGTCTCTGCTATTGTATCTCACACAGCCAGTCCCTTCAACACTCCTCCCAGGGAAAGTGGCTTAAGGTCGTGTGCAGGTTGCTAGTCAGTGTGTCCAGCTATCCAAGTGACATGAACAGAACCAGTTGAGTTTTAAAACAGAATCTGTTGCATCTTCTCAGTGTCTCTCTTGTTAGGGAAGATGGACCCTGCCGCAGTCCGGCTGCAGCAAAATAATCGGGGGGTGACGAATAACTTGTGTACGTTGATACAGCAGGAGTAGGAGCCGTTTATTGCAGGACAGGAGCAGTATTTATACATTCCACACAGCTTATCTAATTAGCATAAACTAGATACATCAGTCAACCAATCAGGAATCTCTACACCTAATGGCTCGGTTTTGTTACTTCTCAAACCACTTCCTCTGACATTTTGCCAGGCACCATCCAGACTTGTTTACGAACTTTAACATTCCCCTGGCAAAATGCCAGGTGTTATTTTGACTTGTTTACAGACTCTAACAGACCCAATGTTTCAAAGAGAAAGAAAAGCTCAGCCTTGTGCCTGTTTCCTCATCTCAATTCCACCCAAGTCTCAGGATACTAAGTATGGAGCCATGATCAACAGGGCAAGTAGGGAGAAATGTGGGTACCCTGGGAGTGGTTTGGAAATGGATGCTACTGGGAGGGACTGTGATGCAACATGAGGTCATGTGACCTTCTGTCAGGGTTTCTAAGGATCAACCCCAAACAATGAGATTAGTTGTTTGTTTTAAACATGACATACTGCATACGGACATGGGAAGGCTTCAGTGTTCGTAGGCTTACAGATTTGTTTGTAAGCAGAGCAGCTTTATTCTTAATTATTTTAAACCAACATTTTGAGTAGGATGCACTGTAAGCTCCAATTGGGGAGTAACTAGAAATGGAAGAGTGATGTGGATTACGTTGAAGCCATGTATGCAAATCGAGGTGCTTTTCAGATCTGATTTTTCTGTGACTTCTGAGATTTTTCGAGAAAGGGATCCATTTATTTCAGTCTGGCACGCAATAACTAACACCATTTTCTCTTCTAACCGTCGGGTTCAGTGATAAACTTGATAGATGTGAAAATGCCTAGTGCTTGCTTGGCCAGCTGTCAACCACCCGGACTGGAGCTGGCCAGGCCGGTTTGTGTGCCTTCGCTCAGGCTGCTTTAGATTTGGGAGACTTCTAAAATTTCTTGAAGATTGCTCGTTCACTACCTGATGGCAATAACTTTGGTTTAGATCCAGAACAGAGAGTGAGCGTGGTGCTGTACATCTTTCTCTAGAAAGTTCAAGAGAATGAAGAAGAAGTCAATTGACATTGGGGGAGCAAAATTCACATTTCTAAAAAGTGCATATCAGTTTGGATCCAGTGGCCCAATGAGCCTTCAAAAATGTGTTAGCAGAGATCTATTACCTAAGAATGTGACCTTTTATAGTGCATTAAAGGGAAAGGAGGAAAAAGGAAAGTAAGCAAAATGAAAAGAAGCAAGCAAAGAGAGGACTGAAGAATAAGCTGCATCCTGAAAGTTATCCAAGTAGATTAATCATAAAGCAAAATGAAAGTCCAGACCTAGTCACTTTTGCATAAATCAGCATTCAGTCCTTTGTCCTTTCCTTTGTTGGTTGTGCCTTTCGCGTATTCGTTTGTCCAGGCCTTGCTAAGAGCTGGGAGTGCTGGAAAGTCCGGGCCCAGTGAAGGCTTGAAACCCCAGGAGAGACCCTCGCCGGAGCGCTTGGCTCTGGAAAGGGAGATCCACAGAGCGCCTCCCCATTTCGATTATCCATCCAGCTCTCTGGATGTTTCCAGGAACTGACAGATTATGCCCTCTGCATCTAATATTTATAAATTGGTTAAGTGTCTCAGGCTTTGGCCTAAGCCATGCAAGACAGGGAGAGCATGAAAGAGGGTAGTCAGCTCTGGAGTGAAAAGCCCCGGGAGACAGTCCCAACAGAGCTGCAGTCACTGCGCATCGACAACTGGCCCTCGGAGACAGCTGACATCCCCGGTCAGATGCTGAGCATGTGATGCGATGGCCCGGCTGGCACCCTGGGCAGGCATTGTGGTCCCCACTCTGCAGGTGTCCCGGGTCCCGCAGGCCTGCCAGCCAGCAATCGGATTCTCTGAAGGGATCACACACATGCCTCTTAGTTAAAACAGGACCCTTATGCAAACACAGGAGCCCCCGTTGTTAAACCCAGTTGCTCTTGTTACTTCCCGTCCTCTGGTTTGGAAACAAGAGAAGCAGATGCAGGCCATGTAGGCACAGAGATCCTTGTCTCCCTCCCTGTTGAAATCGATGGCCACAGTTTCTACAGAGCGACTATACAGCTCTGAAACGATGCATGAAATGGGAAGAAATGGAACCAGTTTTTGCCCTGAATGCCCAGGTCACAGAAATTACAGACTGCGGATTCACACGACAAAGGGTGTTTGGAAATTACAGATGCGGATTCACACGACAAAGGGTGTTAAGTCTCCCCTTAGCTTCAGCCAAGAGCTACGAATTCTGGCTGGTCATACTAGTAAACAGAGCTTCGAGTCAAAGGAGCGCAGGGACGTGCATCTGACCCTTTCTTGGGCACCGGGACCTGCGTCTTCTCCAGCTCTGCCCTTTCTCCCAAACCCATCTCCCAGTTCTCAGTTATCTATTTTCACAGATTTTCTGGATTTTTGCTTTTCCTCTGGCCTCATGTCCTCTCCAATATTCAATCTTTTCACTTAGCAGCTGCCCAGGAAGCATTGAAGGGAGGCAGAATGAGAACGGGTCTTGGGATTTAGGCATTTATTAGAAACAGAAGCATATCCAGGAGACGAAGTCGTTAAATACCACCTATCTTTTAGGTGCTAGTCTTCATATTCTATAGAAATGAAAAATGACATCATATCTCCATGGTTACGACTGTCCACCGACTGTCCACTGGAATGTGCTTGGGGAAGACCTCATTCCTAACACTTCATGCTTGCACGTGAAGGCCATAATACAGAGCCTGGGCCACATCCCAGATCTCTTGCTCTAACTACATCCCTGTCTCTCCCAACTCAAAGAAAGAAATCAAAATACAAGGAGTAGTTATATTGAAAATAAAACTGCAATTGTTTAAAGTGAAGTAAAAATTCACATTGCACTTTAAAGGTTTTATGTCTCAGAAATTTTGCTGTTCAGATGTATAAATGAGGCAAGAGTGACTGGTCAAATCCTCATTACTTCCCTTCCTTTGTGGATTGTTACAGGACCTCTGAGAATTTCCGGAGCTTCAGGAACTTATGAAACTTGACATCAGGATCCTGGCATTACAGCCCCGCCCACGTCACCTCTTAGTGGTATGAACCCCGTTACTCAGCTTTCAAAGTCTCTGGGTTTTTTTCTGTTTTACACAGTGGTACAATGGAAATAAATCCCTTGGGGGAATTTTGTGAATGGAATGAGATGGGATGTGCTTAAGACTCCTAAAAATTAAGCGTCTGTACACAGAGATGGTCATCTGTTACTTTAATTCAACACAGCTAAGCTATAAGTACCTTCCTTAGCTTCTTCAAAATTCGTCACATTAATATGTAATCAGACTTTCAAAGAGAGGACCTGAAGTCAAGGTCAAGAACATGTGTCACCTTGCAGATAAGTGCAGATAGGACCATCTGAATCCAAGTCACAGTTTTGTAGTAGACTTTTGTTCCCTACTGGCAGAATGTGGGTAAATGATGCGTGCAGCGCAGGATTGGATGGGATTCACCGCCACACAAGTGATGCCCGCAACATGCTGGGCACCTAAGCACTGATTGAATTAAGACTGATTTTAAAATGAAATAAGATTTGGCTCCTGCTCAGGGCTTTTATTTGCACAAGTGCTCTCGTTGGTATTCTAGTCAAGTGTCCAAGGCTACAGATATCATCTGCTCTTAGAACTTTTGCACAGAAATCAGCAATGCAAGTTTCCTGTGCTTCCGATAAGAGGTGAATCCTTTCTATTTTTACCTCCTCATTCCTAACAAACCACTTCCCATGATTCATTTTTATTGGCAATCCAACCAGGGCTGCTCTAATGGCATGCAGAATTTAATCAATTAATGGAGTTCAATGGGCCACTTCCACTTGCAATATTTCGAGAGGTTAATTTTGCAAATACCTGAATACTTTGGAAGATTATAGAGCAGCCTGAAATCATAGCACATGCATCATGTCAGTGGATTGAGCAGGGAATGATCCACACTTGAGTGAAATATTTTCTCTCCTCAGTGTCCTTGGACAACTCACTAATTCCCTACTACTGGCTGTCTTTACCTTAAGTTTACATTCCCAGGTTTCTCTCAAAAATAATGTTCCTGAAAAATTGATCGTGTCCTGGAAATACTTATCAAGTATCCTAGTTTCTTTTTACCCTTGCTCACTCCCTTGACAATAAACATGTATTTATGAAAAAAAAAATTTATTGTTCAAACATAAAATACTATTAAAACAACCATAAAAATAGCCAAAGAGCCAAAAGAAATAGAAAAAAAAAAGAAGTGTGCATGTGTGTGTGTGTGTGTGTGTGTGTGTGTGTATATATATATATATATGGTGGGTAGAGATAGTAAAGATAAATTGCCAATTAATTCTTAGACATTTTCATTTAGGTTTTTGGATTGCTGATTAATTTGATGGACAAATTTGCTGCCTTGATTCTAGAGGATGTTTTATATTAGCAGCCATATGAACACCATTAGAAAACCCCATCTTTTGATAACTTAATGTCCTGTTAAGGATATGATTTAACCGATTCATATTAAGAGTTAGTTAGCTAAGCCTTAGCATTTTCCATATGCAACACAAACTCATTTCATACATTTATTTGCCACTGGATTCTCAAACCTTGTCTGCATCAGAATCACCGGAAAGGGTTCATGGACGTACATTTGCAGGCGTCTCCTCAGAGCTTCTTACTGAGCGGGTCTTGGATGCAGGCTGAGAATTTGGACCTGTGAAGTCTCATGGCTTTGAAGTTTCATGGTTGGCTGAGGCTATTGGCTGGGGACCACACTTCAAGGACCACCGTCTAGGGTTTCCTTGTAACAGTGGCCACAGGATTTTATAGTGATAGTCTGTTAACATATTTGACCTCTGTGCATCATACCTAGTGGTGCTAATGACCTTTGCAAGCCTGTGGCTGGGCTTGCGACTTTCTTCAACCACAGAATGAGGCAGAAGGGGTCCTGTGTCCATCCTGCCTGAGCCTTAAGACAGCCTCCTGGTTTTTACTTTCCTTCTAGAAAGCAGTCGTCACAAAAATCTAACCACCTTCAGTCGTGTCTAAGGAAACTGAGAAGAACCCATTGAGAGGCAACCTTGAAGAGGACTGAGGAACTTGGCCAGCAGGGAGAACCAAGGTCCCCAGCAGATGCCCCAGCTGCTCCTAGGAGCCAGGCAGTCACCGTGAACCTGCCTCCTGAGTTTGGCCCTTTTAACCTGCTAGACCTCAGTAGTCAACACTAAAGAAAGCAGAGACACCTGCTATCAACTCATGATTGCAAAAAATAATAAACTCTTTTTATTTAAATCACTGAGTTTTGGGGAGATATTTTTAGGCAGCAGTCAAAAGCCAAAACCTAACTTGGGGCCTGCAGGTGGAGTGTGGCTGTAATAAGAAACTGAGTCTTGGGGAATGAGCTGTTTGGGGGACTGGGTGGCAGGTAGAACCCTAAAGGCCCTAAAGGAAACTTTGACCATTGGCTGAGAAAATAGGGACCATCAGGAAAATGAGTGAGCCGTCGTCTGTGTGCAGTGAGGTGGAGGAGAGAAAGGACACTCAATACTTTGTGGCTCTTGGTATGGAGACATCCATGCCGGATGCTGGTTAAAGCCACACACTTGCCTCTTTACCTATTTATGACAAAAATAGGAGGAGCAAGATAATTTTAAAAGGAAATTTTACTTTTTAAGCAAATTTAAGAAACAGTATAAAAGTCAGAATTCAAGTCCTTCAAATATAAATTTGTTTCTCATTCTCAGCTTTTACAACTGTCAAAGAATGCTCAAATCAAGAAGTGGCCTGAGGACAAAGATCAAATCAGGTTGCTAACCATATCATTTGCATCTTGGTTGGTGTCAGGTTACAAAATCCTTTACAAATTCCTTCATAAGATTTTAGGTGGAACTTCCTAGCCCTTTACTACTGGATGACAGGGTTCTTAAGCATCTTAAGGGCATGTCGCATAGACTAGCTCCTCAGCTAAAAATAAAAATCTAAGAATCTTAGGATATTGACCAACAGTTGAGATTATAGAGGAGTCAATTAGTAGAAGATTGGTTTTTGACTTCTGTCTATTTTACTTTAGTAACATGAAATATAAAAGGATTTATTGGAAAACTATATAGTTTTTAAGGTAATTGTATTAGCAGAAGCACTGCCTATGGGTCAAAAGGAACAGATATAGCTCTAACTTAACAGAAGCCTGTAGACACTCAACTTTCTATTGAAGGGAAATAGGTTGAGAAAACTACTTTTCTTTAAATATGGGTCAGTTATTATGTAAAAGTAGAAATATCTTGGGTGGTGGAGCCAATAGAGCTTGTGGAAAACTTCTAGGCAGCAGAGCTGAGCCCTAATCAAGGAACTATTTTTGTGTACTCTGAGAGATTTAAGAATTTCTTTGGACCCATGGTTACTCCATGCCTTCCATGTTTCCTCACTTTGAGTGGGTGCTGTGATTGTCCTGTCCCTGTTTTACAGTGTGTATTTGGGGACGTGAATGACAGATAGCTTGCTCACAGGCGCTTATATCAAGACAAATTACACCTGATCACTCTCATCTGCCCAGAATCTGACCTACGTGATGAGAACCTGGACTTCAAGACACAGACTATGTGCTTATGAGATGAGGTTTATGAGTCTTGGCAGGGAGTGAATGTATTTTGCACATGGAAAGGACTCAAAGTCACTGAGGGCCAGAGGACTGATGAACCTCACACAGTAAGAGGCCACAAGGGGAAGAACAAGGCCCTCACTGTCAGCCCCAGAGCTTCTGGCTAACACCTGGCATAAGTTGTCAGCCACAAGAATGGGCCAACACAAAAGTGGATCCTCCTGCCTCGGCTGTGGCTCTCCAGCTGACACCACGTCACACATGTGCAGCCCAGATGACATCATTATGAGCAAACAAGCTACTGTTGTTTCAAACCACTAAGTGTTAGGGCAGTTTATTGTGCAGCAAGAGATACTTAAAATGCTTTACCTTGAGCACAAAAGCAGGTTAGGGTCCATCCTGAAAGCTGTCACAGCATCCCCATCCCCTTTATGTAGCCAGAGTCAGGGCTTCTGCCTCTCCCCGGGGGACTTTCACTGGGCCTTACCATCCGTTTCAATATCAAAGAGCGAAAAGAAGTTTACTTTCTGGGAATGGAGAGATAATATCTATTAAAGAAATATGTGCTTTCCAGCATTTTTTTTAAAGTTTTGAGTGCTGATTTCTCATTAAAAATTATAAAATATAAGGAAATAAAAGGTTTGCTACCCTAACTGAATCTTAGGTATTTGACCAAAGCAGATAAGAATCCAAAGCAGGCTTGTGCAACAGAGCACCACCATGCATGTCTCCATTCTCCTGTTTTCTTAGGTATCACGCAAGACCTGAGAATTAGTTATGGGGCAGCTGTAAAGATGGCAGCTTAAAAATAACCATTCTCTGCACTGCTTCTGGGATGTTCCATTGTACAGTATTGTTTTGCTTTTGAGATATGCTTAATCATCTCCTATCTGATTAATTGCATTGTCTCATCTGAGGATAGTCCAGAATAGTTGGCCAATGTCTGCTTTTCTGCACATTTTGCTATGTTTTGCTGTAGGATGAATAAACTCTGTTATTTTTTTTCAAATTACAATTGGAAGAATAGCAAGGTATATATCAAGGAAAAAGAAAACTCAAGACAAATCCTGATGTTTTCTTAACTTTAGATCCAGTTTCCTGTTTTACAGATTCCTCTAGCTTTTCAAGTCCGTCTCTAACCTCCCGCGTAGTGATTTTTCAAGGTTTACTCTGATTATAATCCCAATGTCTGCTTTTCTGTCACATACATTTTTATGCAGCTCTGTGGCCGTCCGCACAGGAGATGAAATATTTGAATAGCAACTGATGTTGTGTGTGCTTTCCACCCCAGGAGATTCCCTTTCGAGACAAAGCTGTGGCCAGGATGTCTGAGACTCCATCAGTATTCACACAGCTTTTATCTGCGGGTCATTTTCATCCTCTGGTGTGAAAATCAGAGCCTTAAACACATCCCCTTGTTTACATTACACAAAATGGCCAAGGTGGAGGGGGAAAAAAAAAGAAAAAGAATGTAGAAATAAAATCGTTCCATATGACTGTTTCCTGGTGTGGGGAAATGAGATGTAAAACCATAGCTGCAATTAGCATGTGTGTGCCGATGTGTGTACCAGCCTCTTTGAATCATAATACTGTTCTCAGCAAAGCTCATAAGCAAGAATGTGCTTTCTACTGTGCTGCTTCAACTGGGCGGATTCTTCTGAATATGGAGCCTTGGTGTGTATGGGTATATGTCTCTGGGAATGCTATTATTAAAGGGAACATATTTGATTGTGCTTCTTTATGAATACGCTGACTTCATGGCTTGCCTGCAAACCACAAGGTAAATTAAGATCGGCTTTGTCTCCTTTCTTGCTACCATTTTTAACTGCTTGGGAGAATCTAAAGCCCTATTCAGCTTGCAGCCAGATGTGAACAATCACTGCTTGACACGTACAAATAACACCTACGCCAGCCGTCACTCTTCCACCAGAGCCCGGCCTTGGTGGAGGCTGGAGATGGCTCTGGCTTGTGTAACTCGCACATGGATGGTAGAGGGCAGGAGAAGGCCCCGTGGGTGGGTTGCAGGCTGGAGGCAGCGCTGGACTTCTCCCAGACGAGAATGGTCTGTTTTAAAGTGCAGTGAGGTCACAGGTCGCAGTTCAAGCTCGAGGACTAAGTGGACTAATGGGTTTGGCAGACCCAGACTCCTTAAACAAAACAAGACAGGACGGAAAGTGAGGGAGGGGATCAGCCGGCTTTGAAACCCAAATGGCCATTTTCTTTCACTCCTCTAACCCTCCAGGAGTCTTCAGACCTTAGGCTAAAAGTGTTTATGGTCCCTGGTGTTGGAGAGGACGGAGTCCTGACACCTGACCTTGCATTAACCTGAGATTCAGTACAGAACCAGGGTCTGGAGGAAGAAAAGTGCTGTTCCCCCAGAAACGGCCGTATTTGATGGTCATGTTCAAGTTTACCAACTTCCTCAGACTGTGCTTCAAAAATAAAACCAGCTACTCTTTTTAATTCCAAGTGGTATTGATTGGCCTTGTTTCTGCTGTGTGAGTCTTTTTTAAACTATTATTTTTTTTTAAAGTTAGGTTGCAATTGTTCCTTCCTGCGGGATGGCTGGTCCTCATGGTGAAGAACAGCAGCAGGTTCCTTCTGTAGAGAAGCCCCTGCTGAGTTAATGTTCAAGTCCAAGGCACTTGAACTATAAAAATCAGGAAAACAGGTATTCTTTCATTACGCTTGATACCTTCATTATTTCTATTTTATTTACTTTTTGCATTTTTATTGAATGTTTTTATTTTTTGCCAAAAGTCACATTGTTCTCTCTCAATAATCTTAGCATTGAATTTACTCTCTCAGAGGGGGAAAAAACACATTAAGTGATTCCATGCAACACTGTAAAAAATTAACCTAATCAACGAATGATCCATTCCAGTGAAGTTTGTGGCTCGGTGATGAGAAAGGGAAAGCAAAGAGGAATACGATGTATTCTTTACAAGGAACAAGGAGATGTAAAATGCGAAGAAATTTCCAGCCATTGAAATCATTTAGAAGTCAAAAGTAAGAACTGGGGATGGGGGTGGGGTGCTATTATATTCCTTAAGCACAAAAAGATGGTCAGCGTGGATTCTGCCTTCATGCAGTGCTTGCTCCAGCGATGCTGTCTTTGGTGGCCCACATGAAGCTCAGCAGACAGGACTCAGTGACTGACTGGAGACCACATTGTGGTCTTGCGGCAGTCTGGCTGGGCACAAAATAACCGAGCTGCCACACAGCCTTGTAGGTTCAAAACAGGAACTCCTTTATTCTCCGCACTCCCGGGAACACCACGCACGTGGCCTTCTTTTGAGACACACCACACCAACCGGAAATCCCTCCTCCGGAAATCCCTCCTCCCACAGCACTTCCCCAACCAATGGGAACTCTCCGGGAATCCCCACGAGAACTCCAAAGTAGCAGGCCAAGGCGGACAGCAGGGGTCTAATATATAAATGAATACACAGCTTAACATAACCATCATCATCTCAATGGCTTGCTGGCGTCACCTCTCAACCACTCCATTCTGGCAAAAATGCCATGCGTCGTTCTGACTCGGCTATAGCTCTCAGCATGGTCTATTAGGCTCTGATAGACCATCCTCACTGGTTACTCCCAGGAAATCACCGGTCACAGTGCTTCTGTAAAGGCTGCAGTTGGAAGAGCCCTAGTTCTAAATGCTTGGTTCTGCAAGTGTTTTAGATTTGAGTTTTTTTTAGTTTTGGAATATCTTCATAGATTTCACCAGTTGAGCATCTCAAAATCTGCAATACTTCAAAATCTAAAATTAAGTGTTATGCTGGTGCTCAACAAGTTTGAACTTTGGGAGCATTTTTGGATTTCAGATTTTGGATTAGGGATGATAGTATGTAATAGATGTTCCATGAAAATAATCTTCATGTCCTGGACTTTTTCAAAAAGTTAAAGTCACTGAACACAAAGCAAAAGATTTAAAAAATGGTCAAATGTAACATAAATATCAAGAATGCTGATTTAAATCAAAAGTTTACATGCCTTTTGAAAAAACGGAAGCTCCTCACTGGGCTCAGTTTTATCCTGTGTTTGAAGAAGGTCATTTTGCTACCTGAGCTCTCTCTTGTGTGCTGGAAGGAGGTGGTCTGGAGTGGGCATGTCCCAGCAGAGCAACCACAGGAGGTAGGGTGAACAGACTTCAGAGGTGCTGTCCACTGCTTTCCCAGTGACACTGGAGTCATCCCTAATCCCAGCAGGAATTCCAGGGACTGCTCTGCTCACTTCTCCCCCATCTTTATCCTGAATGTTAGCCATTCTTCTGGCTCTTGGTGTCTCTCCTCTCCATATGCACTCTTCTGATGAAAAACTGAGTGTATTTTCATATGTTTATCGTGCTAATTGTGTTTAAAATGTGAGCCTGGGAGCTCAGCTAGAACACTTGTTCCAAGAGCCTGGGTGCCATGTCAGTTTCCTGGCAATGAAAGAGCTCGGGTTTCATTGGTGCAGTCGCCTTGTGAGACTCTCACAAATGCCCCCTCACCTGAACCTTCCAAAAACCACGTGCCGTGGGTGCTTCTGAATAGATGGGAAGTTTGTAGATTTATAATAGAACTCACTTGATTTTCTATTCTTTCCTCTTCTTATACCTCATATGCCTTGATCCTCCTTATTAATCTGTAAACTGGAGGGATCAATGCATTTCCTTATTTATGGAGAATAACAGTTACTCAGTTTCTTGATATTTTTAACCCTTAATGAGTCGAACACCATGTAGTGGTATGCCTTTTGGATACTGGATTTTTACAAGAAATCTTCATTTTATTTACGAGTGAAAAAAATTGTAGCATTATTTCCAGTGTGAAGGAGAAAGCAAGCACAAACGCTTGCCCCTTCCTGCTGGCTGGAAGAGAAACCAGACCCCTGCCCTCCCCAGTTGTATTACGAGGTCATCAATGGACGGCTTACCCCATTACTTATTTTTTAAAGGCCTCCCTGCTTCTAGCTCTAAATTAATAGTCTTGCCCCAACTCACAAAGAATCAGATATTTACCCTCCTTTTTTGGTTCTTTTTGGCTTCAGGAAGTCCTGTCAAGTAGGA
Organism: Marmota marmota marmota; assembly: GCF_001458135.2. Taxonomy (NCBI): domain Eukaryota; kingdom Metazoa; phylum Chordata; class Mammalia; order Rodentia; family Sciuridae; genus Marmota; species Marmota marmota. Next base: position 17,038,161 of record NW_025999913.1, read on the forward strand.
TTTTTCCTGTTATAAGAAATGTCCTCCTATTTGCACTGAGTCTCTTTGGCATGATTGGCTCACTTAAGAACCAAGATAGTGGATGTCAAGCAACTTAAGAGAAAGCCCACCATTGTCCAACCTCAGAGGCATGCTTACTGGTCCTTGGAGGGGCCACCTCAGCGTGCTGGTGGTGACGCTGACTTTATCATCTTGAAATCTTTTCTCCATCACAACTCTCTTCCTCTCCCTCATCTGCCACCCAAAGTAAAAAACACAAAATAAAAGGAAGTATTTCTCTATTTTTTTAAGAGAGAGAGAGAGAGAATTTTTAATATTTATTTTTAGTTTTCGGTGGACACAACATCTTTGTTTTATTTTTATGTGGTGCTAAGGATCGAACCCAGTGCCCCACACATGCCAGGCGAGCACGCTACCAATTGAGCCACATCCCCAGCCCCTAATCTATTTTTTTTTAAATTTAAAATATACCCTGAATGTTAACCACAAGTCTGATACATAGTAGACACTCAAACATTTTTTTGTGTGAATCATCTTATTTTCCCTGGTCTCGCTGCATTTAATATTAGTGTTGTCCCTGTGTGCTTGCTTATCTTGTCTTAGAACAAAAGTCTGTTGGATTTTGGCATTAATTCCTTTCACTACAAGACTAAAAACATCTTCCTTGAACTATCATCAGAAACCACTTCAACTTCTGCAAGCTACCAGGTCTGGATCACTTTTTTATGTCTTTGTTAGGGATGAATACAGTATCTGTAAGTGTCACCAGGAGCAAATGCCTTAACATCTGAGTTTTCCTGGGTAATGTCTGATGGCGTGGTTTAACTCCAGCACGTTCATATTATACATGTCAGGTTCTGTATTTGCCTCTGTGTATATTTAAAATTCTACATGGTAGAATGTTCAGTGGTTGGAGGTGTTCACACAATTTCAAATTTATTTTTGCCACATATGTGAGTGGTCTAATACAATCAAGTCAGTGGAGAAAAATGCCTGGAGATTTGACATCAATGTGCCATTTTGTGACTGGCAAGGGCACTTGTATACTTGGATAGACAAGAGGGCCGGCTGCCAACTCTTCAAGAAGGTAGCAATTTCTGATGCTTTTAACCAGGTCTGTTTATTTTGACCTTAAAGTAACTTTGTTAAGTGAGTCACCAACAAATCTGTACAGTAGAATTCAAAAGTCTTGGGTCCCTTTTTGGAGGAATAATGTTTGGAATAAGGCATCTCAGTTGATGCCAATCCAACCACATTTAAAAAGATAAAACCAGATTTTCATGAAGACAGAGTAGGAGGCGGGGAAGAGGAAAACAGATCTAAGTCAGGAAGAGTGGCTGAGACAGTGACCAGGTACTGGTTGCAGTGCTGCCCAAGCCATGGGGCAAGATATTCCTAGCCACAAGTGGCTATTCTGAGATTCTCACATGAGGTGGACAGGATATGGTTGGGCGTGACAAAGATGTGGCTTCCCAGGAAAAGCAAGCTAACAAACAACAAAAAGGAATGGGACAGAGAGACAGGACCTTCCCTCAGAGGACGGATCCTGTACCCTTGTAAGAGTGGAATTCTTAGCCTGGGAAGATGGGTACAGAGACAAGGGAAAGGAAATGTGACTTAACCAGGACCCCCTGGTTAAACCTCGAGATTCATTACCGACTGTGTGGGACAGCTCACTGCTCTGAGGTCCAGTGCTCAGGGGGACATGCTCACATGCATGCCTGGGGGCTGCAGGGACCAGAAAGCAGGAAGAGAAGGGGGAGGGCCAGTCAAAAGTGCAGTTCAGTGGGGAAGAGGCCATCATGTCTCCCAGCTTCTGGGAGCAAATCTCCTGGTAAAGGATAAGTAAATGGTAAATGATATTTCCTTCCCAAATCCACAAAGAAGTCCTGATTTTAACTCTGGTCCATATTAGATGGCCCAAGGAAAGAAATACTTTCTCATCCTTCTTCGTTCATTTATTCCACAGATACTACTGCCTTAGAACTTGCTATGTGCCAGCCCCAGCACTCAGGGTGGCAAGGCAGAGTTGAATGAGATAGAGGACAGCCATCTCTCGGTTTCCATGGGTACTGATACCAACATCCTCGATGGACACCCAAATTCACAGTTAGCATGTAACTTACACACACCCTCCTTAAACTTCAAGTCATCTCTGAATTACTTATAATACCTAATACAATTTAAATTCTATGCACATAGTTGCTATACTCTATTGTTTGGGTAACAAGAATTTAAAAAACTGTACATGTTCAGAACAAATGCATTTCTATTGAATATTTTCATTCTGCAACTAGTTGAATCTATGGATGCTTAACCTGCAGATTGAGATTCAGAGGCCCAATGCTACACCGCATTAAGGAGCCAGGTTCTTGGGAGAGAAAGAGATAGAAACAATGCCAGAGCCTCACACAGGACATCAGACAGAGGAGCAGGTAGAGCAGTGTGAGAATTATTATGTCCAAGCAGGAGTCACACCAAAGGAAGGGACAAAGGAATTGGGAAAAACCTTAAGACAATAGGGACTCACTAAGAAGTGATTGAGTTTTTTAAGGCAAAGCATTTTTTCCCATAATCCTTTAGAAAGTTCCATATTCCCTGAGTATACATCATTGTATTGAGAAGATGAACATTAAACTGGCAGTGGCCAGACTTTCGGAACAGAGGCCCGGCTTTCCCTATTGATAACTTGGAACTTAAGACCCACAGGAGAGGATGACCACTGAGGGGCTTTAAGGAGGGGAATGGATGGCATTGATGTACCAGAAAGAGTTGGCATTCATTTTTCTTGTTTTAAGTGATTATTTTAAGGCTATGGTTCCCAAGTTGTCTGCATACTGGAATCATCTGGGAATTTTTTTTGAAAATTTCCAAACTCATACCACATCCAGAGAAACTAAATCACAACTTTTTGAAGGTGTGTGCTGGGAACCATTGGTTTCAGGAATAAAGTAAGAAGGAGACTATTATTTGGAGCAGATGGAATTGGCTTGAAAAGGTGTCCTAGCCAACTTTCAGTTATGGAGTCCAAGAGTTGAGAAGGGAAGTGAGTTAAGATCAACTTAAAAACAAGTGAGCTTTATCTTGGCCCATGATTTCCGTTGATCAGTCTGTGGTTACATGGACTTATTGCCTTGGGGCCTCTGAGCACAGTTATCATGGTGGGGGGTCCTATGGCAGAGAAGGACTGCACCCCCCGAAGCTGAGAAGCAGAGAGAGGAGGGGCTGGGTCCTGACATCCCCTCAAGGACATGCCCCTCGTGGCCTACTTGAGTTGCCCCCCACACACACAGGCTGGGACCAAGCCTTCAACATGAGGACATCTGGGGACACTTCAAACGTTAACAGAAGAGTTGTGCCAATTCATTTTATTTTTCTTCCACTGGCTTTTTTCATGAGTTTTTACTTCCTAATTTTTAAGTGATGGAGAATGGCTCAATGATCTCTTACTTAAGAGAACTATTCAGCTGTGCTCACTAGGTAGGTCTTTTCTGTTCTTCTGCAGAAGCAGAGGAATGTACAGGAAAGAGGATTTTCTAAAGAGTAGGTCCCAGATCCCCAAGTTTTTCTTCTTTTCTCCTATGGATCATGCCTAGGCAATAATATGTTCAACACAGCAAATGCATTTGCATGATATTTGTCTTTGCAATCCAGAATATCTATTTGTCTAAGTGGATTTTATAAATAGCATACATTAATTGGAGGTGCACGATTTCTTTGATGCTCAATTTGGGCTGGAGGCAGTCAACACATAAGATAAGCTTCCCATGATGTCCTGGGTCACATTTTGCTGTGACTCTGGGGTCACACCAGAGCTCTTCCTCTGCCATTCTTTGATGATGAGGAAGCACAGCTTGTTTTCCGCTTGTTGTGTGTTTGTTTTGTTTCGTTTTAGTTATAAAACTTATTATTTAAAAACAAACAAGCAAAACTACAACAGGTCCAGGGTCTGACCTGAAACTGAGAAAGCTCACCTAAGATGCGGTACGAAGATGAGGATTTTGCATTCCAACTCTAGACTCAGTAAATTGAAGTATTTGCTCAGAAATCGGAATCTTAAGCAACTTCTCCAATGATTGGTCTGCTCTCACTTTTAGAACACCAACTGGCAAGAGAGACACGATGTAAGGAGCAATAGCACCACCATCACCACCAACCAAGGTGGCCTTGAAGGTGTTGTCAACAAGAGCAAGTGCTGTAGCTTCCATACTGGTCACCACCATTGCTCTCACCTTGAATGATTGTTCTCCCATCACGAAGCCGTAGGTAAATATCTAAGCTGGCCCCTCTCCTGTCTTGTAAGCAGCTCATCTGCTCTGGATGTTAGAGGCTCACTTTGGAAACTCTCCTTCCCTTTCTTTCCCTTCCTTGTTTTCTCTCTTTTCTTCCTTCCTTCCTTCCCTCCCTCCCTCCCTCCATTCCTTCCCTTCTTCTTCTTCTCTTTCTCCTTCTTCCTCAGTTACTATGTGACGCTCAGCCACTGGGGGCTCTCCCTGGGCTCTGTCTGTCCAGCCAGCCACACGGACACCAGAGCTGGGTGAGCCTCCATCCAAGACCAACTTTGCTGCCCAGAGGGGAGGGCAGCAGGATGAGCCTTGGACTCTGAATAAAGCCTCCTACTGAAATCGGGTTTCTTCTTCAGATAGTGGAAAACTATCTTCTCTGGCTACTTAATAAATGTTATGTAAATAAATGAAACCATGTATCTCAAGTTAATGTGAAACTCTCTAAGTCCTCAACAATGTCTAAGGTGATGGTTCTCAGAGTTTGGTTTGCAGTTGAGCCACCTGGAGCCCAACACCAGCATTTCTTCTTCAGTGGGTCTGGAGAAGGCCTGGAAGTCTGCATTCCACCAGGCTCCCAGTGACGCTGAGGCTGGTGGTCCTCCACGCATGGGGGACCTGCCTAAGGAATGCCTCTTCTCAGTTTACACCCCCTTCCTTTGGATCCCTCTGGATCTAGCATTCACAGATGCCTTCAGGAAAGTCACAGTGTCCAGGAGGGTAGCTCTTCATAGAGTAGGTACCATGTGGGAGCTAGAAAGCAGAAAACAGATCTCACAGGAGCAAACTCCACACATCTCTATGAAACACTATTTTAAACCTTGTATTTTTTCAGATGATTAATTACTTTACTTCTCTGGACTTAGGAAGTAGCTGGATTATCTATTAATTGAAGCCTGAGATGGGGCAGCCCAAGGGTTCCCACCAGCTCCCTGCTGCCTGTGTATGCAGTGGTGCAGACTGTTTTACTACAACAGAGGCAAGCAGTCCACCGGCTTCACAGCAGATTCGCTGTGCTGTAAAGTGGTAGTGCTGAGAGCACGCTAGGCAATTTCAGCTGGAAAGTTAAGATATGCTGCAACAAACCTATCAAACTCATTGCTATGAAGCCAATATCATTCCAGCTTATGGCTCTTAGACCCTACAAAAGGAGTTTAATTAATGAAATGAACCTGCTGTAAAATGGTGTAAAGGAAATCCAAGGGGTTGGGATAAAATTTGAGGTGTCAAATGAGGCTATCCCTTCCTGCAGAGAAACCCAGAATTCCCGTGGCTTCGTGTGTGAGCCTGGCTTCTACTGCATGTCTATGGTAGGATCTACACTTGACCCAACATCAGAACAATCAGGCTTTTAAAAGAGTGATGCGTCAGCCTAATGGGTCTTTCCCAAGCATTTGTGCATAATGTTAAACTAAAAAGAAGAGATGGGTCAGCTTAAAGCCCTTCACATGACTTGGATTCGCTGTGAAGGTCCCACAAAGACCCAAGCCAGGGAACCCTGGCTCCCTGCTCCTCCAGGGTGCCAGCGTGGACCTGGCTGGCAGCGTGGCTCTTGGTTGCCCTCTGCAGGGACAATCATCAGAAGCCTCTTCTGCTGGGGAAAGTCAAGAGAATCCCAGGCCTCAGGAAGATGTACAGGCTCCCCACAGTAAATTTCCAGGCATGTCTGCCTCTTTAAGGGCCTATCCAGTGTGGTGATTTAACAAGCAGGCAATATTTTCAGGAACTGAGTTTAGTGCCTCAGATGCACAGGGATTTGCTGACTGCGAAAGGAAATGGAATGATTCAGTTCTGGGACCCACCAGAGAATGATGAAGATTTTTTTTCTCCTTTTCTCCTTCATGGGCAGGATGCAGCTTTTGGCATGGGGGCAGGGGTGTGACCTTATGATAAATGCAAATGAAACAAAACCACTTATAGGCATATGCACACAGCTCTCGTTTTTATCTGTTAGTACAAAAGTCAGTGGAACTAATGAAAAGCAGATCGGTCACAGCTACGTAGAAAATCAATTCCCAGGCATTTTCTCATTCGGGTTTTTGATAGTACATTGTTCCCATCGGTCACGTGAGGGGCTCAAAGTGATTTTCCAATGATTCATTCTTTAGAGAGGAAAGGAACACCCTGAAGACCCTTGCTCAGGGTCAGGCGCTAAACCAACAGTGGCCTCTGTCTGCAGATGGGTGCTTTCCACTGCCCTCAGTGTCTAGGGTGATGTGACAGAACGGTTGTGATTCTCTTCCATGAGGTTTTTTCTGGGGATAGAAATTATCTGCTGAAAATTGAGATATGTATGTTACATGTGCATTCATTAATTAATAACTCACTAACCCAAGAGTTAGTAACTAGTGATCTTGTATTTGTAGTTCTCTCACCTGCTCCTAGGGATGGAGACTACTTAACCTGGTTGTGTAAGTACATATAGAACGATAGATCAGAGACTAGCCTCTGGTTTGTAGCTAAAGAACGTTCATCTCCATGAATCCTTTGCAAGGACAAGTCTTATAAGGTATGTGAGGGGGACGCATTTGGGGAAGAGGTGCAAACGATCGCTAAATAGCACTCTGCTCTTTCACTGTTTCTCTGTTGAAGGGAGATGAACAGTACTCAATCATTTGGGGTACAAATGGGGTGAGAAATACCTGTGGGACAAAGGTGGCATAAATGCCATCCATCAGATTGGTAGTTTCCCTACCATTGGCACGAAGAAGAATACAAAATTTCAGAGGAGCAAAAATAAAAGGGATGGAGAAGCAGGTGGTCGCCACTGCAGGACTCAGTTTCCTGTGGACACTAATGAAGTGGAGTGACCGAAGGTTTCCCAAGTGGGTTCCACAAGAACACAATCCTATTGGATGTTGGTGTAGATCCCCAACAGAGTCCCCTGAACAGGTAGCTGTGAGACGGACCCCCTCCTGGGAATGTCCACACCTGGGATTTCTAGGCCTCGATAGACAAGTAAACAGTGGGAGTTTCCAAGAGGTGGACAAAAGATACTGTTTTCAGTCCTTGGGGCCACATGACCTTTTACTGCATGTCACTGCGAAGACCCTGATTTTGATTATTGTTAGTGTCTTTTCCAGCTCTCAAATTATATGAACACATGCTGAAAAGGCAGGCTGTAAAAAGAGACCTCATGGAATGGAAAACAGACATAATTAACTGAGCCATTTGAGCCCCAATGACATTGTTTTGCATTTCTGTGACATTAGAGCAAATGATTATTTTATTCCTTGATGTTCTACACGTTGCCTTACTAGGATAAGGAAACTAAGGAGGAAAAAATAAACTCACTAGTAGGAAGAGAAAGGACCAGAAACTTAGATGGTGAAGAGAGCAACGGTGCAGCCACCTTAGTCGCATCTCAGAGCCGCGCCAGCAGAATCCAGCTGTGTTTAAAGGTGGCGCAGAATCTGGCTGTAACACTGCAGCTCTTCCTGTCTTTACTTTTCCACGCTGGTGGGTCTCAGCATCAGCCAGTGCCAGACAGGCCAGAGTCACATTAAGAGAGAAAACGTGGAACATTCTAGGGTAAGGCATGGAGATTAGTCAGGGGTTGAAAATGAAAACCAATCTAGAAAGATTAGACAACATAGTTTTCTTTTCTTTCTTTCTTTTCTTTTTTTGGCTGGGCAAGAGTAAGTGGAGATGCCAGTTAATAGAAATTGCTATCATGTGCTGTGTCATTAAGCAGGTGGAGGTGATTAGCCAGGCTCTCTTGTCAGTGAGAGGGCACAGGGGAAGAGGGTCTTATGCTATAGTGGTGTGGGCTTTAGATGCAGGCAATGGTTGTCGCATTCTGAGGGTTTTGAACCACTACTGCAGTTACTGCCCACTGGATTAAGTCAGAAATGCAGTTTCTTAAAAATTCATACAAATGGAGAACAAAGAATGTCAACCTTTATCAGATTCTTGTTGTGAGTGGTGTACCGTGCTGGGCTCTCTATGTGCACTGTGTCCTTCAACTTTTTCATGAACATTTTGTGTTGAGAGCCACAGTTTAGTCAGAATGAAGCCTGGTATTCTGCTAGAGGGAATGGTTGAAAGATGACCCTGCTCCAGGAATAGGGTGGATCCTGCTGCCTGGGGCGCCCACTACTTTGGAGTTCCCGTTGAGTTCTCGCAGGGTTCCGGGAGAATTGGCGCGCGTGGAGCCGGGTGGAGGGAGTGTGTTCCCGGGAAGTGTGTGTAGAGTGCTGGTGAGAGTTCGGGAATAAAGAGTTGCTGTTTGGACCTACAAGGCTGTGTGGCGGCTCGGTTATTTTGTGAACAGCCAGACTGCAGCAATTTTGAGAAATGTTTATCTCCATTTATGGACATGAAAATAAAGTTTCTCTGCCCTCAGTACTTAGTAGAGCCAGTTCTCAAACGCAATTTAGCGGTGCCGCCGTGCCACCATGGTGCTGGACTTCCCCACTGGTCCACCATCTTTGTGTAGGCCAGTCAATATTGTTTTGAGTTTCTTCTTCAACAGTCCTAGATAAACCAAAGGAATTTTAAACAAAGAACTGACTTTGCATCTTTCTTGATGCACAGAGGCAAATATGTTCTTATTGGTGAAGGATGTAGAGCCCACTGGGGTGGCTCCAACTTGTTCTGAGAGGGAGGGTCTGCCATGGATCCCCTCGCCCTGCCTTGACTTACAGTGATTGCACCACTGAAGAGGAAAGGTGGTAGATGAGAGCAGCAGCACAAACACTCCTGATGGGCGCCCTTTGGAGATACGTAGTGGGAAGAAGTCACAGAAAGACAGAACCCAGGTCCCTAAAAGTTTGCGGCACCTCCCTGTATGGGGCCTGTGTGCTAGAGTTGGGCCACATATAACTTTGCTATGAATGCATGGATTTGCGTATCTGACTGAATTTGATCACCTGATTCAAAGTAGATAGGTCAATAAGAAAAGGAGAGACAATGAAGCTGTCCAACATCAGAAGTGCTGTGTATAAAATAGCACGCGATCTCTCAAGTGGAATCTATAAAGTTGATCGTGCAGAAGTTGGAAGTAGAATGGATGGTCACCAGGAGATGGGGAGGTGAGAAGGGAAGGAGGGATAGGAAAGGGAGACTAATGGGCACTGTGTTATAATTAAGTAGGGGAAATAAGTTCTAGCAGAAATTCCAGGACTACAGATAATGATAATATGCTATATATATCAAAAGTCCAAAGGATTTTTAATATTTTTAACCACAAAGAAATGATAAATGTATGAGGATATAGATATGCTGACCCTGATTTGAACATTGTGCATAAAAATATCACATGGTTTTCCATAAACACCTACAATTTTTGTCTGTCACTTAAAAATGCAAAAAGAGAAAGAAAGAAAGAAAGACTGTCTATGTGTTCATATTTCATTATAACTTATATTAGAGGAGTGCTAACCCCTTAAAACGTGAGTGCCTCCTCCCAAATCTGAATCATGACACCTCCTCACCCCTGGCTATCCCCTAAGTCTGAGGTTGTGGCATGGGGACCCTGCCAGAAATCTAACTGGACATCAGGGCAAATCATGCAGAATCAAATCGAAGCGAGGGTGTGTGTCAAGCAACTAGGGCAAGGGATGTAATGTGAGGATGTTGGAAAGTATCTTGTTACAAATAAAAGAACAGTGCACAGGAATGACCCAAGAGAGGTGGGATCCTTCTGAATTCTTGCTGGAAGCTGGCTGAGTTCTCAATATGTTGAAACTCCACACATCTCACTTCTACTGAAGTACAAGTGATTTTCCTAATTTCCCCTTGATCTCCTGCCACTCCAACTTGGGACAAAAATATACTGAAAATTGAATCTAGTACCCTAATGCTTATTATTACTTTGTTCATTTGTCAACTGGTTGCCAACCAACATCAAAATTTATCCTCTCTCAGGGTTGCAAGTGTGAGGACTGAACACCCAAAATATTCCCAGGGTCATTAGTGTCGTTAATATTGCTCAGCAGAATTACTAATGGCACTTGATATGCTTCCTCTTCAGTGTCTCCGGTTACTACTGAAAACCTGCACAAGGTTTTCATAACCTTCAGCCTTGCCTAAGCCCCTCTCATCAGATGGTTTTGCTATATTTCATTGTATCAAAAATAAGTAAGTAAAAGAGGGCTCAAGCCCTCAATTTTGAGCCCCTAGGTCTATGTCTGCAAAGATCTTTTCTCTTTTTATCTCAGAAGAAGAAGAGCAGCCCTAGTTCTCAAAGGATTCTTGCCCCTGGGCTGAGTCTCACAGCTGCTTTCTCCTCTGAGATCTTCCCCAGCAGCTAATCCCATCCTCACCGATGCCTTTGACTTTCAATCTCCGCTTCTCTTTTCTTTTGGCATATAAACATGGTGATTTTTATAAAGACCTATCTTACTCCTCCCCTTTATCTCTCCTTCACTTTTAACCAGGCTTCCAATTTTTCTGTCTTTACTGTGCGCTCCATCTTCTCTTTCATCCATCTCAGTTCCATGTCACTGGATTTGTTTTCTCATTCATCCTGGAAGCTTTCTTTGAATGGTAGGATGCTCTTCCTGGAGGCCCCTGGCATGGCAGCTTTTAACCCGTACCTGACTCCATCTTTCTCTGGTGCTTTTCACACCATTCTTTTTGAACCTGGGTTTCCCTGCTTCCAACATCTCTGTTTCCAACATCTCTGGCTGTTCCTGATGATACTCTGATTTCAGGTCCCTCCCCTCTGCTCTGCTCCCAATGGCTGGAGTGTCGGAGCGTTCTGCTGGGATCTCCTTCCTCCTTTCCTTCATACAATGTATTCAGTCATGTGTTTCCAACTCCCTGGCCTCAGTAACCACAGGGCAGCTTGTTCCCCCCCACACTCCATCCCTAGCCCAGATCTCTTGCCTGAGCTGCACAGAACACTTCTTATTACCTCATGGACATCCACATTTGAGCATTTCACACACATTTCAAACCAACAACCCACAATGTTAAGGTTATCATCTTTGATGTATGGAAATAATGAGATGACGTGGAGAAGTGTAAGAATATGATCATTCCTCTATCAAAATTAGAAATATGAATAAAGAACATAAATTAGAATTTGTCTCCATTTGATCCATGCTAAAAAGAAATCAACCCTGATCCGATAGTTGAAAATATAGGAAAAATAAAACCTTATTAAACAGATTCAGTGCCTGCCTGTGTGATGCTTATCCATTAGATGGAATGACAATGCCAGGTCAAGAGCTGGTGGCTTATGTGGCCTGAGCACTGGGTGAGGCCTAAAGGAAGATCCATCCCCACTCATTGCTGCAGAAATGAGGGCATGCACACTGCACTCCGAGGAGAGGAGGTAAGGTGCAGAGCTGCCTCCTGCCCACACAACCTGTTCTGCTTAGGGAATTCCCAGCAAACTCCCTGAAGTTGTGAAGTGGAGCGCTCTCCCCTAACCCAGTGTCAATTAAACTGATGGTGTGCTCTTCAGGTGTTTAATTTATTTTTATCTTCTTTTTAAAGCTTGGTAAGGAAAGAAAGGAGTATTATTTATTTACTTTGAAAATACCAAGACATTAGTAGTGTGAATTCTAACAGAGATCAAATAGGATCGAGATATTTTTAAACTGTGGCTTTGGAAATTTCTCAAGATAGATTTCTCTTTACACCTTTTATTGAATCTGAAAAAAAATGTGTTTGTAATAATTATCTAAAAGAGATAGCCCTCTAAATATATGTGTGCAATCCAGGTAGAAGTTCTATTATGCTCCACACATTTATCTTATTTTAGTTACACAATAATTTTAAAAATTCAAAATATCCAGCATTGTCCCATATAAGGACTGATACTATCAATTCTTGAGCTGTTTTGAAAGCGAGTATCTTTGATGTAACTTAAAAACATGTCTATGAAAGATATTTCATGACCACGGATTAGAAGACTTAATACCATGAAGATGGTCAAATCTCCAGAGGATCTAGAAGTTCAATGAATTACCTACCAAAATCCCAATAGCCTTTTCTACAGAAATAGAAAGCTAATTCTGAAATCCATATGGTATTTCAGGGGACCCTAAGGAGCCTAAAAATTAAGCAAAACTGGGAACTCATATTTACCTATTTCCAAACTTACTACAAAGCCTTCATAACAAAAAAAAAAAATACCCGGAGATTGGCATAAGAATAGTCATATTAAAAATGACATAGAATCAAGAACCCAGAATCAAGCCTGTGTGCATATCTGTGGCCACTTGATGATTGACAAGGGTTCCAGAACCACTCAGGAGGGAAAGAATACAATGGTGCTGGAAAGAACTGGATGTCCACATGCCACAGAATGACGCTGGACCCTTACTTTATACCATATGGGAAAGTTGATTCAAGATGGACCCAAGGCATAAAAGCTAATGTGATAAGACTCTTAGCAGAAAACAGAGAGAGAATCTTTTGACCATTACATCAAAAGCAGAGGGAAAAATTAATTGGACTTTATCAGAATGAATACTTTTGTGTATCAATAGACATTCTCAAGACCTCTGTTAAGACAGGACAACCAACAGAATGGAAGAACACCCCAACCACATATGTGAACAGTGTCTAGTATCTGAATTATGTAAAGAATCCCAACAATTCAATGACATAAAGGAAAACAACTCAAGGGAAGAAAAACAACTCAAGGGAAGAAATGGGACATGAACTTGAACAGACATTTCTCCAAAGAAGACATGCAGATGGCCAAAAAACACGTAAAAAGATGCTTGATATCAGCAGTCATCAGAGAAATGCAAGTTAAAACCACATGCGATGCCACTTCATGCTTGGTGGGATGACTTAACTAAAAAGAAGTTTTTAAAGGAAAATAACAGGCGTTGATGTTGATGAGGACGGAACCTCATATACTGATGGTGGGAGTGTCTCATTGCAACTCTGCTGTGGAAAACAGTTCGGCAGTCACAGAGTGAGACACAGAATTAACTTATGTCTAACAATTCCATAATAATTAAATACCTGTGTTGAAACAAGTCACATAGAAACATTTACAGGAGCATTATTCACACTAGCCAAAGAACAAGAATAAGCCAAATGTGCATCAGCAAAAGAATGGATAAACAATCTGTGGTCCACCCTCATATTGGACAATATATTATTCAGCCATACAAGGAATGAATTGCTGATATAACTACACCATGGATGAGCCTTGAAAATATGCTAGCTGAAAGAAGTCAGACTCAAGAGGACACCCATTCTCTGATTCCGTTTCTACGCAGTATCTGGAGCAGTCAAGTTGGTAGAAATGGAAAGCAGATTGGTGGATAGGTGGGAGGGATGGGAGCGGCTGCTCCATGGACACAGGCTTTCCTTTTGGGATGCTCAACGTTCTCTGGAACCAGATGGGGAGATGGTTTCACAATATTGTGAATTTATTAAATGTCCCTGAATTTATCCTTTAAAAATCATTAAAATGCTAAATGTCATGCTATGTGTATTGTGTCATAATAAAAATAATAAATATGTATCAAATGGATTTGATGACTCATATAATCAGGAGGGGCATTTATTTAGGCTTGTCATTAAAAAAACAATGAAAAGATGCCATCTGAGCTCAAGTAACACTGAAATCTTCACAGTGGTTTTTTTTTTATGTTTGTGGTATAAGATGCCAGTTGTTTCACAAATAACTCTGAAAGGGCGAGGAACTAGAAATAAAGAAAACTATGACTGTATTCAAGGTTCATATCTTGCAATAACAGAAAAAGACATGAAGATATCAAAAAATATGGAACCATGTGAATGTCTTTTAAGCCTTCATGTTTGGTTAGCTATTGTCTCAATGTTTATGCTGTCTTGCGGAGAGGAAATCTTCAGTGATTTCCTAACACAAGGATTGTATGGGTGTGCTTTGGAAGAGAGAGGTGACAGAAGCTATTTGGCACAATATGTACATTTTTTTAAAATACAGATTTTGAAGCTCTGGTGCTCTTGTACACATGAAAGAAGTCTTGTATAAAATGAACTTCTATGTCCTTGTAAATGGAGACTGAAATATTTCATCCCTTGCAAAACATTTGTTTTTTTACTATTGACTAGTTTTGGAATAGCATACTCTTTTTAGGGGCATTTTTTTAATGAACAAATTGAGTCTGTATTAATTAAACTTCAGCAGTTTGGCTTACCCTCTCATCCAATTCTATTCTTGTAATTTTTGATAACTGCAGGGCCTTGGTCACCAACACTGTGAACAGGCAGGCTGTAGTGTCCAGTCTCTGGCAGGAAGGGAGTATCAGGAATTGTTCCTCTCTGGCGGGGATTCTTTGGTATCCCCATTTCTGGTGAATGGGCATAAATGCCTGGGTTCCCACAGAGCTGTACACTAGGTGCACCTGTTTAGAGGCCACGTACTAGTCAGAAGTGGAAGGCAAACTCTGGTTAAGAGACCTCCCTGATAGAAGAAGCTTCAGCGACTTAGTTGTAAAATTAGGTAAACCTGATGCAGATATTGAGATCTGATACACATTATTGATACAGATGACAGAAGGAAATAGTCCCATATTTTATATATATATATATAATATATACATATAAAGTATATTAAATATGGCATATATGTTTTATGGTGTAGAAAAACCAATCTGGATCCTCTATACTTTTGGGCAAATGGGGAGATAGTGGCCTTCTCACACATCCTTTAACCAACAAAGTTTGAGTGAATGGAAATCGTCTAACAAATAAAATGGAGTGAACCTCGGGATGGAAGCTCCTGAGAAGCAGTGGGAAATTCTCCGTCAGCCCTTCCATCGCCATGGCAATCAGAAACCTCTCAGCTGGTGGAACTGCCATCATCATGAATTCTTTTGAAGCTGGGAACTGACCTCAAGCTCGTGAATGCTAGCAGACAGGCTTCTGCTGAGCTAGGCCCTCAGCGCCTGTCATGAGTCCTCAGGACAACATGGGACTGGATCTCCCTGAACCAAATGAACATGTTGCATGAGTGCAAGTCAAAGGGCTAAGACTCAGGAATTGCTTGTTATGGTAGCACAGCCTGTCTTATACCAACACAATACAGCACAGACTTAACTTAAGCTGTCTGTTCAGTATGATATATAATATTATAGTATGCATGTATTCATAAATAGACATAAGGGTTGTAATTAATAGGTTGTACATAATTGTTGTACATAATTCTATCATATACTTTCAATGATAATTTTTCTTCTCAAGAAATTATTGTGAGCCCACACTAATTTTGTTTTCTTTAATTGCCTTCTGAATCCTCTTCTTGTACCATCAAGTTCAGGACAATCCATGGCCCATTTCTGTGTAATAGACTGGACCATACTAATCAGCATTAGCCATAGTCTTTCTTGGTATAACAGCTAACATCTGAATTACAGAGTGTTCTCTCTCCTTTGGTCTGAAATTTAAATCTATAAGTGACATCTTCAATATTTACTTAAATCACTTGAGCTGTTTTCTGTTTTGAATTACTGATTTTTCAGAAATCGAAAAGCCCTGGGAATATGGCTCTGTTTGTGTTTCTGAAAGTCAGCTGAAGAATGCTTCCAGTGGTCTTTCTGCATCTCCTTCGGGGTTTGCAGTCTTGTTGGGATTTTTGCTGAAAATTTCCTCATCGTAGAATCCTGCAGTTTTCTCTCTTAATAGCAGTAGTGATATGTTTATGTGTGCTGTCATTTTTTAAGGGTTTCTTTCTAGAATCTGGATGTTCACACTAGGAGTATCTATTTTGCTTACTCCTATGACCTCTTGGGCCAGCACCAAGCCTGCCACATAGTAGGTTTTAGTAAATATTTATTGATACATAGTTGAAAGAACTTTGCAGAGTTGATTTTTTTCTAAGCAGTATGTGTGTCTGTTTGTTCTCCTCCCAGGCCCACTGTGGTTTATGTGAGTCTTCAGTGAAAATCCATGGAAGAAAGAAAGAATTGCAGGGTTGGTATAAAGACTGTACTTGCTCCTCCCTCCTCCCACCTGGTTTCATCTGGCCCATGATGGGGACATAATCGGAGTGTGCCTCTGGTTCTGAATACCAAGCACATACAACCATGTAAATCACTCTGCTTTTTAACTTTTTTATGATTGTGATTTATAGAGGTGACGGTGGGACTGGGTGTCAGGAGGGAATGCTGCACTTGTAATTAGGAAGTGAAACAGATGTTGAAGGCCTCATTTTAAATGATGTTTCCATTATAATGGTCCTCACTGCTCCCTGATCATGTTCTCCTTCACCAATTGAAATTCTCCCTGAAAAGACCTGGTCTCCAGACAGTGTACACCATGGCAGGGCTTCACTACTTTAAAGCAACAAAACATTTTTGATTCATTACACTTACAAAACAAGACCTCAAAAGAGCCCATTTGTAAAGGCACAGAAAGGAAAATCAGGCAAAAATTCTTTTTTTTTTTTTTTCCCTAGTGTTGGCAGGCTGAATGTTTTGCTCTTAAGTTTTCGAATTTACCATGCTTGGTATCTTGACCCAAATCTGCTTTTTCCAAATCATCAAAAGGAGGAAAGAGGACACCTGTAACCTGAGCCAACCCAGCCTGACCCTGGCCAGAGTGGCAGAGAAGTCCCTGCTCACTGAGCTCCCTGATGGACAACACCATCCAGCTCTCCCCCCAATGTCACCTAGTCATTGTGGGTCCCTCAGGATGCTCTGACAGAAGCTGGGAGGTTGGGAGGCTGGGTGCACTTCTGTTTGCTGACACCAACACGAGGTAGTAGCAAGAACAGGATGGAGCTGGTTTTAGTTCATTTATGATTACTAAGAGGTTGGTGTCACTGAATGGGACCAGATGTGAAAGCAGAAAGGGATACCGAAAGGACTCCAGGCCTGGAGAGCTCTCCTTCTGCTTCCTTTGTGCTGCTCCACCCAACCCTGATGGTGTAGGCACGTAGGGCTGAGCTTGGGAAGACCTTGAGCCATTCTGAGTAAATAGGGAGACTTGAGAACAAAGGGGTGTCTCTCTGATGACCTCTAATGTGCCCATTAGTCCTTCTAATGTGCCCTGATGTGCCAGCAGGGTCACTCAGAGGCAAATGATCCCTTGCCAGTCTTGAGCTTTAGGTTAGGTAGACCCAGACATCTAGCTCAGGAAAGCACTTAAAATCTGCAGAACAGGATTTCAGCTGCCTGATGAGTCTGAAGGCCAGATTCTCTGGCCTTGAAGAAGACGTGCTTTTCTGTACAGCTCCACTGTGGAAACGATTGTCCACATGGAACAGGCTTGTCTGTTCCCTGTTTGAATTTGCTGCCCCTAGAAAGAGCCAAACATCAGCCAGTGGACAAATGAAAGGAGGATGTGATGGGAAGTTCAGGTAATGAATTACAGAGAGGCCTTCAACAAACCTGCTTTGATGTGACCCTGAAGTGCTGGTGTCAATAAGATGTTGGCCAAACCCACGTGATAAAGCACAAGGAAAGACAAATTTGACCTTCCAGTTTAAAAGCCTGCATAACTAAGTGTGCACACATGCCTGCCTCTTTGATCAGTTAATGGACTCCCACTAAAACGCATTTTCATCTCCAGATGGTTGTTAGTCAAGTTTTTCACCTTTTATTTTACATTCCTTTACAATGGCCCTTGACTTCACCGCAGAGCTCTGCATCTACTTCAAAGAGAGGTGCATGTTTATTATCCCTATTGTGCACAGAAGAATGAAAAGCTCTTAAGTAGAGCACTGCAAATTTGCACAGAATATGTATCATTATATAGAAGAATGACTGTGCACAGGAACAGACCTGTAAAGTCTGATCTGTTTAAAGAGAGAGGTCTCAGGTACAGAAGCTTCTCCAGCTTTGGATTCGTCCATAGGAATGGGCGCTCTTCCTCTTATAGGAGTCATTCATCGGGTGACACATCCATTTCTAATTAATAAACACCTAAGTTTCTTAGATAGTGAGGGCTTCATTGTATTTCTATAAATAAACTTGAAGAATAAATCCCTAGTACAGAGATGACTCCATGCTATACACAAAATATTTCACTGCAGATCACAGAAAGCCCACCTCGGACTTGATAACGCACTGGAATTTCTTCAAGGACTCTTCTTGGACATTGTCATTGTCATTTTATATTTAGATTTTTTTAACTGTAACATGAGCGTAGCAAGCAAGAGTGAGTGAGGGTCCATCCAGCCCAAGAGATCTATAGCTGCTGCTAGAGAATGGGCCAGCCCGAGCCCTGGTTTCCAGAAGCTTGTATTTGAAGGAATAGAACACAGATCCAAAGAGAGGAAGGGTGACTTATCTGGGCCTTGAAGAAAACTCTGTTTAAATATATATCTCATAGGAAGAAAAAGCAAAATGAAGAGTTGCCTATATTTCAAGGATTTTTGCTCCTCTTATTCCCATACCCTCAGCTGAATTTCGGAATAATCTCGATGCTCAGTTCTGGACAGGCAGTATCAGTTTTGCATGAGACAAGCTGACTCTCTCCTGCTGGTGTCAACGGATAGGTCAATGCCTCTCCATTAACAGCCGTGCTGCCGTGCGGGGTGCAGGCGTGTGGCAGCGGGGCAGCTGCAGGTGACGGTTCCCAGGTGGGAGGCCACAGGAAATCACTGGAAGTCAGCACAGTCGTCAAAGCTTTAGACACCAGGTTGCCAAAGCCTTGCGGGCAAGGTCGTGTTTTTGGTACTTGCAGCAAAAACTGAAGAGAAACTGAAAACATGGCCCCCGTTGTCCCAGAGGCAGGAAAACATTTTCCACGGCAGGAAAACATTTCACACAGAGAAAATGTCCACTGTCCCCTGAAGCAAGGAACAGAGTGTGGAGTGTGGCATGGAGAAAAACAAAGACCGCCTCTTGGATGTTGTGTGCACATGGTAGGTAGATGGGTCATTTCTAAGTCAAGGCCCTTCGCCTGTGGGCAACTCGGCATCTGTTCCTTCCCGCTCTATGACAAGAACTTCTCCCTTCCAGAATTCAAGCCGTCTGAGCTATTAGCAACCTAGCTGATAAATCACTCCACCCAATTTTCTCGACAACACAGATTCTGTCTTCTGTTAGAACGTTTTCCTAAGTGACAATGTGGTATAATCTGGTGGGACTCTTAGCCCTGTCTACCTTATCCAGCTGGGAAAACTACAGCCTCCAAAATCTTCATAAGTTTGAACACTTATATTTGGGAATTGTAAAAATGTATCAATTCTGTGGGATTTTTACACCACTTACCCATGGAAGAGGCCTTCAGCTTTCTCTTGACAGAAGACACTCAGATCAAAGCACCTTCTTAATTCAGTCTGGCCAAGTAGAAAAGAACTCACTGAATCAACAGTTTGGAAGCTAGTTACTAATGTAAACCGGTTTCCTATAGTAAGAAGTAAAATGTGTTTTTAGTGTGGCTTATTTCACATATTTCTTGAGGTTATGTTTAACAAATGAGATATACTGTCCTTTGCTGTGAGAATATATAACCACTTGCAAATATTAAGCCATTAATATCCTCTGTCTCCTTAGGATAGGCAAGTGGGGAACATTTTATTTCAAAAATCCAGAATAAATGTGCACTGACTATGCGTGTGCCCTCCCCAAGGGTCACAGTGATGAAGGCCCTTGCACAGAATTGTCCTGAATGATTCATCCTAAATCTTCTTGCTTCTTTCTTTACTAGATAACTTTTCTTGAGAACCCACCAAACTTACATAATAAAAATCGTGTGTGATGATTCTCAACACCATGTACACTTGTGAAAAGCCCTCAGGAGACGTATGGCTTAACTCTTATCCATAATAGAGAAGATGTGAAATACTTAGAGAAAGATAAAAATAGGCACCTGCAGCCACCACGAGGCACAGACTATTAGAGATGGTTTGAAGATTTGTTTTCGTCCAGTTCTGGCTTTTTCTCTGCCAGAGTGACAGTTAGGCTGCCAATTATGCTGTACAGTTTTGCTGCAACAAGAAAACATTATCCAAAAAAGGGCTAACGTCCAACAAGAGTGCACAATGTTGAAATAACAAAGAATTTAGGGAGAGAATTTCAAAACTGTAAAGCAACTCATAGGTGGTATAATTGAGAAGTGGCCGAATCCTTTTCTGAGACTGGCAGGCATTTGCACACTAACACCAGTGAAGTTCATATGCTACATATTGTTTGTATACAAACACTTGGGATCATCTACACGAGAAGCCATTGTGACAGTCAAGAGCACAAACATTGTAGAGAATATCTTCCTGAGTGATAAACTGTCTAACTTTTCAAATATCTTCAGAGGACATTGCTCAGAATAGCCCTGATTCCCTCCAGCAGCCTTCATCACTTGTCAATCAATAAATCATTCAGTCAATCATCAATCAATCAATCAGAGCTAGATACTCTCATAAACAATCACTTCAGACCTTTTGTATTTCATCAAATAGTGAAATTCTGAAGAAAAAACAAGGAGTATGTGTGTGTGTGGCGGGCGAGGGGGGGATTGACATGTAGTCGCTAACATTATATTTTCCAAACAAGAATTTAAATAAAAGAAAATACCAATTTCATGTGCTATTACAGGTACTTAATAAAAGAAATTATATGTTGACTCAAAAGGCAAATAGAGATATATTTCCTATTAATGTATAGTCCTTTCCAATAATAAAGAATTAGGATCTTCCTGAGTGACACAAGTCACAGACACACACACACACTCAGACACATGTGAGCATGCACACACACACATATGTATAAAACTACCCTTTTATTTTATGGATGCTAAACCACCATTCACTCTTTGCATTATCAAAGTTGATAGATTCTGGAGCGGCATCTGGACATTGTTTTAACCTGGGACGGTCCCCTATGTAGCCACTGGCTGCTAACCTGAGGGATTTTAAATCAAAATTCAATTATAAAACCTTGGTTAGGAAAGAAACTTGGGTTTCCATGTGAGTGCCAATTATTAAGACCTTGTTCCTCACCTGCTCCCTTCCGTCATCCTCTGAGATGCGGCTGATGGGACCTTCTGTATGGATTTGGCTGTGCCAGCTCGCTCAGCCCATAGGGGGCGCTAAGGCAGACTGCAGCCTTGCAGTTCTTCCAGGAGCTGTCCACGGACTTGAGGGTTAGCAAATGAGGTGGAAATTCTGTATGTCAACTAGGGTGACTTGGGGTTGCACAGATGGCTGGTAAAGCCTTATGGGGGCAGGTGGGGGAGGTGGGTGTGTTTCCAGAGGATGACAGCATTTGAGCCAATACAGGGAATCAAGCTGTCCACTCTCACCCAGGTGGCCTGCATCTTCCGGCGCGCTGTGTGCGGAGGGCTGGAATAGAATACAAAGCAGAGGGAGGGCAAATTCTCTCCTCCTAGAGCTGGGGCTTCTGCCTTCTACCCAGGTCTCTGGCCTTTAGACTCTGGGACTTTGAGGAGAGTACCCCTTTGTTCACAGGACTTTGGGCTTAGACTTAATCATCCTCTGGCCTTCCTAAGTCTTCAGGTGCGACATCGTATTAGGGGACTTGTTGGCCTCCCCAACACGTGAGCCAATTTCCACAATAAATCCCTGGGTGTCTACATGTATGCAATGGGTTCTGTTTCTCGGGGGAACCCACCTCGGCCCGGTTTGAGGGCTGCGACCCGTGCACTGCCCGTTTTAGTAAAGGTGGGTTTCCTGGAACACGCCCAGGCCCACCCCTTGTGCCTGAGACAGCTACCTTCTCGCTCCCCCTGTGCCAGGAGGTCGCTGGGATGCCCACAATGGTTAGATGGTTTCTATCTTCCTTTACAGAGAAGATTGAGAAAACATTTGCTTGGAGTTTTCTTTTTACCCTTGGCTTACTAGTGAGCTTTATATCCACTTAATTGTTTTGAAATAACACATTCCCTCTCTCCTTCTTTCTCTTTTGATGAAATTGAACCCAAGGCCTAGTGCATACATTTTCTATTTTAAAATAATCAGGGAAGGTTCCTGTTTTCAAACAGGAGGTGAAACTTTTCTAAATTAGAGAGAAGAAGGCAGGGGAGAGGACTGCCAAAGAGACCCTGAGGGGCAGCAGCGGAGAATCCTAGGTCCTTGGACCTCCCTGAGGAAGCCAGGACAGCCTCAGACTGGAACTGCTACATTCCTCACGTGAAACAAAGCAAAATGAGCAAGAAAGTTTTGTACCAAGGAGACATGATGAATGGTCAAGAGAAACATTTTAATGGCACCTACAAAAATCACACCAACCGACAGCAAGACTATTTATGAACAAGCACATTGCCTGGAGACCAACGCCAACAACATAGCGGGAGAGCAACTTTACAGCCTCCCTGTATCCAGAGAAAGAGAACCACAGGTCTGTTGAGTGTCTCCCTCATTCTGCTCCCGTGATCTGAAATAGATCTTAGGAGCCCTGGAAACACGGGCTTCGATGACATCTCCACACAATCTCATGCCTCTTCTTTACACGGCACTTTTTGGGTCGCAAAGAAGTAAAGAGCTCTGTTAAGGATGAGAAAAAGGAGGATAGATAGCTCTTCATTACTTTTACTCCATCTGTTGACAGGAAGCCACGGAGGACATAACTAGTGGGAATAGAATTTCAGCGTGATCCTCCATTAGACAGCCTATTTCAGGCTGCTTATGGAGAATGTTACCTAATGCACCACTTTAATGACTAAATCACGTTTTCCCTACCGGGTACACAGGGAAGCCTTTCTTGGCTTTCAAAAGCCAGTTGCTGCACAGGGATTATCACAGTTCTGACGACCATCTCTGGGGGTTTTGTGAGCAACGTTTCTTTTTATTAGAAATTACTTCACTAGAAATCACATTAAAACTTTATTAATATTCTTGAACTCTAAATCTTGGAAGAGATGAGCCAGTTAGCCTAGGAAGACTTTCCACCAGACTGTAGGTGAGTCTGTTATATTTCATCTTTTTCTTTAGAAGATATTCTTTTATATATACACACACACACACACACACACACACATGCATATATGTAGACACACAAACAGGCTTCTCAACTGAAAGCATTGATTAGCCTTTACTCAGATGTTTCTTAATACATGCCTCATGTAAAGTGGTGGCTGCTCTGTATTTGAAGCCTGTCTAGTCTTTAATTAATAAGAAATGCACCTGTCTGGTAGGCGTCTGCCCTGAAAGGAAGCTCAACAATGGGCGGAAGCTTTGCGCATGCCCTTGGTATTTAGCCCATTGAAAATGATCTGATTTCATGATAGTGGATGTGACCTTCCTGCAAAATTCCAGGGAAAATATCCCTCGGGTTATCCTTTTGGCCTGCAGGAAGCCTCCATTCCAGGGGTCAGCAAACTATGAGTGTGTCCAAATCTGGCCCCGTGCCCACCTCTGCAGATGAAGTCTTGTGGACCGTGGCCAGGTCTGGTGGCTGACACACTGGTCATGCTGCTTTCAAATTCTAAAATAGTCACTCTCTTGCCCTTTGCAGAAGAAGTTTGTCAAACCCTGTTCTGCAGGAACTGAGTGTTTCTGTTTCCTTCTTTTATTAGTTTTCAAAAAAATCCCATCAAAGTTAAAAACGTGAATTTATGCCACCCCAGGCCTCAGCGTTTCCTAAGCAGAAAGTTGCCTTTCCTAGTGGGTCTGGTCTTCCGACATCTTGACTCCCGGGCATTGCTCCTCCCCTCCCTCCCCATGCAGACTCCTCCCGTCCACACCTCTGGCCTCTCTCTCCTGGATCCTCCATCAGACCTCACCTCTGTGCTTCAGTCTCGCCTCCCTCTCATCCGCCCAGCAGTCTGGCCCGGGTGCAAATGGACACACAACCTTCTCTGCGCAACTCCTGTGTTCACTCATCTCTTAGAGTGTAACTTACTTCTTAATGTTGCTATCAGAGCAACACACACACACACACACACACACCCCACTGGAATGAGAGACCACTCATCTCATGCTTGATGAAAAAGAAGGAATTTCAGGTCATTGTTGTCTGCATTTTTCTGTGATGACCAGGCAGGCGAAGCCGCAGAGGAGATGCAGGAAAGGCTCCAGGCTTTGTCAGTCACCAGCCCCAGACACAGTGACACACCCGACACACAGGCAAGTGGGGGCCTCGGGTGGTCAGGATGCTGGCGAGGGAGTGGGAGGGCTACACCAAGCCTTCGCAGGGTCCCCAGGGAAAAGCCAAGCAGGGGGCTCACCCAGGTCCCAACTGGCTATCTTACATGTTAGGAACTTTGAGCTCAGGAAGGCAGGTGTGGCGGCCGAGGGCTGGTTCTGGGCGGGCTCCTCAGGTGGAGCCTTTTGTTGTCTTTAACACTGGCCAGTCCAGGGAAGGAAGCTTCTTACCAACCAGAAAGGATCTTAAGATGTCAAAACATCATAATACACAGAAATGACATCTTACAAGTCGTACAGCTCTTCCTCCACTGCCACACTGTCTGATTCTGACACATTTTTCTAAAGAAGGAGACAATGGAAGGAAGCGGCGTCTGTTCACTGAAGCTGTGCCTTCCTCTGGACACGGAGAGGGCGGGGCGCCTGGGAAGACAGTTTTGTAATGAGGCTTTTTTTTCCTTTTGTGTTTTAAGATCTTTTTTTTTTTTTTTTTTGTAGTTGTAGATGGACCCAATACCTTTGTTTGTTTATTGATTTATTTTTATGGGGTACTGGGGATCGAACCCAGTGCCTCACACAGGCTAGGCGAGCGCTCTACCACTGAGCCCCAGCCCCAGCCCTGTAATGAGGCTTTTTAAATGAGGATTGATTGACAGGAGAAGACCCAAATTTCTTTCTTTCTTTCCCTCGCTCCCCTCTCCCCTCCTCCTTCCCTCCCTCTCTTTTTTCTTTTCTTTTTTTCTTCAATGCCTGAACTATACCTGCCATAAAATGGGTGCCAGAGAATTGCTCGTTAAATGGATGAATCTCTCTCTACACTTTGAGAACGTCAGAGACATGGTGTTTACAGCTTCATCGCTGCCCTCACCTCTCCTTCCCAGGAGTAAAACATGGGAGAGATGTGACTCATTCCCCAAAGTCATGAGTTGGAGGTTACATCTCTCAAGGCATCAAGAGGTGAAAGAATCTTCACTCAAATAATAAATCCCCAGTGATGTAATTGCAGCCATCAGTAGAAGTGTTCAGCACGCTCTGCATTGAACTGTGTCTTCCACTGAGCACTGGCTGCCCTCTGCTCTGCACGGGCCGGTGGGAGGAGCAGCTTGCAGAGTTCCCAAGGTTACACGGCCTTATTTATATGAACTCTGAAGACAGGAGGTGCCAGAGAGAAGCAGAGGAGGCTCTCTAAAATAAAACACAGCCTCACTCTTCCTAACCCTTCGTCTATCAGCTGCTGAAAATGATTAGGAAGAAAATACCAGCCACAAGCCCAGTGTTTCGAGCCTATTTTTTAAACCAGAGGTTTTGTTTCTATACATAGTTGTTAAATCAACCAATTAACAGTGAAAGATTGCAAGAGCCAGTTTACACACTGCAATCCAATATCAGTGTCTATTGTTAAAAACTGAAATGACCAGCTGTGCCGCCCTCACCAAGTCACAGGGTTAATTAGAGAGATGACCTGGCAGCAATGAAACCCTAGCTTCTCACCTCGCAGTCGCCATCTATAAAAAAACAAAAGGAGGCTGAAGCCCCTCATAGGCGCAGTGTGAGAGCACGAGACTGTTAATAAATGTGAATTGTGAGTGAAAAGCTGATTTCTAGCTTTTCAACAGTGGCACAGGAATAACAAACACCATCACCACCAAGAAGCCTGTGACGCTGGTGATGTGAATCGGGTTCTGTCACCGCCCTGGGAAGTTGTCCTGAAAACAGGAAAATGCCCTTGGTGCTGACCTCACCCACCTGTAGCAAAACTGTCTCCTGAGGGCCGAGTGGATGTGAGTGGAAACCACATCGTGGTGAAGAGAAAGTCCACAAGGATTTCTAGGTGGGGTCTGGCTGGAAAGTGGGTGGCAGAGGAGAGGGGATAATTGGTGACCTTCCCAGGGCTGCTGTACTGTCTAATCCTATGGACAGAGCTGTGTTTCGTGGAGCCACAGTGATAGGATGAGGACTAAACAAAAACATTGCAGGGAAGGGAATTAAATATTCTCAGAAGTTGATAAAAAATGAGGCTCAGTGACATGATTTTCACTGGAAAGGTGTGGACTACATACATACGTGTACTGTGCGGGAACAACAGGGTTTACGCTTTAAAGAATGCTGAATTACAGGAACCCCTTCCCAAATCCAACAGCTAGAAAATAATTGAAGCTAGCTCATCTATTTTAGAAGTGTCTGCAGGTGCTTACTGTGTGTCTGACACTGTTCTAAGCACTTTATGTAGATAAACTCATTTAAGCTTCGTGACAACCCCACATTGTAGGTGCGACTGTTATCCTGATTTTGATGGATAAATGGATTAAGATAGACTAAGCAGCTTGTACAGAGCACACAACTAGTAACTGAGGAGGCTGGTTTCAAATCAGGGCCGTCTGGCTCCTCACCCCTAACTCTCAACCTCATGAATAACAGACATCTCCAGAGAGAAAGAAGTGGTGGGGAGAACTCACCTTGCATATGCAAGGTCCTGGACTCCATCCCCAGCCCTGCAAAAGCAAAACAGGAAAACAAGCAGAGAGAAGGTGTGAGATATCCTGGGCATTCACAGCATAGAATGTTCCAGATTAAGGGTGGTATGTTCTCCATACAGTCCCTATTTTCCTCCCCGACTTGCATCTGCCTTCGGTTCTTCCCCAGAATGGGGGAAATAGAGGAGAAATGGAAAAGATAAGCATCAGCAAAGTGATTTAATCTGATGATTTACCTTCCAATGAAGGTATAATTTATTAGGCAGTGGCTTTAGTAATCAGATGCAAGTTGATTTTAATCAATGTGCAGATATCCCCCAAAAATGCTTCTCAAACTTTTTTTTTAAATGATACCTTAAATTTTCATTTCATCAAAGATTCAAGGGAAGGAGAACTGATATTGACCCTGCAGCTCAGTCTGCATATGATTAGAATATTGCATGGCTATCTTAACTATTCACAGGGTTGTCATATTCTCCTTATAGAACAATATAACTTTGTTCAAGGTTCAACTGGAGCAGAAACCTCTATCCTTTCACCATCATTTTCTCAGCTCCCACACACATGATTCTACTCTTATCAGATAAGATGCAAGAAATCATATCAAACTTTTGTATTCGTTAAGAATTGCTTTGTGGCCTGAATTTAGGTCAATTTGGGGGAAGGTTCCATGAGCTTCTGAGAAGAAAGTGTATTCAGCTGTTGCTGGATGGAATATTCTATAATGTCTGTTAAGTCCATTTAATTTGTAGTATTTTTAAGTTCAAAGAGTCTTTATTGAATTTATGTCTGAATGATTTATCCATTGGTGAGAAAGGTGTATTTTAATCATCATCCATTATTATTGTACTAGGGTCTCCCTGAGGCCTTCATCCAAATAGTATGTCTTTGATGTACTTAGTTGCACCCATTTTGGGGGTATAAATATTTATTATTGCTCTAACTTCTTGTTGGATTTTCCCTTTACCAGTAGGACGTGACCTTCCTGGTCTCTTCTGAGTAATTTTAGTGTGAAGTCTGCTTGGTCATATATGAGAGTAGCTACTCCTGCCTGTTTTCAGGTTCCATGTGCATGATGTATAAATTTCCATCCTTTCACTTTCAGCTGGTGACTGTCTTTGCCTGTAAAGTGTCTCCTGCAAACAACCTTTGTTAGGTATTTTTTTAGGCCATTCTACCAGCCTAGTCTTTTAATTAAAGAGTTGAGACCACTTATATTCAATGTTATTACAGAGAAATGTCTATTTATTCCTGCCGTTTTAATTTATTTCTTATGTTTAGTTTGGTCCTGTTTGTCATTTGCTTAGCTACTCTTCAAATGAGATCTGTTCATTTGTCAGTTCTGAGATTTGTTTTTGATTTTTTTTTTTCTGTTTGGAGCATTCCTTTAAGTAAGTTCCATATTGTCAGCTTAGTAGTGAGGGATTTATTTATTCTCTACTTATCTTGGAAAGTTTTAATTTGCCCTTCAATTTTGAAGGGTAGTTTTGCTGAGTATAGCAAACTTAGTTGACAGTTATTTGCCTTCAGGACTTCAAACGCATGATTCCAATCCCTCCTGGTTTTTAGAGTTTGTGCTAAGAAATCTGAAGTAATCCTGATTGGCTTACCTCTAAATGTGACCTGGCTCTTTTCTCTTGAGAGAAATTAAAAGTTATATCCTTATTCTGTAGGTTAGACATTTTAATTATAATTAACATGAAGAGGGACTTTTTAAAAAAATCTTGTCTATTTTGTGTTCTGAATGCATCCTGTTTCTGTATAGCCATCTCATTCTCAAGGTATGAAAAATTTTTCTATTAATATTTTCATGAAGAAATTATCCATTCCATTAGACTTAACCTCACAACCCTCCTCAATTACAGTGATTCTTAAATCTGCCCTCTTAATGTTGTCCCAGAGGTTTTATATATTTTGATCAAAGTTACTTGTTTTCTTTTTTTTTAATACTCTGTGAATGCTTAAGTCCTGTCCCTTTGTCTTCCAACTCAAAGATTCTGTCTCTAGCATGGTCTACTCTATCAGAGAGACTTTCAACTGAACATTTTATTTCATCCATTTTGTCTTTCATTTCCAAGATTTCTTTTTGGTTCTTTCCCAATATCTTTATCTCCTTATTGAATTTATTACTTATATCCTATACTGACTTCCTTAATTCATTCAGTTGTTTTTCTGTATTCTCTTGGAATTCACTGAATGTTTTTTATAATCATTCTTGTCAAGTTTGGATCTGGTATTTCATCCACTTCAATTATTAGGGGTCAGTTGCTGCTAAATTGTGAACCTTAGGAGGCATATCATTATCCTGTTTTTCTTTTTTTAAAAAAGTATGTATTCCTGGTTAAGTTTTATGCATCATTTGGGGTCAATTACTCTTCAGCTCTTTATGTGGACCATTTTAGGGCACAGCCTTATCTTAGCAAAGTGTTCTACAGTGATATAGATTGAGATCCCTCATAGGTGTGGTATCCACATTCTCTGTGTTAATTCTCTCTGTTTCTGCTGTAGAAATAGATGTCTGTGAGTAGGACCTGAGGTGCCCCACCAGCCATTTCTATTTGGAGACTGATTTTTAGTTTAGGGGTTTGACTCTTATTCTTTGTAATGAAATATAGCTAAAGTTTAAGTAGCATTAATTTGTGTATAGAGCAACATGCATTATCTTTTGGCTTTTTTAGTTCAGCAGTAGAGTTTCTACCCTTTGCAGTTTTAGTGTTCCTATAGGTTCTTAGCATCTCTCACAATGAGCAAAACAAACAAACAAAATATAGCAATCACCAATGTAAATAATGTACAGCATTAAAACAAATACTCTGGTTGCTACTATGGCATGTACAACACTAATTTTTCTACATAAACAGAAAATAATGGAGTCAGCAATTGCCTATAGCAAAACCAATACTATATCTGACATTAAAGCAAACAGCAGGTGTCAACTATGTTTTCCATGGCAGTAATAATTGCAGCAACAGGAACGGTGAGTGCAGGGTCATATAAACCAATTAGTTCTAAAAGATTATAAAAAATAAAGTTATTTAAGAGAAAAGAAAGCATGATAAGAGGTAGTAGAGAGTTCACAATTTTCAAAATGTGAACAGAGAGAAGGCAGAAGAGATGTGGCAGGTAATGATTATAAGGAAGGAGAAGAAAATGTAGGAAAAACACAGTAAAGGGAAAAGGAACCAGAGAACAAGAGAATTTGTCTACTAGAGAAACAAGAAGAGAAAGACAATCAAGAGAAACAAACAAACAAAAAACTAAACTAAAATAAATAAATTTAAAAATCCTACCCCTTAAATGACAAGGCAAGGAAAAATGACTACATTTGTAAAATGAGAAAAAAATAAACACACATATGTGCATGTGTCTACAAACCAATCAGCACAGCAAGAACATTATAAAAGTGGAGAAAAGATTCTTAATGAAAAATAAAAGCCTTCCTTCCCCTGGGGTGGTCAAAATAGCCACTGAGAGTGAATGGTCATTGTCCATGCCCAAATGTCCTTTTTTCTGCTCCTTCTTGTGGTAGGTACTGAGGGAGAGCAGGGCCTGGGGGCTGTTAACCCCTCCGTTGGTGTCGGCTTCCCTTCTCCCCAGTACAAGGTAGGGTGGAGTGGGAAGAACTGTCAACGGGAATCTTGTCTGCACAGACAAGATCAAGGAAGTCCTAGGGGGGCTGCTGCAGGGTTTTAGGAGGGGAGCTCTGGAGACAGAGCTTTCGGTCTAGTCATGCCTTAGGTACTCTGTTGGTGGTGTCTGCCCTGAGGATTTTAGATCCACACACCCCTTCAGCCTGGCAGATGCCAAGCTCTGCTGGGAGTCTGCATCTCTAGCTTCTCCCAAGAATTCTACTCACGGGGCAGGGAAGCCAACTCTCTACACACTATGCTGCTCATGAACACTGTCTTCTTGGGCTTAGTCCCTGTGTGTGTTCATTCACACCCACCTGCTCAGATTCCTGACCCTCTTCAGCTGGTTGCATGAGCTGCCAGACTCAAAGGAAACGTGGGCTAGGCTCCCCTGTGCCCTGGCCTGGGTACACTCTTGGCTGTGCCTATTTCACTCATGTCCTCCTAGGTACACCCCACATGGTGGGGACTTGCTGGGGCAATGTAGCAATGCTGGCTGTGATCTCCTGGCATCCACAGCAGCTTCCGCGTGGTTGCCTCAGGACGGCTCTGTCTCAGCTCCCCTCGGCCAGTTAAGAACACAGAGCAAGCAACGCTTCATGGTGCGGCCCCTGGATCAGCTAGGTCTGGGCAGCTTTTCCAAGCACAGGTTTTTCTGTACCAAATCTGCCTGTTTCTCTCTGTGTTTTCCCTCCCTGTGTGGTGACCAGAGCCGCTGCCACCACTGCTACCATAATCAGCTTGGCTCCCATGTCCCCTTTCTTCTTTGCACTTCTATTTCTGAGGCTTTAAGACCACATTGGATTTTAGTGAGATCCCTTTTTTCACCCACCTCACTGAGAAGCAGTGCTCCTGCTGCTGGAATCCCAAGCCACGCAGCCACTGGGAATGCAGCCTTCCTCTACTCCTCCATCCTGGATCTCCCTGTTCCACTCCCATAGGGATCAAATAGAATAAAACAGAAGTTTTTCTTCATCAGCAAGCATTGGTACAGACACTTCTCCATCCCCCTGCATCTTCTCTGACATTTGTACATGAGTCTTAGAAGTTAAACTCACTAATTTTAGTGGCATATTGGTTACTACACCACAGGGTCACCTCTGACCCTGGAGACTGGCTGGCTCCTGATGTCTCCAGAAGGTTCCAGGGAGTCACATTTCTGAGCTCTTCCCTTAGGAATGGCCAACTGGCTTTATGTTCAGTAAAACCAATTGTTCATGCTCAGAAAAACTATGCATGGGGTCATTCTTGTTCCTCATCCCTGTAGAAACCGCCGCTCTCAGAGCAGAAACCTACTGGGTATAGCACATATGCAAGGTCACTGACAGAGCTCTACACAGCACGGAATCCCAGCTCCTGTTGAAAAACCAAGATGTTTTCTCAAGGCATAGTGTGAGCACTTTGAAAAGGAAGAAGCCTCCCGGTCAGTTCCAGCAGTTACAGAGTACCAGTGAGAACTTGAGCCGTCAATTCTGGCCTGTAGTAGACTGCCGTGGAGGGCGAGGTGAAAGGACTCGGTTTCTTTGGTATCTGACCTTATCAGACCAGCCTGCATCAACTGATCCCTCTTCTACATAAGGGAGGCAGACCAAGGGCCATGGGCTGTGCAGCAACAGTCTGCTCAGTTTCATTGTGTGTGTCACAATTGCTCTCTGAGCTTATAAACTCCAGTAGGACAAGCCAAATGCTGTTCTCAACTTTTCTATTAAGCTCTGTTCCGAGTACATTAAAGACCTAAATACATATCCCTCAAAGGCTGATTGATCCACAGCACGGGTGCTGCTTCTACACCTGTTTTCTGTCCATAAATATATTAATATGCTGCACAGTATGTTTAAGCTGCTTTCCTGGGTCTGGGTGGTGTCCATCTTGCCTGCTTTTCTCATTTGTAAATTGAGGTATTTAAAGAGTAGGAAGTTGATAGGGAACACCTTAGGATTCAGGAAAATCATGTCTTGAAGATAGATAAGAAAGTCATGTCTTCTATATTACTGCTTTTTGTAGCTCTTAAGAATACAAATAAAAACATTTATAAACCTTATAGATCATTAGAGGTGTAAATTTGAAGGAAAATAGAAATTTCTAATGTTTCCAAATCTCTCTTTTTCTTCCTCTCATCTCCTGTTTCTCTCTCTCTCTCTCTCTCTCTCTCTCTCTCTCTCTCTCTCTCTCTCTGTGTGATTCATAATCTCTTTGCTTCATAGTGAACAAAAATGATCTTTGGGACTAAAAGGCTGGAGTTTTCAGTCCCCCCTCTTACTAGTTGTCTGAACTTAGGTAAACTGTTGAAGCCAAAGGGAGGCAGTCACATGTGTGCATTCGGTATGAAAACACTTTATTAGCAAGGAGAATGCCAGGATCGGTTCATTGTGTCCTGCCATATCCTATCATATTATGTTGCTCAGATCATTCCTCTGTGTTACTTAAGCACACACATGCCGTAGCTTTTGGCTGTCAATACACCTTTTTAGCTGTCAATAGAAAGAACAAGAGGCTCTGATTTGAACAACTTGGCCACTGTGAGAAGAAACGTGTCCATGAGGACAAATCAGGAGTCAAGGACAGCTGCCCATCACCAACTCCTCCTTCTTACCTTTATTTTCCTTGCTTTGATGATTGGGGCATTGTGGCATCTGTCTTCAAAGACAGGAAGTTTGTACATCTGCTGTACTGTGTACCCGCTCTTTACTGGATTATGCTGCATTATCTAAATAAACAAGAGCATAGCCAGCACTTCCTCCCGGTGCGTGCAGAGCCACTGAGTCACAATACCGTTTCTTTGTAACTTGACACACTGACAGCAAGATCAAACGGCAAACCTCCTTTCAGCTGCAAGAACTTGCAGCACCGACTCAGGGTGAGGGCATTTTTGTGGTGTCTGAAAGACTTTTGGTGGTGTCTAAATGCTTCATAGGCTGCTGAAAGAATTAATGACAAAGAATGATCTGACACCAGGTCAGTGACCAGTCACAAATTTGTATTTCATATATATTTTATATACTTATTAATATGTGTTGATATTATATTTTGAGGATCATAATTTTATGTATATATTAATTAAATTTATGTATTATAGAGATTTGAAAGTGTGTTCAAAGTATATTTATACACACTTTGAGTAATATTTATTCTAGTTAATATAGACAGTATGTGACAGTATGTATGGAGATCTAATACAGTAACTCTGGTTCACCAGTAAAATACACAGGGCTTTCTTAGTTCAGAATAAAAGTTAGATTTGCTTTCTTGTTTGTTTGGTTTCTTTTCTTAATTTTTCTTCTTTTACTCTATCATCAAGGTGTTGATTTCATCCCTAAAATAAGTCTTACCATGGATAAAATATTGGTTAAACCCCCAAACGTAATGTAGAATATTGTAATTGGTTTTATCAAGATTTCTTACTTCCATTTTTGATTCTCTTTAATCTCCTCTCCAACTGAAAAAAATGTTATTTTCAAAAAGTAAGCCATTTCAAGGTAACCAAGCTTCAGTGACATTAGGGAAATCTCTCCCAAATAACACACAGCCTTCAAAGTCAAGGTCTCACACACCTAAAGCAAAGCTGGGACAATGTCAGCAACAAACTCAACACCCCCCCCCACACTGTTTTAGTCAGCTTTGCACCACTCTGATCAAAAGACTTGAGGAGAATAACAGAGTGGTGGAGGACGAATGTTTATTTTGGATCACGGTTTAGTACATGGTCTGCTGACTCCATTGCTCTGGGCCCAAGGTGAAGCAGAACATCATGGCGGAAGAGCGAGGTGGAGGTGGAGGAGAGCCGCTGGGGACATGACAACCAGGAAGCAGAGAGAGAACTCTGCATACCAGGGACAAACTGTATGACCCGAAGGCATTCCCCCAGGGACCCACCTCCTCCGCCCACCCGCTACCTTCCTACAGTTACCTCCCACTTAATCCATATCAGTGGATTGGATTGATCTGCTGATCAGGTTGGCCCTTCTCATAATCTAATGCTTTCATCTCTGAAAATACTTGCATGGTCTCATACATGAACTCTTAAGGGACACCTCACATTTCAACCTTAACACTCACCATCCAAGGCTGACTTGGGACACTCACAGGAATGGACAATAAAAGGCAGAACTTCCCATTTCCCCAGAAGTTCTCAGGGTTTGACCTGTAACCATGCCTTCATTCTCCCAGGCAGAGATCACGGAAACTTGGCAAGTGACGTTGCACTTTGGCCGTTAGCTCCCTGATATATCCCGGTAATGGCAATCAGAAAAACATTAGCACCCACAAACTCAGCAAGAATTTTGTGTCATTTTTAATGTGTAGATTCTTCACACTTTGTTCTGTGTCACCCCAGAGAAGCCTCATCTTTTAAAATAACTTCATTAGAACATGCCTTACCCATCACAAAGTTCACTTACTTCAGGTCTCTTACAGAGACACTTGGCATCTTTATAAAGTGGTGTGACTATTGCCAAGAACCAGTTTTACAACATAGTCTTCCCCCTAGTAAGATCTTGATGATCATGTACCTTTCTTACCATCCCAGCTCTAGGCAACCACCAATCTACCCATTGTCTCCTTAAATTCTCCTTTTCTGCTTCACATAGATGTGGCCTCAATGTCTGGTTTCTCTCCCTCACCATGAGGCCCTAAAGTTGCATTCGTAACATAGCTGGCCACCAGCAGAAATCTCTCCTCCACTGATGGATAGTAGCCCCCACAGGCTCATTCCACTTACCCATCCACCAGGTGGTGGACATTTATGCTGTTTCTGGATTGGGGCTCCTATGGATTAGGCTAATATGAATATTCATGTGAAAATTTTTGTGTACATGTGAGTTTTCATTTCTGTGGGTAGATGCAAGAATTGGACCAGCTACATTAAGTGGTAAATTCCCGTCTCAGTTTTGGTGAGCCTTCCAAACTGCTTTCCATATAGTCCCATTTCACATTCCCAACAGTGATGTATGTGGGGTCTCTTTCTGCATGTCCTTGTGCACAGTTGTCCTGCCCTACTTCTTATTGTCTAGGAGAGGAGAAACATTGCCTCTCTTTGTTAATGTGCATTATTTACCTAATTACTAATGATACTATGCATTGCTTCATGTGCCAGTTTGTGTATCCTCTTTGAAGAAATGTTTGCCCATGTCTTTGAACCATTTTTTTTTTTTGGATTGGGGTGTTTCTCTACTTATTACAAAGTTGTAAGTTTGTAAATTCCAGATATCTGCCTCTCATTGGATATGTGTCTTATATATTTTCTCTCAATCCATTGCTCATATTTTCATTTTCTTAATTTTGTATTTACATTTACAATTCACTTATGTTTATGGCCTGGAATATTCATATTTCTTTTAAGGTAGTGATAAAAACTTTATTACTTGTTCATTTATGTTATTTTCAACATCTTTAATAATATATAAATTATGTTTATATCTGAGCATATACACAACGTACACAATTTAACATTTTGAAATATATTTACAAAGTCATATCACTATCATTACAGCCCAATTTTAGAGTATTTCAACCCCTGTAATAATGTCAGGACCATAACTGGCTCTTTTTCTTCTCCTCTCTGTCCCAACCTCCTTGTCTTATGCAAACCACTAATATGCTTTCTGTCTCAATAAATTTCCCTATTTTAGACATTTTATATGAATTGAATCATATAATACATGGTCTTTTGTAATTCACTTCTCTCATTTACCTTTGTGTTTTCAAGACTCAGCCTTGTGGGCACATATACCATACATTCTGATTGCTCTATATGAGTCCATTGCATGAGTGCGCCATGTTTTATTCTCTCTAGTTAATGGACATTTGAATTGCTTTCCTTGTTAGCTCTTATGAACGGTTCTGTACATGTTTTTGTGAAGACAAATGTCTTCATGGGTCTTGTGGCTATATGTATATAGGAATGTGATCATTGGGTCACATGGTAACTTTAAGTTTAAATTTTGAGTAGCTACCAAATTTTCCCACAGAGAATATCACCATTTGACATTCTCATCACTGGTGTTATTATCTGCTTAATAGATGCAAAGGGATAGCCCATCACTTTAAGCCTCCCCTTCTTTAGGGGAAAAATAAAATGAAATAAGTATCCATTGATTTGTCACAAGCAACCCAAATTTGTCATCAATAAGGATAGAGTGGTGTGTGAATCTTGCCACAGATACTAGGAAAAAACCATCATGTAGTAGCTGTTGATGGTTTTGCGTGTGAACTTCATGATATGTCACATGAAGAACTAAAATGACTAAATGGAAGAACATTGTGTTTCTGCCCTTTCTCTGCAAATATCAACAAGAGCTCTGTAGCTGAACCTGATGGAGGGCTGCACTCCCCGTTCATGGCTTTGAGCTGTCATGTACTTAGGATATTCAGGAAGACTCCAATTTTCACAGACCCCTGTGAAATGGCCTGAGTTGCAAGTCAGCCACCATGTTCCACAGCAAATGTACACAGCAGCAGGCTGAGATGGAGATTTTCACTGGGAAGTCCTTGCTAGTCATGTGCCAGAGGCATGCTCTCAGGCCAGACAGATAGCAGTCAACACCAACAATGTGACTTGTTTCTCCAATTAGGGATAATGTTCTATGCATGACAGGATTTTTCAACAAAACTAAATGGTGTCCATTCAAATTAGAGTATATTTTGGACTTGTAGGAGAGCCACTACTCGGTGGAATTAACCACTGTTGCTAATTTTTCATAGCTTCATTCATCAGCAAAACCTCACTTCTTTGAAACTTGTAGGATAACCAGAACTGACACAGTGCAGTGAGTCATTGAAAGGCCCTCTCGAGATGTTTTCCAACAGCTGGACTGGTCACTTAGTAAACCCATGATTGGAATAGCCAGCCTTCTCTCTTAGGTAATATTTTCTGATGGCAAAAAAATCCACTTAAAGGAGCAACAGGAATGGAAGATGTTATGATGGTACAATGAAATGCAGGGACTGGATTTCCTGTGGTTGGTTGTCTTGGGAACCTAATATGAGCAGAGGTGGTGATGATTTCTTTGATTTCCTCTCTCAGGACTGTGTGTCACTGTCTCCCTGCCCATTAGAGCACCAATGCTCTCTCTCCACTATGTCTGCTCCGTCCTTGTGTCTGAATATGCCAGTAGGAAGAGACACTGATCTGTGTTCAGGAAACGAATCTTACAGGCAAAGACAGAAAGAAGGGAAGTCAACTGGGGTGTTCAACTGGATTAAGGGACTTGTAGAAGAACTGGAAAAAGAGGTGAGAACTGCCAACAGCATGACAGAGACGGCATGAGCTAGGTCAGGAAAGAATGTTCTAGAAGAAATTGCCCAAGAACAGAAATTGGAATGATTATTTCAATAATAATTCATAACAATTGAGGTAATGATATTATTTCAATAATAATAATAATGTGGAATTATTATTTCACACACAACCCAATGTGCTTTCCTAAGATCAAACACTAACCTTAGCAACGCACTCTCACCTTTCAGTGTCTACATTCCTGTCTATACACGTTGTAAGTCTTTTCTCACTTTCTCAGGAGCCTGAGTGCTGCTTCTTAATAATTGTTGTGGAAATACACGATGCCCTTTGTCTTTTACCAAACTGTGAGGCTGTTCCTTAACATTAAAAAAAAAAAACAAAACGTTGCTTAGTTAATCTGGAAATATGATTTAACATAAATGTGATAAAATAAAATCCTTGCAGCTTTATTCAATGTTAACGTTTTATGTGAAACAGAACTCAATGCTTTCTTCAGAATTAGAGCTCTTCATGAGGGGTGAGTTCACTCAAGACCTGCATTAATACTCCAGAAACACATTGTCTGTCATTTTTTACTGCTTGCTGCTTAATTAAAAGGGATGTCAGACACTTCTGAAAAGACTCTGGTAAATTGTCAAATTCAACAAAAGAAAGAAAATTTTAGATAAAAAGCACCTTATGTAAATTATGCCTCTCCCCAGCCCAATTTCCTTCCTTCCAACCACTGTTACCATCATTTTAGGCGACTTTCGTCTGGCATTTAGAAATGAAATGAGATTCTCTTATTCACTCCTTGGCAACATTCCCTGAAATATTCTGTTAAGTGTTTTAAATTATATGCCAGTCCCAATAGGATATCAGTAAGAGGTTTAAAAAGATTTCTTATCTAGTACATTATATTTTTCAGTTTGCATGCTATCCATGTTGCAATAAATATAGACAAATTAAGCAATGCTAAAAGCATAACTTTAAATTGATAAGCTTGTAAATGACTCAACATATGTTCCAAAGGTTTAAAATGTTAGCCATTTCAAGCCTTTGCATTAGAAAGACTATTGAATTTATAAGCAACTAAAATGTAACAAAACAAAACTAAAATTATCAGTATAACTGGACACCTAGTATTATTTGGTTTTAGAGGTTTATTTGTTACATAGAAAACAAGTTGCCTATTTGCATGTAACTTATCAAAATTATAAATAGAAAAATATTTATCTAACATACTTGAGAAAATAGTTGTGTAACATAAACTGCACTAAAATAAAAAAGAGAACTCTTAGGTCTCAGCACAGACTTCATAGTTTTCCAAGATGTGTGGCCTTTTAGAGAATACTGATGCATTCCAAATCCCCATTTCTTTATCTTTTGTTGGGGGATAACATAAACTCTGCCTATCCTCTAGGAGTGGCATAATATTTAAATACAAAACATGTGCCCAGGGCTTCGAACACTGTAATGAGTTCCTGCCTAAAAGGCAGCTCATTGCTACCAGTCTCTGCCCACTATCCTAGATCCCACTGCCACTCTTCAGCCAATGACAGACTTACTTCATCTATTCAACTTCTTCTGAACTCTCTTAGCAATGAAAGTAAGCAACAGAGATTGCAGGCAGAGTCCAGTTTAGTTGGTTGTGGCATTTTTAATTTGTAGTCATGTTTTATGGGAAGATTCATAAAGTGCTTGGAAATGTAAGACCCCAAGGCTTCAGAGGTCAAACCAATGAGGGAGAAAAGACAAAACCTGCTCAAGAAATCTAAGATGGATTTGCAATAGTTTGGCAAGAGGTGAACTAGAAAAGGGAAGACATGTAGAGCATGCATATCTATTTTAGAGATACATATGTTGTTAAGGCACAGTTTAGGGATTTTTAATAGAAACAAATGAAAGTTACAAATAAATTTTTATAATACTGAAATCAGGAACACACAAACACATGTTGTAATTTAGGAAAACATAAATTATTCAAGCAAACTGACCCTTGCCAATTCCTATTGATGGATTAATGAGGTTGGGGATATTATTGCTGGAAAATCACCCTGCTTGGTTAATTAAAAACAAAAAAAAGTAAAATCCTTTGTCATTTGCAATCAGGATAAATGCTGTAATAAGTAATTGTTCTCTGAGTAGCAGCTTTTCAAAAGTGTCATTTCGTTTCTTTTTTGCATGTTTCACAAATTTGAATATTCCCCAAAGATGCTAGTGTGCCTTCAGGATGAATAAGATGATTACAGGGTGACAGCCGCTTCCTTGAGAGCCACTTTAGGAATCATTATACAGGCCTTGCCGACATGCAGGGGATGCCAAATGCATTAGGCTATGTGGCCACTATTTAAGGTAAAACAGAATCAAATAATCGTGTCCACTGACCAGTTGCAAATAGAAAAGAGAGGTCTGCATTTCGTGACTTTTAAAAATTTGCTTCTGTGTCAGAGCATGTGATTTGAGGTTAATATCCATAGAAACTTTTGACTTTTTAGTTCTCCTTCATGTCTCCTTGACCTCAGAGCTATAGAGGTCAGTGGGCAGAAATGAAACTCACTTTCAGTCCTGTGCAGATATGGGTGATCACGGGCTGCACTCATCCCCATCCAGCTGTGGAGAACACACACCTAATACTCTCCACTGGCTGCTCCTTCAATGGTTCAGTAGAGAGACTCCTTCAGGTATCTTTCCAAAACCAGCCTTTAGGACAAGGGGCTCTGTGGGGGAAGTGTTACCCAATGCTGCTCCTGTCGTGTTCGATTGTCCATAGATGTGGACACCTCACGACTGTCAATGAAAATCGGGTATCAGGAGCAGAGGTATATCTATGATTTTTTTTTTTTCAGAGAAGAGAAATGAAGGACAAAGGTATAAGTTATGACATTATATAGTCTCCCTCCCAAACTGGTTTGAAAATGGCAAAAAGAAATGGAGACCTTTGTTGATTATGTATCCATTTATCTTCCTACAAAACCCAAGCTGCCTGTTTGGACTGCTTAGGTTTGGAAGGAAATCAGATCTGGCAACACGTGGAGATTATTTATTTATTCAAAAGATATTTATTTAATAGATATTATGTACCAGGGTATGTTCTTCCTGCTGGGGACTTGGGAGCTCTTGACAAAATCCCCAAAGTCCCTGTGGGCCTTGCATTCTAGAATGGTCACACCTGAGAAAGCCTTCTCTGGGGAGGCGACCTTGGAACTACGTCCAGCAGTAGGAGAAGGAATAGCCGTGGACAGTGGACTGGTCAGTGTGAAGCCCAGGAGGAGGAAATGAGGGTAGTTCCTGCAAGGAACTGAAACATGGCCGCCGAGGCCGCTGCTCCTGTCCTAGGCCACAGGGGAGAAGGATGTGCCGTCAGGGTGGTCGGCATTCATTTAGCTGTTTCTGAACTTTAAAAGCTGAAGTGAAAAGCAAGGTAAAAATCAACACAACTGATGACTCACACCATTACTGACTGGGATGGGCATTGCCCTAGGGGATATTTATGAAATTAAAGAAAAGAAAGATATTAGAAACATTCTGCAAGAAGCGCTATTACTATCTTTATGTCCTTCAAGGCAGGAGAGATCACTGAGACGGAGGAATTCTAAGAACTTGCTTCTTAAGGAGAAACTACTCCATTCATCAGTATAATTTTCTGTATCAGAAACAGACTATCAACTATCAGCTCACATTCTCCCAGTTCTTTCTCTAAGGTGGAAGGGGATTCTGGTTATGAGATCACGGTTTTCAAATATTCTGAGAGTTTTCAGAGTGGATGTTGCTAAATGGCTTTTAGAATAAGGATTTGCAAAGCTAGTCTTCAGGAGTTGAGGGAGGCCGTTTGAAATTATATATAGGATTTTGTACTTACCTAGGTATAAACAAATGTCAAAGATTAGACGGTAGTGGCTTGTAGATTTGGGCAGACCCTGGGTGTATGACTAGCTCTTGTCTCACTAGAACGTGACCTTTGACAAGTTACTCATCTACACCACACTCTCTTCACTTCAGAACTACATATCACAATATCACCTCCCAGAATTGTTTTGATACTTCAATGATTCAATGCCTGTCCAGGATATAGTACAGTGCCTGGGATGTTAGAAAGAAAACTATGTCACTATTACTTCGTACATTAAATTTTTCCTGGGAGGAGAATTTATGTGAGACACCTTCAATCCTCAATGAAAAAAAGACAGAAAAACCGCCTTCGCTCTCCAGGAAAGATCATTCTGAAGTAGCCTCAGACTAACAGGTTGCAATAATCAGCTCATCAGTCCACCTGCTTGCTGTTTGTCCTCTCTGAGGACATGCTTATTACCCTGATCTCGTCTCAGAACACTGTGGCTAACCCGGCACCTTCTTTTATTATTAGCTCCTCTCGGTGTCTTGCTAAAGATTTTGTTTCAGTAAAAATAGTAATAACTACTTACCTTAAAGCCTGCTTCTACTATAGAATTATCTATCACTATCACAAAGAAGAAAAAAAACTCTAAAGCTTAAACAGAGCTTTGGACATAGTCTTCAGTTAAAGCAATTACGGTTAAAAACAAAAACAAAACAAAACAAGAAAACAGCAACAACAATACAACTACATTTGGCTTCAATAGCCCTTTCCTCCAAACTCTAATTTGGTAGCCTTTTGCTAATTCTAAAATATAGAATGTTCCCTGCCTAATTAAGGCCAGACTTGTGCATGTCAATGGCTAGATCCCTGCAGAAAGACTTTCCAACCCCTAAAGAAAGATCCTACATTCCCTATTCTGCTGAGCTGCACAATTCCCTCTTTCTCCTTGACACTTCCAGGAATGCCCGAACCTTGGTGAGGTGTGTGTGAGCATTTCCTAAAGCCACATGGCCTGTCCCATTTGTGATTTGAGTTCTGAAGTTGTAAAGTGCCCACCCGGTGTGCAGAATTTCACAGAGAAGACAAGGTGAATTTGGTCAGCTCTCCATACTCACCTTCAAAGTCTGTTTAACCTCCAGTGTCATTGGACTGAAAAATCTGTGTATTTACATGTACGTATGCATCCAATAGAAAAGTCAGGTAACTCTTAATAACAAATACACCATATCTTCTTTAAATCATAGCCAGGGTTAAATGGGCTTTTCTGGGTTGGTTTAGGAATCAATGTCATTTATTCAGTACGTTTTCTCTGAGCACAGGCATTCTGTTTTCCAAATCATTTCCAGAGTAATGAATAGATGTTTAAATAGATGTTGAAACACCCTGTAAGCAGGGTGTGTTCTCAATGTAAATTCAGATTTCAGAGGATACTTTTAAAAACTTGCTCTCCCCCATAGTCACCTCTTCTTTCTATACTGCTTTGATTTCTGGCAAATTATCCTGAGGAGTAGGCCACTTAGTCACTCTGAGTAGGCTGACTAACAAAGTAGCTCCACTTGTCCCGCAGTAAGTTAAGGCCACCATGGCAGGACGTGGCCCATTCGACATTGACAGCAGCAGTGGCCCCCATTCTGGGCTGGCACTCAACCAGCTACCTGAATTCCAGGGCCATCGAGACCTACCGTAGAAAGACTGTGGATTTCCC
Source organism: Marmota marmota marmota (assembly GCF_001458135.2). Classification (NCBI taxonomy): domain Eukaryota; kingdom Metazoa; phylum Chordata; class Mammalia; order Rodentia; family Sciuridae; genus Marmota; species Marmota marmota. The sequence goes on from NW_025999913.1 coordinate 17,081,251, forward strand.
CCCAGGTTTCTCTGTTAGCATTTTCTTTGGATCCCAAGCAAGATGTATCTGTGATTGCACAGACGCTGCCTCCCCTGTCAGGAAGAAGTCTGTGCCTACTTCATCAAAGCCTGGTCAGTGACCTGAGGCTGACCCAGGTTTCTTCCAGGGTCAGGTTGGTGTAATCGATCTATTTATCTAAAGTCAGAGAATTGAAGATTTTTAACACCTTTTGTAATTAAGCTTTAATTTTTAGGAAAGGAAGGAAATTCATGCCTGGCTTGTACACATAAAGTTCAATCCCCAAGAATACAACATGGCGACTCTGGGAAGACCGTGTTATTTCAGTTGTCATTATCCCCCAAGCGGGGCCTGGTCTCTCAGGCTGGCAGAACCTCCAAAGTGCTTTCCCAGCTGACTTGTCGGCCTTAAATTCCTGGTTCTGTTCAAATCATTGAGTGCAGTCCTTGTTCTTCGAAGGGAGTTGGGCCAATCTGTGCTGTCCATCCACACCACCACCTGGGCGGCACTCATCTGCTCCGTGGAACCGCGGAGAATGGCCAGGTGGGGGGGCACAGAGACATCTGGAGGTGTTTTGCATGAGAGGAGCAGGGACTGAGGCCATCTGCTTTTTCCAATAGATTCTTGGCAAGGTTACGGGGAAAGGCAGTGACTTACCGGTCAGAGTCCTCTGGGAGGGGATGACAGACCCACACATCAGTTACATGTGAGGCACAGGCGGCAGTTTGGGAATCCACAGCAGGACGCCCTCCTGCAGGACGATGGACCTAGGGGCAATTTGGAAAGACAAGAGATCACTAATGGCGCTCTGTCCCCTGTACCTCCCAGATGGAAGCTGTCCTTTCTACGTTGCTGGGTGGCTGTTTTCCCTTGATTGTCACAAAATTGGAGTGTCTTATTCAACAATCTGATTAGCTATAACGTCACCCTTTTCTTCCTATGGTTCCCAACTTACACCCACACCTTTCATCTGGAAGGGTCAGTGCAAGAGGGATAAAGACATCTTCATGCAATGACAGCAGTATTAGTTTTGAGTCTTTCAGTTCCCCTTGGAGCCCGGCTTTTGCTTGGAGAGTGTTTCAGCTGGACTGGACAAGAGTTTCTCACTGAAGAAGGCAAGACATAGAACACCTAGAATGGAAAAGGCAGATTCCTGAGTTTCCGAAATATGTGCCTATAACTTCCAACTCCCTTCATAGTGATCATGACCCAAGGAGCCACGTGGAGAGAGAAACTCCGTTATGAAGACAGTTGCATTCAATGATTCAATTGCATTACCACAAGAGGCCAAGGAGGAGGGCAGAAATCTTTCCAAGCCAGTTGTTGAGGAGGCTGATTCACTGCCCAATCATACAGACGCCTGTAAATAGTAGGGAGTGCTGGATGTCCATTACATACTTTAACCATCAACTGAGTTGATTTTGTGATAAAAGCTTACAATGGCCCAGGCAGCCAAAGATACAAGGCAGATTTAGTGTCTCCCAGTGCCAGTGCGAGGGAGCTTGACAGCAGTCAGAAGTGTAGCCTCCCCTTGGTGGCTTCTGCAGCAGAAATGCAGAGTCCTTTCCTCTGAACCCCATCTGTGATGGCGTCTGTGCCATGTCTGGGGTGCAGATGAGTCCAGCGGTAATGAAGGCAACAGAGGAGAAATGGAGTGCAGGCTTGATCCACAGCTGGATTCCAACTGTTCTTTTCAGAAAATGGGTGTCTTTGAGTTATCAGCTTCCCTTCAGCTGTAAATGAATGAAGGTTCCCATTGGAATAGTTGCTGCATTTTACAAAATGTAAAGACGAGTCTGTTCCAGATCATTCCAGCCCCTGAAAAGGCCATCTTCATTTGACAAAGAAAGATTTTGTGGCCTTGGCCACATTGTTAGTCATGGAGACTGAGCTGATCAACCCTGGATAGCCTTGGCTGGCTGAAGAGTCACAAAGCCTCATGGGTCAGTTTCCGCAAGAGCTACTTTATAAAAACAGTGCATGTGGGAGCTATGGTAGGCAGGTGACAGGTTGGAAACCCGAATGGGGCCGCCAGGTGGAGGCAGCCTTCCTTTTCCAGAGGCTCCATTGAGAAAACCCATCAGTCACACAGACCCTGATCTCAGGGGGTGCCACAGCCCGGCTGGCTGGGCAAAATAACCGGGGGGGGGGGGGGGGGGTGACGTAACATACTAGTCGTTGGTAGTTGAATGAATTGATCNAACCAATAAGGAATCTCCACACTTAATGGCTCACTGGCATTACTTCACAAACCACTCCCTCTGGCATTTTGCCAGGCACCATCCAGACTTGTTTACAGACCTTAACATTAACCATTCCCTCTGGCAAAATGCTAGGCGCCATCCTGACTTGTTTACAGACTCTAACAAGGGGGAGCATCTGGACTGTGGGTCTTCACAGTCTACCACAGTGTTGAGAGCCACAGCCGAAGGGGCCCCAGCAAACTTCCAGCTGCCAGCAAACTTCCAGCTGCCGGCTGATGATTGGCTCACAGCGGCCCCAGCAACATCTAGCTGATTGGCTCCTCTGCGGTGATGCTCATTGGGCTGTTTCCCTGCCCTTTCAGACCACGGAGCTGCTCATTGGGGGACTTTTTTGGCTCCGCCCACGTGACCCAGCCAATCGGCCTCAAGAGCAGGAGGATTGTGGGAGGTGGAGAGAAGCTTGTGTGGGAGAGAGAGGCTTGTGGAAAGCCGGTGGTGGCAGTTGAGGCTCTGAGGGTTTTTCCTGAGAGGCTGTTTCGTTTGGCGTGTGTGGTTCTAAAAATAAAGTTAGTTTCTTTTGACAAGTGGCTCCTGATTGTGCCCAGCCAGACTGCGGCACCACAGCACCCTGTGGCTGTTGGTTTGGTTCCAACTAAAAGGCAATGAACCTTTAAATTGGGTTAACCCATCCTTCTATGGTTATAGGGGACCCAAATGGGGGACCAGAAGCATGTTCAAGTGAGGGACCTGTTGCTCAGGAACACCCACCGTGAGATGGTGGGCCTGCTTTGTGCTGGTGGACCTCTGATGACAGAGCGATTTGTCTGTTGGGGGGAACAAGCATTGCAGCATCAACCATGTGGTCCCCAGCAAGGTGCCTTAGTGACTGGGCCCTAAATTTTGCACAACTTTACGATAATGCTGTAGTCAAGAACACTGAGATAGAGGCTTCTGGCTTGTCACCCAACATGATGGGACATTCCTAGTGAATGAAGTTCTGAATGACAGAGGTGCTACATCCTGAGCCCACCAGTCGTGGCAAATGGCAGGAAAGTTCATTCCACCTGTCCATTCCCTTCTCCACCTGTGCTCTCTCCCATCGGAATGCCATGGAACATTCTCAGATGCCATGGAGCAAGGAGGCACTGGCAGATAGCTCAGTTAGTAGCCGAACCAGCACAGAGGACCCACTCAGCATTCTCTTGGTCCCTCAAAGTGCACATGAACCCTGCACACACTGCATCAATTGAATGTGATGCTTCCTCCCTGGGGATCAGCCCAGAGGGTTGGTTCTCATTTGGGTGTTTATATCGGATGGATCCCAGTCCTTATGCTCCTCAGAGTTCCCAGCATACTCAGTCAGATTCAAACAAGCTTTAGTCCCACTTGGAGACAGAGAAATCTTGTCCCAACTCTATCCTTTCCCTTGAAGAGCCAAGGTCAGGGGAGTGAGAAGCAAGGGGAAGCAAGAGACATCGGCTGCTCAGGAACCAGTGGATGAACTCCCAGTGCTCCCTGCCCACCCAGAGTCCTATAGGAATTTGGGGGACTCCTTGATCCTTCCTTCTCCTGCCTGAAGAACGTGAGCAATATCCAGAGTACTATTAACTGTTTCATGGTTTCCAATCCTATTTCTCACCACTCAAGGTCTAAACATTCATTTTGACAGCTAGTGCGATGCAGTGGGGGATCTGCATTCCTTCCACCACGACTTGGTTGAGACAAGAGTCTTTTCTTGTCTTATAACTGCAGCCATTTTCCTTCTCCTTCTAAAAGTCATGCCTTTGCTAGCAACCAATCCTTATTACCAGCCAATCCTTATTACTCTGAAGGGACTAACATTTTTCTTTCTAGCAACTTAACAATTTAGACTACTAAAGTTTTTTGAGGGTTAGCAGAAGACACGAGACTCTTGGGTCAGAGACACTTGGGTGCTTATTACTCAGCATAGCTGACAGCATGAGTTTAATGATTGTGTTGGTTCTTCATGACCCTGATGTGCCATGAGGGTGATGCAGAGGGGCCTGGTGGAGGCTATGCACACAACAGGCTTGTGTCATAGCTGAAGGATTCTGGGCTTGGGAACCCAATCTATCATAAGGGGGAGTAAGCAAAGCAGTGCCATATTTGCTCCAGAAAAGGACATGATCTCTATTATGCTGGACAGAAAACAAGCTTTCCCTCTGCTACAAAGGAAAGATAATAGCATCTTTAATAGCACTCCCTAAGTGTGGTACACTCCTTAATATTCCTTTAAATGAACCTCTGTCTTCCAAGGCTGTTCACTGCACAGTCTTGATAAAATGGACCACAACAAAAGATAGTCAGTACTTCTTCCCTCAAGACCTGCAGATATATGAGTGACTCACAGAGAATTCATACTGCTGTTGGAAAGATTAAATAGAATAAAATGAGATAAGGTGGTTTGCAAAACATTTAATAAATATTAGCTATCGTGCTTATTATTCATGTTATCATTATTTCTAAAGAGGGGACTTTTTAAAAGAGCTAATTTTATTTAAAGCTATGTTCATTTATCATCATGTAGTCTTTTGTGTAAGAAATGCAACTACATATACACATAATATTTTGAAAACCAAATTATGTATGCATAAAGAATGTGAAAATAATATTCAAGGCCTGGTATGCAGAAGATTCTAAAGATGGTATAAATTAGTAAAAAAAAAAATGTCCTGAGCTCTTATATGAAGTGGGTTTATGCATTTTAATATGGTTAGATTCTGCCACAGTCATAACAGTTCTAATTGAATGCTTTAAGTTAATAAATAGATAATTAATACGGTATTAACAAACACTTTGCTTTAAAAAGTGAATACATTTTTTTTGTACCATTCCCTAACTTTCTTATTGCCTTGTATCTATTGGTCTGTTGTACATGTTACAAATGCTTGGGTTTTTCAAAGTTTGGCAAATATTTGTTTAGACCATCTGCTTCCCCCATCTCCAATCCCATCCTTCATCATAGTCATGAGAGTTAATGTTTGTAGAAATTTAGCAGGGAAAATAGCACCTGTTTTTGTGGCACCACTCCTTAAAGGAGTCTTAATATTCTTTGTTTTTCATTATGTGAAAATTCAAATAAATGCAAAAGTATAGAAAATAGTCCGATTAACTTGGTTTATCTGTAGCTGAACTTGAATAATTATCAGTTTATGGCCCCTCTCATGCAAGCAATATTTTTAAACTCATCCCAGAGGGAATTTCATCTGTATGTATTTCAATAAATTTTTCTAAAAGACTCATGTTTGAAGACATAGCCATAATACCTTAATCACTCTTAAAAATTAATGATTTTTTTAACATTATGAAATATCTGGTCATGATAACATTTCCTTGATTGCCTGGTAATTTACCTTAATTTTAATCTTTATTGCTTTCCACTTAATTAAGTAATGGATGGATAAACTTGAATTGGGATCCCATTAAGTTCCCTATATGCAGGCCAGTGTCTGTCCAGCCCCTTTTTGATCCCTATTACTGCATTTGAAACTTTGTTGAAGAATCCACATCGTATCTCCGTGGAGTTTTCTAAATCCTGGAATTTTCTGACTTTTATCCCTGAGATGTCACTTGTCATATGCCTGGGTCCCTTGTATCTCTTGGACCTAAAAACCAGAGAAGATTCAAGTTCAGTGTTGCCTTTCATTGGGAGATTGGTTTTGATGAGATGACCCCACAGCCGGGATGGTGAGTGTCCATGAAGAGTGGCTACAGGAATTGAGGACTTCATTTCCAGTGGTCAGCGCCAGACGCAGTGTATCCTGGGGCCTACGATGTGGGTCTTCTGGATTCAATAGCTCCAGGAAGAGCAGCTGGCTTTCACGCACTCGGGTCCCCCTCGGGTGCTGATTGTATCAAGGCAGGACATTTAACTTTCATCTTCCATTTACAAGTTTTCAAAATAATGAAATGACATGAATAGCTAAAAAGAACGATTTAAAAAAAAATAATGAGATGGTCTTTCAACATCCTCCAAAGGTGTCCGATTAGGTTTTTATTTTAAAATATCATTCTCAGTTCTCCAACTTGAGCATAGTTGACTTTTGTGCCCTGGAAGGTTTTGTGTTTCCTGAGGGTTCCATTTTTCCAGCCCTGGCGGTGAGAGTCCCTCCAGATTGGCTGCTCCGGCTTGATAAAGTAGCTTCTCCCTTTCTTGTAGGATAAGACATCCATGCCTATGTTGTATATTTCCTGCCTCAGATCTGCAATCAGCCACTTCTTCAAAGTGCCTTATAATCTTTTATGGGGAGTAGTATTTATAAGTCAAAAATCATGACATTTTTAAGGGGGAAAAGAGAAGCTCTCCAGATTGGCTAGTCAAGGAGGCCAGAAAAATATTGGACTATGTCTTATATTAGACAAACAAGGTGCTGGTCAAATTTCTGCTTTTTTCTCTGTTTCCACTAATTCATGATATAAATTGTCTGCAAAAAGCTAAAGAAAGACCTGAGTCAAATTTCATCCCTTTTTTTCACATAGGAGAAAAGAGTAGCTATTGTTTGTCTAAGCACATGCTTCTAACCTCAGGGGTTTTGTTACATGTTACAGTCTTACTGTTGCTATTAAGACCCCCTTTAAAGCTAGATTTGCTTTAAGAAGATGTTTGGAAAACCAGGCATGGGTTGCCGTGGATGTGACTGGTTTAATAACTCTCCTCTTCATTTTGTTTATGTAGCCTCATTTGAACTGCTTGCTCCTGCCTGTTTAGAGATTGGTACCATAATTTGGTCTATTTTTGTGGGTAGGAAACTAGAGAAAGGGCTGAAGTGAGCAGAGATGGATGTTACCCTCTGTGATCCCCAGTGCTGAAGCAGCTCTGCATTTGGTGACCTGCAATCACAGAGCCCCGTGGAAGGCAGCTCCTGGCTGGGATGTGCATTTTGATGAGGCTCCTCTGACAGATCAAATGGAGGCGCTGGCCAGCTGATGTGGAGCTGGCCTCCCGCCCCGGTTGAACACACAATGCATTCCTCATTCCACATACCATCGCCTATTTATGGATTCAGTTCAGACTAACTCAGAAATTAAAATATATTTTTGGCTTGTTTCAGAAAATCGAACACGTAGGGAAAGGAGAGGAGAACTGTTCAAACTCTCGGCCACATTCTAGCGTACAGATGGCAACTCTAGGAGCTGATCCTTGCAAAGAAACCAGTTGAAAGGAAGATTTGCTTGAGTGAGTTTCTGTTTTGCTTCCAGGAGACCTCCTCACATGGCACTGTTTATGCAAATAGACCTGCTTTGCAGAAACCGTCTGGTTTCAGAAAACCCCTCAGCAGAGCATGAAAATGAAGTCCTACAGCAGCAGTTAGCAGACCTGAAAGGCCAGCTGAATGGGCGGGCAGGAAGACAGAGGGGCCATTCTTCTCTGGGTAGCTGTGGGTGCAGGGAAGGCAGCAGACCCTGGGGGGTGGGGGTGGGGTGGCAGAACAGGCTTGGAGAAGAAGGGCATTGCCCTCTGCTACACAGAAAGGAAAGCCTCCAGTCCAGTGGCTCTGGATCTCACACACAATGTGCTGAAACACAGACTTGGGTTTCACTCTTTCTGCTATATGCTTGGTGCCTCTAATACATGAACATTTTTTTTTCTTTTTTTTTCCCTCTCCCTCCATCTTTTACTCCTCTTAGAGGAGATTTAGGGAAAGAAAATACTAACATTATTTACACAGTTGCAAAAGGAAAAAAATAAATGAAACCAGTTTTTGCTTCCATGCTTTATTTCATTTGAATCCTGACTAGCATTTCTTATGGGAACAATGAGTGAATTTTATTAATATTGATAGCAGAGGTGAAATGGAAAATCCAAGTATTTCTTTTTCTTAGTAATACATATTTTCCTGGATAGAGTGTTGGGCACAGGCTGAAAATCTCCATTTCATTGCAGTTTGCCTCTATTTAAATGTGTTTATCTGAATATGTAGAGCAGGCCACACAATACATATCTATCATATGTACACCAGTCATTCATTCAGTTCTAGAAAAACTGCTCTAAGCAAAATGACTTTGTAAATCAATCAATAGGGAACAAAGAATCATACATTCTAAATTTTTTTTCAGTACCCATAGATGATTCTTTTTATTTATTTATTTATTTATTTATTTATGCATTGTAAAGAGCACAGATTTCTTTTCCATAGAAATTCCTTGAAAGGTAAGAGGCATAAAATTAAAGGTGGTGATGATACATCGTATCAGTAGTGTGAATAGCACCTGTTTTGATTTTTTTTCTTTGTATCATTTATTATTTCTTGGTTTAGAAACAGCACAGATATTCCTCTCTTTTCTTGTATGAGCGAATGTTTTTCCTTGACTGAACACATCCAAAAATACCATGTTACAGATTGTGTAATGCAATATGATTGTTTACAAATTCAGACAGCACTGACACTCTGGTAATGAGTGTATGCTCATTACTTCAACATAGATGTGTTTATTGCATCTGCTCTGGTCATAACTTTCAGAATATTTTTTTTAGACTAGTATAGAAAACCATCCATTCCAGTAAGGGACAAAATAAAAAACGTAAAACCCAGGGCCAGGGGCCTCCTCCTCAGGGAAATGAATAATGCCTTTGTAATTTGAATAGCTCTGCCTCATGTGCCTCCGCTACCTTTTAAAGTGAGGAAGGGTCCTGGAAGTCTTTGTGAAGGGCATCGTGCCATAACCACCAGGAGCTTCAAACAGCTTCACATCTGAGGGTTAGGACCTTGATGGTCATTGTGTCCACCTTAGAAGCACATCTCTTTGAGCTGCCCAGACAAAATAAAAGATGGGAGGCTCACTGTCTGCATCTCCTGGGCCTGGCCTCCTTTCAGAGTGGAGCTGCCCTGCTGTCCTGCGTCACTCGAAAGAATAGCCACAAATATTTGAGGGGGAAAGTCGAGGGTCTGAGAAGAGGGTTATTTTCCATCTGTCATCGGTTTGGGTTTTGCATATCAATAAAAAATTAATAAACTAATTTCAGGCATATATGACACAGTTAATGTGGAAGGCCTATTGTTCAGAGAGGAATAGTATATTCTTATCAGTGGATTTAAACAGCTATTCATCATTTCCAAAGGGCAATTATTTGGAATCCATTAAACTGGAATTCATAATACCCCTGCATACTGAATTTTAAATAGAAATCTGTATTTAGATGAAGGAATACATTAGTATAAGTCATTAGAGCACTGAAAATCCATGACTTGTTCATTTTTCACTTTTTTTTCACAGATAGTATGAAGCACCAGGGATATTGGTCTTTTAATAAAACCAAACAAAAAGAACACCAGGGACTCTTTTCAGTAGCATTGCTGTTAGTAATTAGGTTTTCTTTCTTTCTCTTTTTAATCTTCATATTCCAGTTTTTCTATTTATTACTTGGAAAATAGATCATCCCCTAGAAAAATCCTGAGTAATTGACCAAAAACTCCTGGTTCAAAAATGGTGACACTCCTCTGCATGTACACCCTGCATGGCTAGCTGGGCATACGTGTCCTGAAATACCCTGCTTGAAAGAGCAAGCTGAGGCTCAGGGGAGACTCACACCACACTTACACAACTTTAGGTAGGGCAGAGAGAAGACTTGTGATGAATGAAGATTGAAATTCGAGAACATCTAAAAACAAATTTGGGCCCAATAATAATTTTAAGGAATATGAGACTATTCATTATTAAACTTGTTTTAATACATACTTTGGAAGCCTTTCTAGTTACTGTGTTCATCCATCAAAAGGGCTGTTTTTATTACTGTAAAGTAAGAAAAGAACTTGCTTACAGACCTCAGACTCCATCAACCAATGAATTTTGCACTATCAATTTGCTTAATACCACCTTTCCCCACAGAAACTCTGCTAAATAAGTTATCATCGAACCTGTTTAGAATAAATGACAACTCCAAATTTGTGTCAAGTGATAGAAATTTTTCTGTGCATCTTATCTGCCATCTTCTACCAGCTTGGACTTCTTTTAACATTTATCTGCTAGCTATTTATATTGACTTCTTTTGTAGATATATCTGGCAAAGGGAAAGTTATAAACTCACAGTGATGAAAGATGAAGATAAAGAAGACCTCACCAACCTGGACTATTCTAGACAAGGCTCTTGCTAAACTTCTCCACCCCCAACCCACTTGTCCATTCCACCCCATGCAATCTTATTGCTACAATCTAATGGAGAAGCAAATAAAGTAATAGTTATGTGCTCCACGTGTGTTGATGTGTGCTGGCAATAAAACAGATTCCTAAAAAACAGCATATGGCCCTATGACTTGCAGCCTCACTTTGATGGTGTGAACAGTCTATTCCAATACCCAAACTGTTAACATTTTTTCTTGACAAGAAAGTAGGTTTTAAACACATGCATAAGTATGTAAATCTACTTGTATGTGCATGTATATGCAAGCAAGTGCACATTGCATGCACATATATCAGACTAGAAATCATATGCTAGTAAACATATAAGCCAGGTAACATAGATTTATAGACAATTACAAAAGCTCGAAGGAGTGTAAGCCACGGAGTTGCTACCTGAAGTCCTTGGTAATATATAGTCATACTAAAAAATGAATAACAGCATGCTTACCATGCTTCAGCCACAAGAAATCTAGCTCAGCACTAGAATCTATGTTTATTACTGCTTTGGATTTTTTTTTTTAGATACAATTTCATGATACGTATTTGTGTAGTTTTTTTTTTCCTAATCTGAGTTGAAATTTTCTACCTTGCTATTTTAATTTGCAAAATAAAATTCAGCATTTTTACTAAGCATTTTAAAAACTATATTTTGTGAGGTATATTACATATAAACCTATGTCATTTATGACGTCTTGTACTTTATTATATCATATATTGTGTGTGTATTTCTGTGTGTGAATTGGTGGGCAGGTGACCACAGTAACTGCTCATAAGAGACCTGGATTCACTTGCTAGGGCCACCATAGCAGAACATCACAAGTGGCTTCGAGGGCAGATACTCCCTGTCTCACAATTTTGGAAGCTACAAGTCTATGATAAAGGTGAAGTTGGCTCTCTCTGAGGACTAGGAGGAAGACTCTCCCCCGCCTCTCTGCTAGCATCTGGTGATTGGCTGGCAATCTTTGCCATCCCTCCTTAGCAGCACACAGTCTGGTCTCTGCCTTCATGCTTACATGGTGTCCTTCCTATATGAACATCTATGTCCAAATTCCCCTTTCTTCTAAGGACATCAGTCACATTGGATTAGAGGTGGGACCTTGTCACTCCTAATGCAACACACTTCAGTATAACCTCAACCTGACTTAAGTGTTCATCAGCAATCACCCTCTTTCCAAAGAAGTCCACACTTAGATACCCAGGACCTGAGCAAACAACTTTTGGAGGGACACGATCCAACCCATAACATCACTCAGAGATGTAGCCAAGGAGAGCATCCTTTCCGGGCTCCATTTAATCCATATTTTGAAACCACACATACTTTAATCCATCATGAACATACCATTTCTTTGGTAATTGGGGCATGCTGTGGTCATACAGAAGAGTGTGCCTGCCTATGCAGGTGAAGGACTCAGAATTCTAGTGTCCAGGGGTGAAATCTGTTAGGAAGTGGTTTTCAGGTTCTTTTACATAGTTTGACAATGAACCAGACTTAAGTTAAATAAGCCACGTGTTTTCACACTCCGACAGCTCTTTGCAAACCCATGTGTCACTGTCCTTGGGCTGCTTGTTGGACACATGAAGCGTCTCATGGTGCCTAACCAAGACTGCTCCCACAGGAAATGTCCTCTTCTGCCTTCCCATCAAAGGCCTCCACGTCTGAATTGAAATGCCTGTTTCTTCAGTGAGACTTATCTCTGCTGGGTAGAAGCAATTTGGTTTAATCAATTCACTTTAAGGAATTAATGGCAACCTATTTAATTTTCCAGAGAATATTTGCATTTTGAAAGAGGAAAATTATTACCATAAATTAGTCTTTTATTAATAGAAATTTAGACAGCATGCAAAACAAAGAATTGCATAGTGTAGAAAGAGATTTTGAAGGAGATAGTGTTCTGCATTACCCATTATATCCTGCCGTCAGATAATAGTATAACCTAACATTTTAATCAGACAACAAGTTTCTCCAATCTGATCATTTAGATTACATAAAGGATTGCATTGAGAAGATGTCGGACAGTTTAAGATGACTATTTTGATTGATATTTGATGTTTATCAAACTCTTAGGGTTTAACATTTTTAGGGTTTACAAAAAGATAGACCCAGGTATAAATCTGGGCTCTATATCACTGGACAATATTGAGCTAATTACTTAATTTCAGAAAGTCCCAGCTAGTCTATTTCAAAAGAAAGTTAAATGACAATTAACTTGGCTGGCACCCTGCCTGACCTCCATTCATTCTAAAGTAGTTATTAATGCCATGTCCCAGACACACAGCACAGGATCAGTAGAAGTTGTTTTTCCCCCATGATTTGTTGTCCAGAACACACACCACGTGTGTAATAGCATGTCACCATGGTACTTCAGAGACACGCATGATCAGTTGTGTCCAAGAAAAAAAAAAACTTGTTAGCCAATTAGGTGGCTATAATTTTTTCTTTGCCATAACTCAATTCTGGCTATGTGAAGTTTCCCTTGACTAGACTTAGTTAGGTTTTAATAATTTCTTAACGCAGAAAACCGGTGGCTTTAAATCTACTGGAAATTTTTTTTTATTTTTTATTATTTTACGAAGCAAACATGTACATGCAAACTGAAAAAAAATCTATTTGTGAAATTCATGGGGCAACGAAATTAAATTTTTAAAGACAGAGTTTGTTCTGATCCATTAATGGAGCCTTACGAAGTTTCTTCTTTCCATTCCATCTGAGACAGACTTGTCTGATTTCCTAAATAAGAGGTGATATATAAAGATGAAGAAAGCTTAAGGTCATGGTTTAGATTTACCCTTAAGCTTCTATCAATAATTAAGCCCCCAAACCTTCGAGGCAACAATTCTTTTTGTTTTCAAAGGTTAATTGCAGGGTTTTTCCGTGTAGTTCTGGCCTTTCAGCAAATATCCCATTAGCAAATTAGTTTGCTAGCTCCATGGATCTGATTATTTGTGTCTGTTTGCTAGCTGTAAAAAAAAAAAAAAAAACAAGTCCCGTGTGCTGTTCAGTGTAATGTTCAGGTATGAATAATGTGCCCATACTCTATAATCACAGTGGCTTTGAATACAATTTGTACAACATAAGGAAAGCTATGTGAGTCAACCTCTGAATTCCACACCGTGTCTGTTCTCATAGTCTACCCACCTGCCTGTCTTCTCATTCATACATTAACTCAAAAGTTAGGCGATCGATAATGCTCATCAGTCAGATTCATCTCTGGGGTTTCCTGAGACGCGTTAGTCTAAGCTAATATTGGTCTGCTGTAATTTGGGTCACCCTGAGCCACGATGGTTCCCCTGGTTAGGCATTCTTCATTTATACAGTGAGGGGTTAGGACTCCAGATCTCGTTCTCGTTTCGTTTGCAGTGATTGCATTAGTCGACTTGTGTGCTGTGCGAGGCTGCACAGAGGTAGGTGCGCAGGAGGTGAGTGAGGGGGATGCTGAGCACCTGTCCCTTCTCAGGGGGTGATGAGACCGGCCAGAGCCACTGTGGCAACTCCCTGGTAGAGGCCTGGGGGTAGCAGAGCACTGTGAGCTGTTCTGAAATTTGCCTCTGAGAACGTGGATAACTGAACAGTCTTTGGGATTGTTGAGGATCCATCTGCATTTTAGAATTCGAAGGTCAGAGTAAGAAAACAGCACCTGCCTCATGAAGGTCTTTTCAAGAGTCATGATGCTGGCTTTGAACTCCCCACTTCAGGTTGCTAGTGAGATAGTGAAGCTGGCTTGAACTGACTTAGTTTTCCTGGTCTCCATTCATCAAATTAGTAAAGGCAAGGACTGAATTTTTATGTTGCTACACTTTACCTAAAAGTGTCTGTTAAATTCAAACTGACATCTTTGCCGGGGGGTATGAATTTATTTAGTTTACAAATATTTGATAAGACCTTAGTACACACTAGAAATAACATAACTTTGGTCAAGGAAAAGGACTCATACTGTTCCCAAAAAAGAGTTTGGTTATTTCCCCAAATTTGTGTGTCTTACATTTAAAATGGGGTACATCTGAAAGTGTGGCTTTGCACTAATCCCCTAAGAGGGCTGTTTCTGTGTACCTACCTCATTGTTCTCTTCTTTATGGTTAACGGGTCTTTTAAAGTTTAACTTGTGGACTGCAGGGTGGAGCTGGGGGTAGAATGATTCTTGCCTGACATGTGGGAGGTCCTTGGTTCAATCCCCAGCACTGCAAAAAAAAAAAAAAAAGATAAAGATAAAGTTAAAATTCAACTTGTAATTTCCCAAGTGTGAGCACCCTTGTGTTTTCTAATATGTCAACATAATGAAATTAATAAAAGTAACTTGGAGAGTTGTAGAAGGAGTGCAATTGCACGCTTGGACACTCACCTGCCCTGCTATCATCTTCTTTTTCCCGATGACGTCTGATGACGTCTGTCGAGCATTGCAGCCATGCTCTCTCCTGGAAAACGCAGGTCCTACCCATCCACAACAGAACCTTGGAGCCATTCTACTCCTGCTTTTCAACCCTTTAGTCAGGATCTCTGGTTTTCTTCTGTTGAATGTGAACAAACCCAATTCCAAAAAAATTCCAAAAACTCAATTGTGGGTCCATGAGCTCCATGAACTAACGCTTGTTAGTTCATGTTAGTCTGAACAGTGATTCGAGCACGTTAAGAAATGATCGTATTGAAATTAGGAGCACTTTGCACTTGTGGACACAACAAAGTTTGTTAAAAACTCTTCTTTCACCATCTAAATTTGGCTTACTTGAACAATGAACTTGGTATATGAGAACCATAGAGGAAAACTGACTGGGGAAACGGTGCTGAACTTAAAGACGAATTACTCTGTGTGGGTTTTATGCTAAGACCTGGTACACGGTGTTAAAATGTTCTGACTCCGAGGATGTCAACCTCTACTGAAGGCCTTTATTCCCAGAAGGCTGAGTTTGAAGTCCAACCTGCGATTCTAAAGTGAATGTGACATAACATCAAGACCAATGCAGTATTTTAAGGTCTATTCCATGAGATGAATTCTTACAAATATAAATATTTACACATAGGTTCTATTCTACAAATAATCCTAATTTTTTGCACACTGAAAAAGATGTTTATTATTTATTTGAAATCTCCCACTGGGCTGTGAAACAGTATATCATCAGCCAGATGAAGCCATGACACACAGGTGTCTTCCCTTCCCAGCATGTCAAATGTACTCCAAGAATTTGGAAAGAATATAAAATATTGCTTTTGAAGCATACAAAGGCATTATTTTATTAAAATGAATATACATGAAATAGAGAATACACCCTCCATTCCAAATTTTGAGATAAAGGTAACATCAAAGATATTTTTCTCTGATGGAACTCTTGCAATCCAGTTCCTACATGTTTTTTTTTTTTCTTTTCTTTTTTTTTCCCTCTCCTACCTCTCTGGGCACATATTTATTTTCTTCTCTGCCATGAAGGGTTCTAACAGTGGGGCACTGGAAGAGTCTTACTCCAAGCAATGTGTGGGCATGACGGCAGTCAGCAGAGAGGTAAGAGACAAAGTGTCTGATATTGAGATTTCTCTACTCAGATCAAATGATATTCTTAGATTGAATGACTTATTTGAGGGTAATACCAAGCTTGTTACTGACATAATAGAGAAAATAGAAATGACATGAAGAGATGATATACAACTCTGAAATATCCAAATACTAATGGCCTCCTTTTTCGCAAGTAAAATTAAGAAACAAAAAAACAAAAGACACAGAGCCCAAGACTTAATGTGGAATGCATTGGGAGAATGTTTGCCTTGGCAAGTGACAGTTTACTGCATACCTTCTCTTGACTCTGTGGTTTTTTTTCATCCTTGGATGACACCTGTTTATTTAAATGGTAGCTCTCCATTTGAGCTCCACAGTTATTCAGCTGGGAACCTGCCTCTATGCTGAAGTGTTCTGATACCCACAGGCCATGGAATCAATGCCTATTTCCCAGACATCGTGAGCAATTACTGTCCTGTCATATCTCTATCTTACTGATGAGTGTTTTGATACATTCCTGTCTCCTGTGTTCATATTTTTGGCGTGCTGCATTTTTATGCATTGTATCTGTACAATATATTTATAGCATGAGTGCCTAAATCACACATATATTATATATATGTTCATGATTTATCTTCAGTAAAGATTTAATTATCAAAATTTCTATAACTACAAACAGGTACTCAACTTATGACGGGATTACATCCTACTAAACTCCTCCTAAAGTTGAAACTATTGCATGCCAAAGTGTATTTGATACCTCTAACCTTCTGAAATGAGAGCTCAGCCTGGCCTATCTTAAACATACCCAGAACACATATACGCAAACTCTTCCCACACAGAGTACATTTTATAGGAAAGCGTTGAATATTTTGTGTAAAGCAGATCATCTTATCTGCACGGAGCACATTTCACGATTCCTAGAGGATGCCTGTAACTTCACTGTAAGAAACCTCGTTCATGCTGTTTCTTCCTCTGCATACATACCTATGATAAAGTTTAATTTATGAATTAACCCCAGTAAGATATTAACAATCACTAATAATAAAATTTGCCAATTTTCATAATATGCTATAAGAAAAATTTGGGGTCTCTCTTGTAATAGACTTGACAAATATTAATATTTGGGGACTACAGTTGATGGTGGGTAACATAAAGTACAAAAGGTGAGGCTGGGGTAAAGGGGGGGCTACTTACTATAATTTACTGGATACTGTTCTGACCGTGAAAAGCAGAGGTTGCATGGGTATGCTTTTGTGCCATTATAAAGCCAAAAAAAAAACAAACCCTTAACATTGAATCATAGTTATTTGTGACTATCTGAATCAAGATAGAAAGGCTTCCATTTTGAAAATTATACTCCACAGAGCAATGTCTGCTGGTAAGTACCAATGGGCATTTCTTGAGAAATGGTGCATTAGTTGGGGCTCTCCAAAGGGTGGGAAAACCAGAGAAAAAACAAACAGTGCAAATGTATTGACTTATTAGACTGGCTCACTTGGTCACATGATCATGGAGGCTGCAGAGCATCCACTGCGGCCATCTGTAGACTGGAGAGCCTGGGAACTGGAAGTACCAGGGAAACTGGTGATCTAGTCCCTAGTCCCGCTGAAGGCTGAGTCCAAGAGGCCAGGTGTCAAGGCCAAAGGACCTAGAGTCTGAATCAGAGTTGAGCAGCAGCTAGAAGATGTGCAGCCATTCCCCAGAAAGAAGAGACAAAGAGGGAGAATGAAAGAATTTTTCCTTTTTTCTGCTTTCCTGATCCATCTGAACCCATTAAGTGCTGCCAGCCCACATTGAGGGTGGGTCTTCTCCCCTCGATTCACTGACCCAAACACTGGGACTTTTCTCTGGAAATGCCCTCTTTGACAATCCCCAAAGGAGTCCTTTATCAGTTCTCTGGGAATCCTTCAATTCAGTCCAGTCCACACACAAATTAACCATCACGAGTGGCGCTATGGGAAACTAATTTGAGGAATGCTAAATGAAAAAAAAAAAGTTCTAAACATATTACAAGATTATTTGGAGTTTTTTGTATATAATCTGTGCCATGATATTTAAAATGAGGCCATACAGAGGTTGCCAACCTTATTTAACAGTCGTGGGTCATCTCCAGTTGAATATCTTGATTAAAAAACTAGAATTTGATAGGGCACATTTCAGAAAACAGAAGATCTTCAGGAAATACTAAAGGAATAAGTTTTGTAGTTTGCAGCCAAACATAATAGAAAAGTGTGCCCTGTCAATAATGTTTTAACTTCCAGTCCTGGGAAACATCTTGTCTTGGTCCCAGGAAATATCCAGTGTTAGCCAAGTGTTTAGCAACTAACTTCTTTAATAATTAGTCAAGATAATTGAGGGAAGTTGTACTGTTTATCTAATCAAGTATTTATTGACCTCTGAATAAATGTTAGTACAAAGAGAGATACAGATGTAGCCTGTGTTCTCATGGCGTGGACTCCAGGGACTCTGGGGGCAAAGATCACTGTGCGAGTGTTTCTCCGGCTGCAGCCCAGAGACAGCAAACACATCTGGAATCCTAGCCCTGTCAAAGAATTACCCAACCCTCCAGTCCCCCACACACAATATTGAGAGTCCAGAAAAAGAGTCCTTATATTTTAACAAACTATTCCTCCAAACTACCTGGGAGAAAACATCCTTTTCCTCATGCCTGACTCTAAATGTCTCTGCTTCCCCAAACTCGGAGTGTTCTTGAGGCTCCATGAATGTGGTCTGCCATGGGTTCTGATGATGAATGGTGCCCCATGAGGGAGACAGGGTCTAGTTATTATTCAAGTTACCAGAGTTGCCTGCCTGTGGTTGGCACCTACTCTCATGGCCCAAGAGGCCCAGGAGATGAACCTACACCAAGGCTCCCAAGGGTCCCTCAAGGTCTGTGCTGGGGTAGGTGTTAACCATGGTGTTCTCCAGGAGACTCTCTCGTGTCAAGGGTGTGTTTTCATGTCATGCCCAAATCTCCAGGGGCCGAAGTTATGCATTTCTTGTTCAGAGCCTTTAGTATTCTAAGCTCAGATTCTTTCTCAAAAGATTTTATAGACTAAATGGGTTGTAAAGAAGTGCTCCCAGGCGCCTCCAGCGCCTTCGGGGGAATTTAAAATGGTCTATTTCAGTTTTCACTTTCAATCTTTTCTCACTGTAGCTCTGAGAACAAATCCAAGCTAGAGAACAAATCTGAGTCAGAATGACTGTGAGTCTCGCTCTCTCCACTCACCTCCTCCCGTGTGACTGCAGGCACAACTTGCACACCCAGCTCTTCTGCTGGACCCTTTCTCCCCTTAAATCATTTATTGTCCAGGGGTTCCTTAGCCTGCCACCTACTTTCATCATGAAGTGTGGCTCGCCAGGCTTTGAGACCTACCCAGATAATCTATATCTTTAGATGCTTACAGATGGAGAGAAAAAGGTGCTTAAGCATTAAATGTTGCTGTGTCTCATGGCTTTTTTTTTCCTGCTTCCAGTTGAATTAACTAGTGTGACCTGTTGAGGGTAGCAACATAGGATTGAAAGCAGAAGATCATTAAAGGCAACTTCTTTTCCTGCCACTTACAAGTCTCAGTTCCATGAAGAGGTATTGCCGGATATGTAGGGATAAGAGGGTGGACGCTTGTGAAGGCAGAAACATTTGAATTAGAAAAAGAACATTTTCTCCAAGCTGAAGGAAGGGTGGGTTCTACAATCCACCAGGATGTTGACTTTAAGAACTACTTTCTCAGAACACAATAAGGAGGTTGAATTCTAGGAAAATTAACTGGACTAGACCCCAGGAATCACGGCTCCCACTCACAAGAAAGCCTCCTAGCCTGTGTGACCTGGTCCTTTCAAAGTCCCAATGGCCACCCAGGCATAGATGATGGTCTTACCAATGAAAATAGTGTGGACCAAACCCTGGGGGTTCAAATGTTGTCTTTTGGTGACTAAATAATCACGAGGGAGGAAACCCCAATAAAAATCTGTGTTGAATTTCCCACTAGTCTAGATTATGGGACTTGGAGTTAGAACTAATTTTATTTGAAAGAAACAAAAATTCTTAGGTGAGACTTGAAATTGTGAGCATAATCTCGTTAACTGCAGAACGCAACCCAGGAACACTAACTCTTCATCAGAATCGTTGACCTTAGGACATTTACATCTGATGATTCACAACAGCTGCCTAATATCTTTTTAAAGTGCAAAGCCAGGAATGGCAAGAGCCCGATGAACACACGCCGTGAGCACTGTGGAATTTCAGAACCAAACACACTTTTTTTTTTTCATAACAAGCATTTTACCTTTATCTGAAACTATATTAGTAAATATTATTTTAGCACTATTTTCTAAAATTAAAAGATTTATTTTTTAAGTTTATGAATTTATTCTAATTAGGTACACATGGCAGCAGAATGCACCTTGATTCCTTGTACACAATGGCAGCACAACCTTTCATTTCCCTGGTTGTACAGGATGTAGCGTCACACCCTATGTGCAGTCACACATGTACCTAGGTAATGATGTCCGTCTCATTCCTCCGTCTTCCCGGCCCCCATGCCCCCTCCTCACCTTCCCTCAGAGAAAGTGAGCAGGTCTCTTAGGTCATGAAGAGTGGGTGAGTGTGGATGGCAGGGAAAGAGGGGAGCATTTCCCGGGGGGTCTGACCGCCTGTAGGCAGAGCAGAACCCTGTTTTCAGGGGAGAATGCACAGAGCAGCCAGACCAGCAGACAGGAATGAGGGGAAGGGGAGGCAGATCCTCCGAGGAGGCAGGACAGAGCTCTGGATCCTGCTTGGGCATCTCAAGCTGCACCACATTTACCTAACAGCAGAGGCTGTTTGGTTCAGCTTTCAAGTGAATTAAAAGAACACTCTAAAGACCTAAGTTTCCTTTCACACTCTGCCTTAGACACAGCCTTTGATTAGTAGTGGATGTCATTCAAAAAGCAAGAACTAGCACTAGGCTTTGCTGTAGGTGATGTGCATTACGCCCAAGCCTTGCTACCAACAGGCCCAGGCAAAACTAAGGTCTCCATTTTACAGATTGAGTGACTTGTTTAAGTCAAGTCCTTTGAAAGAGCTAAGGTGCTGAGCTGTGAGCCACAGTCAGATCCATTTCATTTTAACAATGCCATATTATCTCTACCATTAAATATTCTCATAACACACTAACAATTCAATAGGCTTTTGTATTTTAGGAGAACATGCAACAAAAACAATTAATTGAAAGGAACAAAATCTCTCTCTCTCTCTCTCTCTCTCTCTCTCTCCTTGAACTTAATGTTTGAGGAAGTGTTTGATGATGTCTAAAATGAAATTGAGTATTCTGCTGATGTAGAGCCCTGCCCTACAGTCTGGAAGATGCATAGAATTTAAATCAATGAACAAGTAAAATCAGAAGACAGTAAAATTTCACTCTGCTGAGTCAAAGAACATTTTTAATTTAATTTAATATTATCAAAATGGAAAAACCAGCTGTTTCTACAATGTTTATAACAGGGGAAATGGTAGAACGTAACTGTAGTTTGTTGATTGATGTCCCCCAAAAGTATGTCCATCCAGACTCTTTAGTGCTCCTTATGTGGATATAGGACTTTATTTGGGAAAAGAGTCTTTGCAGAGAAAATTAAGTGAAGGAGATCCAGATGAAATCACTGTGGGTGAGGGTAGGCCATAAGTCCAGTGACCAGTGTCCTTAGAAGAGAAGGGGAACAAGACAACAGAACCCAAGGAGAGGCACTGAGAGAGGCTGAGGCCTGAGCTTAGTCGCCTCATCTAAGGAACTCTGGGAAAGGCTGGAAGAGAACTCTCCCTCAGAGCCTCCAGAAGAAACATCCCCCCAGCACCTTGGTCTGGGATGTCTGGCCTCCAGAACTGCCTGAAGACAGATTTCCCTTATTCCAAACCACCCAGTTTGTAATAATTTATTATGGCAACCCTGAAAAAATTTACAAACCAATGGCCCCAGGAAACCACTTGCAATAACAATATGTGGTCTCAACCACAGTGCCTCAAGTTCAAGATGATTCTTATTCAGTGTAGAATGATGTTGGCCTTGCACCCAATAGTTTTCCCAAGGGCAAAAGATACAAACAAATCAAGCAAATAAAGGAAACAACGTTCATTGATGCATTAAGACTGGGCCTTAGTCTTCTTCCAGAAAGGCAGCTAAGAGAATTTTCTCATAAGCAAGGGTGGAGAGGAGGAGGAAGAGCAGAGTAGCTGGAGCATGCTCTCTGCTGGTGTTGGAGAATCCTGCCCCTTATACAGGAAGCTTCACCTGAAGGACAACTCACTATGTATTCAAAAGGACAAGTGTGTCCTTACCCATCCAAGGACTCAGAATTTAGACTTCCATACTTCCTGCCCATCCTCAACCTCAAACATAAATGCATTTGTGTGAAGGGAGCTTCGCGCTCCTGCTGGTGTGAAATGGAGTCCAAGGATCCAGTTATAAATCCCATACAAATGCCCCACACGTGAAGCCTCACCTATAAATTTAATTACCTCTGTGATCTATTTTGTTTTCACAAGACCAATACTTTAATAGCCTATTTTTTAAAATCACAGAAACACTTGATTATGTAACCACCATAAAAGAGAATTATATTCTCGTGAATAATAGGCCACATTTAGAGATCCAGCGAGCTCTGGGGCGCATCCTCCAGGGCCATGTTTGCAGACTCTCTCTATCACTCTTGTGGATGTGGGGGTTTTAATTATCCTCATCCTTGCTTGGAAGTCTTTCTCCTTGTGATTTAAATCGCAACCCTCCAGCCCAGGCCCACTGGTGCAGTTTCATAACCCTGTTGCAAAACAACCTCCCCTCCTCCACGTCTCTGCTCTTCTGCTCTGAAGATGCTCACTTAGCTCAAAGGCCACTCCATCTGTGAACCCTTCTGCTGTCAAACTGGCCGGAAGATCAGAAATACAAAAGCGCTGTTTCTCTGAACATGATGTTGAGTGACTTACTTGCAGTACACTGCTGCCTACTGAGGGTTGAGCTTCTTGGGCAGTCACTATCCATGGACCTGTCACCTCCTTTAACTGGCAGTCAACACCTGAGGTGCCCTGTGGAGAAAGACCTGAGGCCAGATTCTAGCTCAGTAGAGAAAGAGAAAAAAAAAAAAATGATCAAGTAAGAATGTTTGCACCAAGGTGAGGGGTTTTGCTTTTTCTGTCCCTAATAGTAGGACTGGGCTGCATTTCTCTTACTAGAGTTGTCCTTAGCACTGGGGCATACATTTATTTGCTCCAGTCTTTCTAAATTAGCTGCAACTTAAAATTTTCAAGTCCATGAGAAGCACACCAAAGCTAGCTAGGTAGATGGAGTTCTCCTTCACAGAGTTCTGGGTCAGTCTTCCTTTGGTCCATTTCAAGCTCCCTTATTTTGGTTCCCCTGGGTCCTGGATTTGCTTGGCTCTAAACTGTGGCTCCTTTTCTTTATTTCCACTCCTTTCAGTTGCTAACTGGTTTCTGGTTTTTTATTAAGAACAAAGCTACCAAATGTATTTTTCTGTTTTTCAAACTGTGATTATATGCACAGGGGCCACCAGACCCCTCTCAGAATCCCAGCCGTCAATGTCCTCTGTGGTTTTCCACAGACTAAGGCTGTGGCTGCCTCATGCCCCGCCCCGCCCCACCCTGCTCCCCAGGGAGGAGGAGAGATAGAGCAGAAGCTGAGCCTGGGCATAAGGGGGCTCAGCAGTTGGTCTGTTTGTTAGTAACAAGTGTGTGCACATGTGGGCACCTATGGACTGGGCAAAGCATCCTCTTTGCTTTTAGTGAAGAAAAAAAAAAGGCATGCCTTATATTTGAGTTATTTTATAAAATTGATGAAAACATTGGATCATCAGTCTTTCTTCACATTTTAAGTAAAATATTTGGTACTAAGAGAAAAACTGAACTGACCCTGAAGTCTGCGGTTTTGAAAAACACTTAGGTATACTGTTTCAAGGAACAATTTGACCTTCACAAGACTAAAAGGGCTTATTTTTTTCTGCTCTTATGTTTCATTTTGATAATAGCATTTTTTCTTTTTTTTTGTAGCTGAATGTGTCCTTTGAATACAGCCCAGCCAGTAAGTCAAAAAGAAAAAAAAAATCTTTGTATCTTTATATGGATTCAAGATGTTTGCAATTTTAAAAAGTAGGATAAAGTGTTTATTTTCTGTTCTGGTTTTGTTTTTACCTTCCCACTGGCTTTCATAAGTGATATTACATCTGTATTGTGTTTTCAACCACCAGGACTTGTTGACTGAAAAGAAAATAATCCATTCGTGAGCCTCAGGGTGTTTCGTGGGGCACCATATGCTCTGGGATTGGGCATCTACAGAGCAAGGCAGGCTGGCATGTCTGTCAGGGTTTTGGGAAGCCAAGGGAGTGAGGAGAATGGGAACCTAAACAGCGGGAAGATGATATGTGAACACACATGCATGTGTGTGTGTATGTGTGTATATATATATATATATATATATATATATATATATATATATATATATTTATGTGTGCATGATCGTTGGAGAGGCAGGACGGTGTCATAATTACACCCAGCATCATAATAGAAAAAAAAAAAAAAAAGCAGTCAAAACAAGAAGATGCAGGGAAGCCACAGAGATTGTGGCTTGAAGAAAGTCTAATGTCCAGGAACCTGTTGTAGTCCATGCAGAGGAGGTGTTTCAGCCCAGGACATTACAGAAGCAAGAAGGCTCTAGTGGTAAAGGTCAAGGAGCAGCGGATTAGATCTCCAGGATAAGGACACACAGGCTTAGCCTTAACCTAAGCCAAGAACCTGGCGAGAACAGGTCAGGATGGAGGAGTTGTGCTTTGTGGAAGAACAGGGTGCTGACAGGTGAGAAGAGGTCCCCTCGAGAGAAGCTCAGCATCATCTGCACAGCCAGTGCTCCAGGCAAGAACAGCAACCGTGCCTGGAGGGAAGGCCACAGCACCACGGCTGGACAGAGATGCCTGTGGGCAGCCATGGCCCTCCTGGGAGCAAGGACCAGGGAACCAGCTCCCAGTGACACCAGCAGGGGCATTTTGACAGTGCTAGCTGCTGATCTAGCAGCATTAACCCTTCCAAAATATAAATGGTCTTAGTGTAGCTGGTGTCAGTATGAATATTAACTGACAGGATGCATGGAAACTGCTTAGCCTGTTGTCTGGCATATCAAAATCTATCGCCCAAACAAGAATTAAGACTTCCAACTCTGTGAACATTGGCCCCCCCTTAGATGGGAGATCTGGGGATGAGCAATTTTAGGTAAACTCACAAGTCACCCAGGTACCACCGACTTTGCTCTGCTCATACGGGATTGGATCTCTATAAATCCATCAAGTCAAAAACAGCATTGTCAAAAATGCATTTCATCCACCTGACCTACTGAACACCACGGCAGAGGTCAGCCTGCGGTCAGAAGGCTTAGGGGAGACACAG
The DNA here is from genome assembly GCF_001458135.2 of Marmota marmota marmota. Taxonomy (NCBI): domain Eukaryota; kingdom Metazoa; phylum Chordata; class Mammalia; order Rodentia; family Sciuridae; genus Marmota; species Marmota marmota. The sequence goes on from NW_025999913.1 coordinate 17,106,495, forward strand.
TCGGGCAAAGTCATCCCACCCAGACCCAATATTATACTAGAGTGTTGACAATCCATCAACTTATTGAGCATTATACTAAACGAGAACCCAGAGTGTGTGTATGGCTGTGCTTTCTCACCCAGAAAGTCCAACAGTCTTAAAGTGGGACCATTCTAAGCCCGGGGCCCTTGTGGAAGGGATGTGCTAGGAATCTTAAGCAGATTTGTCGAACTCCAAAGCTCCTCCCCTTTCAGCTAGCTCACACAGACTGTGTCCCCTTCAGTCCCAACTCAGAGGCCACATACTTCACAAGGATGTGTCAAAGCAAGGTCCACAATCACCCTGAATCAAGGGATCTAACAGAAAGCCCTCAGTGATCTCCATGTTGACTCACACATTTGAGGGGCTAGGTAATCAGCTCAGCCGGTGAGCCTGACGTCTGGGTTTGGGTCAGGGGCACAGGTTGACTCCATGGGATAGGAATAAAGAGGCTCTCTCGGACACTTTGAAACCTCGTTCACAGGCGCCTGGTACAGACCCATCCCTGGTGTTTCTCAATACTGTGTATGCGTTTTAAAAAATCTGCCCTGTCCATTGCTCTGCCCACTGGCAACACCCGCTACTTTCTGACACAGTGTGCCAGTGATGCAGAACCTGTGGGCAACCGGTCCTGCAAACTCCAGCGGACACCTGTTATCACCAATGTCACCTGAGCTTCAGTCTGCCTCCTGCTCTGGTACAAACCATTCCAAGGGCCACGAGAGGAGTCCGCTGTGTAAAACTACAAAACAGCAGGTCCCGCGGCTCTGTAGATTCTTATTCTTGATTAATGAAGAGACAAAAATAAGACAATACGAAAAAAACTGCTATGCTAGTCAGAAACCAGTGAAGTGAGATGAAGAAGAACACTTTGTTCTGATGGGTGGAAGGTCAGAACTAATCCTCTCTCTCACCCTCATTTTGAGGCCATCTGAGTGCAGTTTTGCAGCAGAATGATGAATTGGGGGTTGTCTTAACTTGCTAGGTGCTGTAGATCTCATCTATTTTATTTTACAAGTCATTTGGCACAATGGTAATAATGACGATGAAACTGAATTCTCGCTACTTAAGAAGGCCATCTACTTTGTGCATAAATACCACAGCCCGTGCATTGAGTTGTCAGGGCAAGGCCATTACCCAGCCACCACTTCTAGTTACAGTAAATGTAATGTCACGAATTTAGTGGTACGGTCAAGTTTATGTATAAGCAGAATCAGGCAAACCTTTGCAGAATTTTTTACAAATGTAAAAATGACCTTTTCCGTGGTATATCTTTTTTACCTACATGTAAAATAAGCTTATTTCTTCCCACTAGAGAATCACCTCTTTATTTTAGAATTCTTAGTTGTTATGTATTTTTTTTTTTAGAAAGCAGATTATTCTACCAACTGATTGGGAGATCAAGAATATATCCACGTTGGCCTGGATGGGGTGAGAATGAGTGTCACCAAGAGGAGACGCTAAGCCCTAGCTCTAAACTCTAAGCTCACAGGAAAAACATCTATGGCAAAATTCATAGAGAGCCTTAGACTGATCTCAATAGAAAAATACATAAAATTATGCAAATGGAGTCTTTCTTAGCAATCAACTCCAAATTGACTGTTGCAAATACACACCTCTCTTCTCTAACCGGATCCCACTACAGTCATCAATTTGGATTATTTTCAAAAGTATTCCTTCTAAGTTTCCTGATGAAATATGTTGAACACATCTTGTCCTCTTGAAGTAAATGTGCTTTCCATGGTTCATTAAATCCCCATGTCTCAGGCATAATCCAACGGCATCCCCACGTACCTTAGAACTGAGCCGTGCGTGGCTAAAAATACTGTTCCTCTTGATTATTGCAGAATTGGATAGTTATATTTTCTTAAAATAAAAGATGATTTCATAAACGAGTGCGCTTGATTCCTATCTGGCTCTTCCAAGACCCATCTTCAGTGTCTTTAATTTATTTAACTAGGAATTTTGAGATGCAACTTTTAATACAAACAGACAGAAGAAAAATAGAATTTGAACCCTCCCCGTGACCACAATGACTCTGAAGGGTTAACGTGCTAGGGCTGGAGGTGTAGGGCAAAGGTTGAGCAGTTGCTTAGAGCCCAAGTTCCATCTATAGCACCTCAAATAAATAAATAAATAAGGGAAAAAACGAGAAATAAAGAGTTTTCATGCTCAAAGCTGGCTCGTGTTGATATTTTGGGTCAGTCAAGATGTGTTGGCCTCCAGGAGCTGGAGCAGAGCTGTAGCTGGATAAATGGAGTTTCCAGGTGCTCACAGAGTCCCATGCTCCATCTTAAAGAGTGACTCTTTGGAAGCTGACGACACACCTAATCACCTCCAGGTGCCTTGAATTCACAAGAGGCACCACACTGAAAGGCTTAGGCTTCAAATGGAGACTGTGAAAAAAATATGCTTTTAGGTGAAAAAGTTTTCAGGGCCCCTGAATAACATAGATCTCTACAGAATTTAGAAATTGTTTTTCTCCTTTCCAGAGTGAACTTGTGGTTTTTACTGCCTGTATCAATCCCTATATTTTTACCCTACTATTGAGAGATTTGTCACGTTCTTTTAGTTGAGATGATATTCCTTGCCTTTATCAGCAATGAGGATGTATGAGAAAAGGGAGGATTTTTATTTTGCAAGGCCCACATCCCCTCACACGTTCTTCAGCTTGTGTAGGTTGATTCTGAGCAGGCAGAGGACAAGACAGATGTTGAATTACTGTACCCATGAGACGACAGTAAAATTTGAGGGAGGGAGGATGCTTCAAAGGATCAATCAGAGGACGACCATGGAGAGATGGACAGAAGCGGTCAGGGAAAGAGTCTCTGAAGACCAGTTGGCATTTGAGCCCAGTTCGGATGATGGGGAGAGGTAAGAATGCTCCTGAGACGCCACACAGACGTGGTCCTTGAGGACTGCGAAGAGCAACCCTGCAGCAAGGGACAGAGCAAGGAGCAAGAGGATCCTGTGGAATGACAGAAGGCGTGGAGTCTGGTTTAGAGCCTGCTCCTCACCGCTGATGAATTGCATGATTTTCGGAAAGCCGATCAGCACATCTAGACCTCTAATTCCATCTCTTGGAGGAACAGGGGGTGGGGCCAGTGTGTAGGAGCAGGTCAGACAGCACAAGAGACAGTGCTTTAGGAATGTTCATGCACTCTGTACCTGTAGGCATTTTGACTAAGGAGCATCCAGGCTGACTTCTGCAATTCACAGGCTGGAGATAGATGGGACATGGGAAAGTGCTCCCCCCAACACCTTTCAAGGCCCCCTCAAAGCAAAAGCGGGGATTGGAAATGGGAGGAAATTTGAGCATGAAAACTTTTTTTTCTTTTTCTTTCTTTTTCTTATTTATTAAAATAGAAAACAGGAAAGGGAATGTGAAGGCTCATGGAATTCAGTGATTAGAACTGTTTTCTCTAAGGGAAGAGACAGTAAAAATTTCAAATTTGCTGACCACATGTCTATACTGCAGCTACTCAGGGCTGTTCTCCTAGCATGAAAGCAACCATGCACCACACATGACCCAAAATGTACCTCTGTTCCAACATAATTTTATCTGTGGGCCCTGAAATTTGAATTTCATGTAAATTGCATGAATCAAAAAAAAAATCTTCTTTTGATAGTTTTTCAAGTATTTATGAAAATCATGGCCCACACAGAAATAGGTGGTGGACTGGATATGGTCCAAGGGCCATGGTTTTCACTCCTACTTTAGTGTGTTCTCCCCTCTCATGGATTTCCTGTAAGGGGGACCCAAACCTACTAGTGTCTATGAGGTATTCTTGAGAAGATAGGATAAGAGACTGTCATTCAAAAATCAAATCAGGAAAATAAAGTCATACAGAGAATTTTAAAAAGACTCTATTTAAATGAAAGGGATTATTTACACACTCTGTGCCTCAGACAAGGAAGATCTACAGGGGACCTCCAAAGATAAGCGCGTGCAGCCAGATTAAGAAGTTTGCTAATTGACACGTGTAAGTTCACAAAGATAAACAGAGCCGCATTGGTCGGACACACCAGCTGCGCCACTCGGCTCAGACAGACCACGTTCACTGTCGCTAAGAATCCTGTCAGATTAAATCAACCTGCAAATATACAATTGTGACATCTTGTTCTCTGTGGTACAGTGCGTGCCACTGTAGTCATTATCTCAAAGTTCTCTCATTCTGAGGCGCACCAGTGTTTAATTATATTCTTTTATGAGCCCTCATTTGTAGACATCATCCTCTCTCAGAGTTGGCTTTGCTGAGGGAAAGTAGGTCATTATTTTCAAGGCTGTCCTCAGCAGTACTGAACAGGAAGCGCTCAGCAGTGTCCTTTTAAGTACAGCGTTTTGTGGAACCAAGACTCTGTGTTCTTGCTTCAAATTCTTTGGCCGTCAGTTGAGGGATGAACTCATCTCCCAGTTTCTACAGGCCCTTCCTGTCTAGGACGAGACCCTGGAGATGACAGGCTTGCAATTGGGGTCTGTTCCCTCCAGTAGGCAGGTTGCATCTTTCATAACAAAGGGGGAGAAAACAATAGTTTAGTCTATATTTCAGATGAAAAGCCACAATTAGGAATCATTTGAGAAGAATTCCTGGGAGTCTCTGCCATGAGGGTTGCTACAACAAGAGCTGGAGCCACTATCGCCACAGACCACATCCCACCTGTAGCTTGATTTAGTATACAGGACTGCTGGCACACGGCCAGGCTTGTTTACAGATGTATTTATCTGTGGTTATTTATCCGTAGCTATTTTCTCAGGGCAACACCTACCACCTGCCAAGTCTAAAATATTTACTGGCCCTTTCTAGAAAACTTTGCCCATCCCTGCTACCCAACTATAAAAATTACAGTTAAAAATATAAATGCACTCAAATTAGCATTTTTGACAACACTGAGTGAATTTTTCAAAATTTAATTCTAGTATGCTATTTTCAACTTAAAAATGAGACATCATGCCTAAAGTGCTTTTGTTCTGCATTGTTCATCTAAATTAACATTCTCTGCAAGGGGTACTATGTATTTTGCTGGTGTTCCAAAGAAAACTAAAATATGTTCTTTCTGGGCAGGTGTACATAATATGTGTATATGAGTGTGTGCTCATATGTGATTAAGAGTGTTTAATAAGAACAAGATTTCTGAGTTTTTAATTTTGAATTAAAACAGGAGGTCTCCACTCAGGCTGGCAAATATAGCCTACCCAAACCATGCGGGCCTGGGGGTTCATCTAGCAGCATCAGGCAAGGGAGGAGATTCTGCGTCATGTGTGTGGAATCCCCAGATGCTGGATTAAGAGGGAAGCAGTGTCTGCCCTAATGTGGGACAACTGACTTTTCCAGGACCACACTGGAGTAGGAATCAGAGTGTACACCAGGCTCATCCATTTCTCCAAGAGCAATGCAAAGACCTACGCAGGAGACGGGTGGTACGGGTGCTCCTGAACGCATCTCATAGACAATTCTACACCCAGTCAGCTGCCTTTTTTTCTGGAGATGGGTCAACAACACTGGGATATGTGGAGAAAACGTAGGAATCGGGCTCAGTACAAATGTTGGATCCAGCAAAGACATTGCTGATCTTCTTTAACCAAATTAGGACATAATGATTTCCCCCTTACTTTCTCCAAATTATGTGCACTTGCATACACCATCAAGAAGTATAACCCACCCTCTCCCCCAGCTAGCACCCAACTGGGAGAGGGATTTCAGCTGGCAGTGACAGTAGAGCTAGCTTGAGGACTGGAGGCATGTGTGATATTTTGAGTTCTACATATGTGGTTGAGTTCCTATAAAGAACCTTTTCCTAACTAGAATCCACTCACCAAAGCCAAATGAAACATTATGATTAGATATAGAAAAAAAAAAGGAATATTTAAGCATCTCTTCTAGAAATTCTGCTTTTTCTCATATGTTGTTTTTTTTTTCCAACGTCTAAAAGTCACCCAAATGCTCAGCATCTAACCCACTGAGTACTTACCATTAATTTTGATTTACTTATAAAGGTCTTCTGTTAAGTGAACAAGGGCTCAGTATGTGGAATGACAGCTTGATTTTTCTTCTTTTGACATCTGTTAAAAATGAGCTATGATATCATCAATCATGTTAACTCTGTGGTATTGCGTTATTCCTTGGGTGTTCCCAGATTTCATCTGACAACTTTCTCTAGGATTCAAACCATAAACACTTCCTCTAGAGCCGTAATGAGGGGTGTAGTTATAAATCCAGGGGACTGGACCTAATAAAAAGAAATACATAGTTTTGTACTCCCTCTTTCCCCAACTGACCAAATTAATTCTTCACCATAATTTCCTACAAATATAAGAAACAAGTACAACCAATGGAAACTAAAAGCCTAAACAAATAGAGGTTTAATTGCCCTGAACAATTCGGAACAATATTCAATTTGTCGTGAAATGATATAAAATATATAAGAATATATCTATTATAAATTTGAGTTCTACATGTGTGGAATAATCTATACAATGACAGATAAACTCATGAGCAAGGTGATTTTATAGTTTTATTCAATAATGAAATATTTCATTGTCAATTTCTAGTAGCATTCCAGATTTTTGTTTAAAACACCAACTTTGGTAAGAAAATCATAGAGTCTCTTCTCACACATACTCCACTTCTGTTTCTCTCTTTTGGAGATCTGTACTCAACCTAAGAGGTTGGAAACTGTCTCGCAATTCAATATCAAAATAATGCATGAATGTCTGGGTGTTTGTGAAGTGAGTATGTTTTCAGCTACTTAATGCTTACTCATGTTGTAAATTACAGTATGGCATAAGGGACACTATGTTTTAGAAATTTACACTGAATTTGAATTGAATTCAAACTGAATTTGAAATTTGCTAAGGGATTTTCAATTTCAAGTCAGCTTAATATTGAAAAAGTTACACTTTTTTGCCTTATTATGCTCAGCGAAATCAACAGTATGAAAGCCAACCAAGAACTTCATGGACGAGACCAGCTGGACTTTTACCACACTCATTTCCTCTTCTTCTTGGGCCAAACGCAGCCATACTAGTGATCATGCAGTCCCATGAGTGACATCTAGCCAGTGAATTCATGTGGCTGGAAGTGTTTTGTGCCATCTCTAAGTCTGGAGCTCATGAACTTTCCTGAATAATGCTGTGTTACCATGTCTCTTATGCAGAGAGGAAGAGGAAGCGGTTGTGAACATGGTAGACTACCAGCCAGAATAGGTTCGCTTCTACAATCTTGGAGAAGAGCCAGCTACCAATCAGAAGAGGCCCCGGCAAGCAATGAACCACTGATACATGAAAATGTATCAAAGGAGTGAGAGTCACCTCCATAAATACAAGCTTGAGTGACATGACTTCTGATGTGACACTAAATTATTAATTTTTAAGTCTAGATGCTAACAGGTCTATAGAAATGCTGGAACAAAGATTTTCTTAACAATTTCCACAGCCTCCTAGACACTTTGATTGGCAAATTAACAAAGGCACAAAACCAAGCACAGGAACTTACGCTACCAACCCCATTATCTTTCTAGGGTAGAACATTTGGAAGGAATTCCAGGCTGCAGACTCCACCTACACACACAGCACATAGATCTCCTGGGAACGGACATGCAGACTACAATATCAAAAGAACTTCCAAAGGAATTATTTCCAATTGCAAATGCCTTCAGATCACACTTAATCCTGGAATAATCCCTCCACCCTTCTGTTTTTGGAGAAACCCACCTTCCTAGAAGCCTAGAGAACCATACATGCTGTGTGTGTGTGTGTGTGTGTGTGTAAGCATGCAAGGACTACTTATAAAGAGAAAAAATTCATAGAAAACAACCTCAGTACATTTAGGCTAGCATTGTGCAAAAGGTTCCAGTGTCCTGCTGCCAGCTTCATTTCCAGTTGGTACTTTCAAAGTAAAATCGTCACACATGACTCTGGGTGCTCAACCACAGCATGCCTGTCCTGAAAACGCCCTTCCTATTCAAGGACTCCACTCCTGACTGCAGCATGTGGGATCAGGGGGCAAAGAAGATTCTCTCCTCCAGGGATTCTGGGATTCTGCTGCAGCAATCCTAGTGAGTGGGCACTGTTGGTCGAAAGGGTGGCATGTGAAGCCCGGTGTCTAAGTACAAAGGATACCACTCTGCAGAGGTCTACAGATGAGGGAGGCTGAGCACGAGAAGAGAAAAGAGAGTCAGAATGAGTGAGAGAGGAAGTGAGCCAATTTATGGACATGAGAGCCTGCATTATAGGGGCTTTCCCACTCCTGGTTGTACACCCTCCCCTGGAATGTATTTTGCTTCATAATAGGGGAGTAATAGGAGAGTAAAAGAATGGCACCTTCAAACCTCCCAGTACCAGCAGTTCTCGCTTCTCTTAATAGGCCCTTCTCTTTCAGTCCTCCCTCTCCAACACTCAAGGCATTTTCCCCTCTGCTTTACTAATATTTTCAGCAAGTCGTTTCCTACTTGTCTGTAAGGATCTGGATCAGGCATCACCTCCTTGGTGACGCCTTACCAGATTCTGTTAGGCAAAGTTACAAAGTTAGTTATCCCTGTGCTTTCCCTCCTGAATCACAGCTATTTGTTTATGCAACCCTCAGCAGTTGTACACTGGAGCACTGGCGAGAGGACTGCTGTAGAGTTTTCTGGAATCTGCAGCATTCAGCTCTGGGGAGCACACAGCAACTTCTCTGTAACTGTTCGTGAACTGAATGGATGGATGCAGCCAATGGAGTCAGCCGTGTCTTCAGATGTCAAGTCACTCCGCACATGCGGCTGGCACCCTCGGTCTTGGGAAGACAATTTTTCCCTTCTGAGATGATCTGCCTCTTTGCCCTCTGTACATACACATCATCAGACAGGATCTCTGTAGGGTACTTCATATGTCACTTCTAGAACAAGTTTCACTTAAGGGAAATTACATATAAAAAATGTGTTGGGAGAGCTTCAAACATCACTGTGATTTAGATGCACTCACAGGAGGTAGCCTGCTTTGTTGCTTAAATGAAGGAGCTCTGTCAGTTATACCACAAAGTATCAAATTGAAGTGATTTGAAAAAAAGAGTCAATTAAAATACAGAGTTTTTGGAGGCCTAGACACACCTGAAGCAAATAATCAGAACAGTTAGTAAAACAACTTGCGAGCCCTGTCTCAGCAATGCCAGGTCTTTAGCACTTTGCAGTCTAGATTTCCTGTCTCACTTTTCTGAGTCCAAGGCATATATACCCACAACAGGCGAAGAGCAGCACAGACCACTACAGGGATTCTGCTTCCTTCTAGCTTCAAAGAGTTAGGAACTGTTGGCTCCCTGATTTTTAAATATCTACAGAGGGACAGGAGAAGGAACAAAAAGCAAAGGGGTTCTTTGCCTGTATGCATGTCTGTCTCTCCCAACTCTTGTGTATAAACATATGCAAAATTATACCATTACATAGAAGGACATGCCCATAGGGACATATGTGGGCGTGCATATATGTACATGTGTATGTGTATATATAAGACTGAAACTCTTCTGACTTTTTTCTCCAACCTTTCATAAGGTGAAGTTTCATCAAAGCACATCATGTGACTCTCCAGGAACCTCACTGAGCAGGTCTGACTCATCGTCTGGGAATTTTAAATAAGCATGTGCTTCCATGAGAGTTAATACTTAAAAACACACACACAAACTGGCAGTGAAAGAGAGAAAGAAGAAAGAAAAAAATGCAAGTGAAACTTTTGCTTGGCACAAACACTCGGGTCACGCACTGGCCACTCAATATTTCACAGTTAATTACCAGGCGGAATCACCTTCCCATGAAGGTGGTGGTCGGAGCTCAGGGGCAGGGGCAGTAAATCTGCACTCATATCCTGAAGTCAGCCAGTTGGATTAGGCACTAAAAGGAACTGTCCCCCCGAAGTTGTTGACCCTGATTCCCCTCTGTGATAGAAGTTTCCCCCGAGCCAAGGGCCATGTCTGCCCACTAGTGGTCAGATGGCAGGGCTGGTACCTGGCCACTCCCTGGAGGGTTTGGTGCTGGTTCTCTCTGGATCAGTGTGGGCAAGATGCCCAGTCTGAATTTTAAGTCAGCATTTTGCAATGTACCAACTCAGCTCTATTAGAGAATAAGAATAAATAAATAAGAATATAATACAGGGTATCTCAACCTCAAAGGAGTAATTCTGTTGGCAGAGATTATTTAAAATTGATTAAAAACTGAGATTTGCAGTCTTATAGTAAAATCTGACATTTCCAACCTATTCCTAAAATCAGCTGTATCAATAACACTAAAATGAAGAACTTTATTTTCTCTCCATCCAGCTTCTCGTAGAGTACCACACTGATATTTTCACCTGAAAACCAACTACTGAGTGTTCTTCCATTGTTCTTGGAACTGATTGAAAAACCTTAGGTTGAAACTAATTTTTTCACAAATCGGACTCTACCTGTATTTGCAACATAATCTCCATTAAGTCCCAAAACTATATTTTAGGCAAACACTACTGTAGGCTGACCTCACACTTTATTCATGGGACGTTTGAACCCTATTCTAGTACCGACATATGCCAATGGACCCTTATCTCAAGGTCAAGCCCCCATCCTCATCAGACTGTGGCATCCCTTGGGCTAATCTGTGGCACTTACCGCAGCCACTGTCATGGCCATGTTTGTATCTCAGGCAGCCACTTACATATATGCCTTTTCTATAGGAATCATGTCCTATATTCCTTCTAACCCTAGGATGTGTAGCAACCCCACGGGTTTAGGTGTTACATCTGTTGAACACAAAACACTGAAATAAATCAGGGATATAATTCCTAAGTCAAGGCTCAAAGAGAGCACTATTTCACTGTGATCAGGGAACAGTACATACAACAGAGCCACCCTCCGTTGGTGTAGCTTTCTCTGTCGTGCTGAGAATCTCACATTGTGAGGAGATGGCCCCTGGGTGCTGTACAGGTAAAGCATAATTCTTTTTTTGACCTTGAGTATTTAAGTCCATGATATGCAATCTTAACACATTTTCTAATAAAAACTTGACCCTATGGACACTGTTAGAAAGAATACTCAAGTTTTAAGGAAATTCTAATTCTTGAGATCATCTTTTTCTCTCCCAACTTTGGCCAGTAAGGTTGTGAGCAACCAGCCATGTATGTATAATATGTCAAAACGCACTCTCATGGGCTGGAGTTGTGGTCAGTGGAAGAGCGCTTGTCTAGCACATGTGAGGCACTGAGTTTGATCCTCAGCACCACATAAAAATAATTAAATAAAGATATTGTGTCCATCTTTAACTAAAATAAATATGTAAAAAATACAGTCTACTGTCACATATAGTTAAAAAGAACAAATTAAAAAAAAATAAGCGAGCCAGATATGGTATCACACACCTGTAACCCTAGGGGTTCAACAGACTGAAACAGGAGGATCACAAGTTCAAAGCCAGCATCAGCAACTTAGCCAGGCCCTAAGCAACTTAGCAAGACCCTGCCTCAAAAGAAAATAGCTCCCCTGGATTGAATCCTGGTACCAACCAACGAATAAACATAAGTGACATCAGAAAAAACTACAGCATAAAGGTTTTCAATTCAAATGTAGTAAAAGTATGTAATCTTTCTAGCTCAGTGGTAGTTAGGAAGGTAGGTACAATTCACAGTCTATTTTCTGTGAGAAATATTTCATTAAGTTATCTATATTACCTGGTTGGAATCAAAAGGAATAAATCACCCTGTGTAGAGTCTTTGTTTGTTTACCGATCCAGAAATTAAATAATAATGTGACCCAGTGGGAAATGACGTGTACTGCCCTAGGTCTATCCCAAAGTCACTGAAATCTCTCCTTGTGCCTGAGCCAATTTGCATATGGTCAAATCTGTGTCTATAGCTGGGTGTGGTCTCCACCCTGGCTGTGCCTTTTAGAATGTAAGATCCTTTAAATGATGTCTCCGTTACTTCAGCCAGTGACTGTGCTCAGACCTGCTGCCTGGGCTCCATGCCTTGTCCTTGTTTGTCTTAGACACTGGATGTGGTTGGGGACGGTCCTCTCACCATTCATCTCAAGCATGGAAGCTGCGATCCTTTTTTTTCAACAGTCACAAATTTAATTTTAACCCTCTGCTCCTGCCTCAGTTTTCCCACTGATTTTTTTTAACATGGAAAAACAAGGAATTATGAAGCTGGGAGAAATTTTACTTAGAATTTAAAGCCATCTTCTACGCCCCCCCCCACACACACACACAGGGTAATTGGGGGTCAGTGCTTTCCCAAGGATCACATAACCAGCTATGAAAAAAAAATCACAGGAAGAACCGATTTCTTTTGGGTCATGATTAGATATTCCTTCTTTAACCTACAAAATTACCCAGATATTTGGTATCTGGTGTGAAAGACTTTATGTGAGGTTCTTTGATAATATATTGATTACCAGATGTTTTAGTCAGATTTCTGCCTTTGTGAGCAGCATGCCCAACAAAACAACTTAGAGGAGAGGATTTGGGGCTCAAGGTCAGAAGTGTCAGTCCATAGACAGCCGACTCTGGGCCCAAGAAGAGGCAGCATATCCTGGGAAAGGCCCAGCAGAGGGAATCTGCTACCCTCACGGCAGCTGGGGAGCAGAGAGAGGGGTTGGGGGGAAAGCCACAGGGAAACGCACCCTTCCAGGGCATACAGCCAGTGACCCTCCTCCTCCAGCCATGCCCACCACCCAGTTGGTTTTTTGAAATTAGGATGGGCTGATCAGATCATAGTGCTTGTCATCTAATCATTTCCACTTGTGAATATTCTTGCATTCACAGGTGTCTTTGGGATTCACCTCATGTCCGAATCATAACGCCACGCTATAAGGCATATGGCTTTGAAGTCAAGCCCGATCACAAATCATGCCAAATTGTATCTGTGGCTGATGCTTTGGGAGCAAAGGGAAATTGGTATGTGTTAAAGGGTTGGGAAGGGGCTACGTGCCTCTTAGGACAGCTATAAAAAGTCACGCAGGCTGGGTGACTTAGACAACAAGTGCTTGTTTCTCACCCTTCTGGTAGCTGAGAAGTCCAAGCTCAAGGTTTCTGCTGACTGAGTGCTTGCCAAGTACCCTCCTCCTAGTGTAGACACATCTTCTCCTTGTATCTCGCATGGGAATGGAGGGCTCTCCTGTCTCCTCCTCCTCTCATCAGGGCCTTCCGCCACCCAAAGGTCCCACCCTCATGAGTCCTCGAACCCTAATTACCACCCAAAGCTCTTACTTCCCAACATATGAAGGTAAGGATTTCAACCTCAGAATTTGGTCGTGGTGGAGGCATATCTCCCAGAGAAGAAAATTCCCAGAATAGGACGAATCCAGGCATATCACAAATATGGGGAACTTCTTAAGGTACAAAAGTACCATCAATGGTTGCAATTCACACATTACTGCAGAAACGTTTTACCCTAACACTGGGCACAAGGAGCCATAGATTCATAATGGGCAAGCGAGCCTTCCTTTCAATTGTCAAAATGTCTAAAGTCATACTTTTAAAAGGTACTGTTTTTTTTTCTTTTTTATAAAAAATAACTGCTATTTACTCCCTTTTTACTTTTTTTTTTTTTTTGCTGGCTAGGAAAGTCATAAGTGATGTGTGCAAATATTTGGAGTAACTGTAAAGAAAGAAGGAAGATTAACTGTAATTTCGTTTCAAAGAATGAAACCTATGGGAGGCGGTCGCCATGAATGACTGGCATTTTCCCTCCCATCATCTCAAGAGGTTCTGTGGGTCACTTTCCTGGTGGCCTGGATATTGATTGCCGCAATTCTCAAAGTAGCAAAATGTGTCTTCAGACGTAGGTGAGCCTTCCTGAAGCTCCATGGGTTGAATTGCTCTCACCTGTTCCTTTGTGATGTTACCCCTTTGCCCTTTTGGGGATAGAATGTTCCATGGAAACGCCCTTTGTGTGTCCCCTTCTCTTGCTCTGCCTTTGGGTGTGGCCTTCCTAGATGTCAGTCAACCTGCTGAACCTGGCCCCTTGCCTCATGTGAATGGCTTTATCTCAATAAAAGGGTTCAGCATCTCTTTCTGCAGACCCTTAAGGTCAGAGGAGCCATCACAGGACCCTCAAAGAAAAAGGTATCTCTGTCTCTTGTGTGGTTATTTTGTGCAGCCCAGTTCCCCTGGAGTGACCCTGAGTGCTTTTGTCGCGAGGAACAGGACAGAAAACAATTCTAGGTTAAATATTTGAAATATTTGGGGATATGCATAGCATAAGTATGTATTAGGTTTTTTTTTTTTGAAGACAAAATAAATCTCAAGAGAATTGAAATTGAATAAAATGTAACTTCATTAACATTCCTTCACACAAAGACTGAAGTTCTAGAAATATTCAGAAATATTTAAAATCTATTACTTAGATAAAGGAGGCCTGTGAGCATTTAGGATTGTCGACTTTGTTTTACTGAGAGAAAATAAAAACAAACCTTTCTGCAGTTTGCTTTAGGAAGGCGAAGGGCAGGCAGGGCATATTTGCAATGGTGTACCTGATTTTCTCTGCTGTTGACCATCTCTCTCTGACTTGGGTTTAATGGCCCCATTTCAATGTTCACAGGACAGACTCTTCAAGTGAGGAGGACTTCCACAGAAGTTATTAACGAATGCTGCAGGTTGCAGGTGCTCAGTGTCTTTAGAAGATTTGCTCAACTCCCAGAGTCCTTCTGGAGACAAAGACCCACGCACTTATTTCCCCCAACAGGGCAGACGCCCGTTGGCTCACCTCCAGCAGCTTCACCTCAAATAATCTGTGCACTCCTTACAACACCTTTCATCAGACAGACTACAATTTGCTTCAGGTATACAAATGAGACATCTTTTGAAAGAGTACAGTCTAATTGAAACTGTCTGAATGTCTTTATTCCAGGCAGCCTCTATTACAATATCTATTTTTACACACACTTTTTTTTTCCACTTTCAAGATGATTAAGATTTTGAAGCATGAATTAAAATCACAGCTTTGGCTTGTCAAAGTTCTGGATAATTTGAATGGTCAATTTGTTTTTAAAAATTCATAGTAAGAAGGTAACAGTAAAGTAACAATTCGAAAACACATATATTTTCTTCTCAAAGTAATAACATGGGGGAATTGATCGGTGAAGTTCTGAATATTAAAATATGCAGATTTTTGTTTTCAAACTGTTAAAAAGGTTCATTTCTTTTTTTCTCTTACACATGGCTTCCTTCAGATTTAAATTAAAAAAAATAGCAATTTAGGCTCTTTCTCACTTTCTTTACACATTTCAGGCATTAAGCTAAACTATAAACAAACAATGTTTGTGGGATGCATTACTGTGCTGGTGTAGGTTTCAGAATAACCTAGGACAGATTTTAGAACCAGGGCCATTAGCAGTCTTCAGCTCTTCCTCTGTTCTTTGTATTCTTTTCAAAACACTTTCAACTTGACATCATTTCTCATCATTTCTCAGTTCCCTCTGGAGAGTCAGCTCCCTCGATATCCCAAGCTCACTCTTCACAGCTCATCTCCTTAAAAGGCTCCATCGTGTTTTATATTGATTGTGTTTCATGCAAGTAACACATGAATAAATTATTGCTGTGAAAGATTCGACCCAGAGAGAGCCACATTAAACCAACGGGACAGGTGGCTTTCTCACTGGCCACACTCAACTTTCTCGGCAGAGATCCCCTGTCAATAGTGCAGGATGCGACTTCACGCCTTTTCTGTGTTCATGTATGTATACGTGTATCATTGCATATGTAAAGAAGATCATGGAACATGTGTTGTCGCGCCATGTTTCTTCATTTTACAGTAAGTTTTTCAGTTTGCTCCGGTTTCCTCTCTTTGTTACCTACCATTTCATGATATTCGATGCTTTAATATTTTACTTAAAATTCTCCTCTTGATGATGTGTACTTACTTCTTTTCTAATTTTTGGTAGCTTAACCCACAGCAAACATCTATATATGTATACCATTATGCACCTGTGTTTTATTTAGATTGCTATTTTAAAATCAACATATGAATGGAAACATACTCATTTACCTCGTAAAAACAATTGAAGATCTGGAGAAGAATGAGAAATGGGAGCTGAAATGCTATTTGCAGGGTGAGGAATTATAGGTGGAGCGATGTTGAAGGTGCAGCACTGGAGGAAGGAAGAAGTAAATCCACTGGGGAACAGAAGCTCAGTAGCAGGGAATTCGCAGGATCCACCTGAGGGGTGGAGTTAAAGGGACTGCAGGACAGGGCCAGGGCTGGAGCAGGCTGCGCCCAGCAAGGCTCTAACATGCTTCTGGTGCAGACCATGGGGAACTCACTCGTAGCAATTTGACCGAATTTGAGAAGGGCAAGGACAACAGGGACAAGGAGATGAACAAGGCTGAGGTGCCGTCTTTCCTGTGAAGACCACAGAAGAACAATTTCAGGCTGTTCCCGTCACACAGTGTCCTCACAACGTCTCACCTCTGCACATGCAGCATAAAGGTAGCCAAAGGCGACAGGGAAACCATCTGCTGAGAGTGCCACTCCATGTCACCTTGAGGGTGCATTCCATGGTGACGGGCTGAGGGTCATAGCCATCAGCTAGGGTGCCTCCCCGTAGCTACCTGCTGAGGGAGCCTGTCTTTAGTCACCTTGAGGGTGCCTCTCCATAGCCACCCTGAGGGTGCATCCCCGTGGCCACCTGATGAGGGATACCTCTCTGTAGCCACCTGCTGATAGTGCCTTTCAATAGCCACCTAGAAGGTAGTTACCTTGAGAGTACTTCTCCATAGCCATCTTCTGAGGGTACCTCTCCACAGTCACCAGCTAAGGGTGTGTCTCCATGGCCACCTGCTGAGAGTGCCTCTCCATAAAACATAATTTACCAAAACAATTGTGCACCAGAATGTGCCACAGGTTACTATGGTGAAAGATAAGAAGCTGGACAGTGATCAGAAGTGTTAAGACGTATTTCATTCACTTTTAAAGCAACAAAAGAGGGAATTATATGTAGTAAAGTTAAAATTCCTCTTGGTTCACTATTCCCTCCTAAAAGGACAAACAAATCATTTATTTTAAAAACAAAGAGAAAAAAAAAGGCAATCAGGAAAGATTATAATCAAATTCAGTAAAAAAGTTTATATAAGATAATAAAGTATACAGAATATTATGCCTCTAAATTATTTAACAGGGAATAATATGCCTAGAAAATTATTTCCTAATACTTTTAAATGAGATAAGAGAAATTAAGAATAAAAATTTTGAAAATTAAAAACTATAAACACAATATATATATATATATCACACATAACTGAAGTGATTGAAAATGGAGACTTGGAAGAGGTGTGATAGACTAAAAAATCATAAGAGTATCATGTATTAATGAAGAAAATTGCAAAATAAATACTAAATTAAAAGAGTTTATATTCTTTCTTATTAAACAGTAAACACAATGCTTAAGGCTTTAAGAAATTCAAAATTGGAAGGAAGACATTTTTAAAGATGTTTACAGAAGTGATAAAGATAGAAAACAGCAAAAAGAAAAAAAATACCAATGTATGCATAAGAAAGTCCAGAAAAAGAAAAAACGAAGCAATAGAAATAAACTAAAATTAAAATAAATGATTCATAAAAATGTTCCTGCCATTAATACAATCTGAAGCATGTGTTTAAAGGCACTGATGTTTCTGGGAAAATTGACCCAAAATAAACAGCATATAGTCCAGAAAATGACTAGACTTTAATGTAAAAGTAAATAGACACACACACATACACATACATACACACACACACATTTAGACAAAATGAATAAATAAAACAAAACAAATCATAGTGTCAACCTGCTTTATATTAGATGTCAAAGAAGTAACAAATTAAGATATTCAAGAAAAAAAAGTGACAGCTAGGATTTTATAGCAAGTCAAAATGACCTTCTAGTCTAAGACAAACAACAATTAATGTTCGAGAAATCAGGGGCATATGTTCCTTGTGGCCTTCCCTATTAGAGTTCTCCAGAGGACAAACCTAGTAAGCTATGTACATATCTCCATTATGGGGGATTGGCTCAAATGATCTCGGAGGTTGAGAAGTCCCCAAATCTGCCAATGATTTAGTGGGACCCAGGGCCCAAGAAACAGAAGACTATGGTATTATCCCCATTAAGTCAGAAAGCCTGAGAAAGGAAAGGGTGGGGTAGAGAGAGGTGGGTGTCGGGGTCGGTGCTATTAGAATCCTGTGTCTGCTCAGGTAAAGAGACGGAGAATTATACTGTCCTCTATATTTGTTTGTTTGCTTTTAAATCTGGGCCCTGAAAATGATTAGATGGTACCCATCCACATTTGGGCATGGGGATGGTCACTCAATCTGTCAGTTTAAATGTTTTGGTCTTCCAAAACACCCTTGCATACACATTCAGAAATGAAGGTTCATCAGCTGGATGGGCATCCCTTAGCCCACTCAAGGTACCATATAACATTTCCATCACCTCAAACTCCTGGAGAACAAGTTTCAGGAACAGGTTATTAGACCTACCAGCCAGAAAACTGGGAGGTCTTTAAAAGCCACTTGATTTTAGAAGACCAAAGCAAAGAGAAATTCTTAGAAACCAACAACAAAAAAGTCAGATTATTTTCAAATAAGAAGTAGACCAACAACTGAATTTTCATCAGTACCAGTGGCTATCAGAAACAATGGAGAGGGAGTTTAGTGTGTTAAGAGGAAACAATAGTTAACCATGAACTCTATGCCTAGGGAAAATGACTTTTAAGAAGAATACCGTTTTGGAAATAAAGAAATTTGTTTAGGTAAACAAATCCCAAGAGTGTCTGCCACTAAAAGATCCTAACTGAAGAAATTTCTCAAGACAGAAGGAAATGAATTCATGTGGGTGGTCTGAGATGGACGAAGGAATGAAGTCCAAAGAAAATGGTGAGTGAGCTGGAAGATATAAACAGATGTAATCAAACAGTTGCATAATGTAACAATTCCAGTGTCTGGGGTAAAAGAAAAGTAAGCCTCCCCATAAAGCGGAGCTGTGCAGGGTGAACACAGCAACCATGTTCCGGAGTCTGAGAGTGGAAGGTGGGAGGAGCGTCTCCATATTGAAGGTGACGGGATACAGGTGAGCCTTCCTTTTACCTGTTTACACTACACATGTTTTATAAGACTAGTTTATATATTTTTGTGTTAATGAAACATAACAGTTTTTGAAAGAAAAATGACCCCTATATTTCATAATGCTTGCTTGAGATCAGTGATGATATGCTGCAGAAATATTACTGGTAGAGAGATCTCATTCTCAACCCAGTGTCAAATTAGTTAGCTGTGATATGCTATTAAGAAACTGTGATGTTTTTTCAGAGATCTTTATGTAATCCATGCTGTGTTCAAGGCACATGCAAGAAAGAAAAAAAAAGTTATCTTTCTTTGCCTCTGAAAGCCAGAGTTGGATTTAAACTAAAGTGAAAATGATATAGAGGATTAACTCCTCTCTTTATTTGCTGTGTGATTTCCCCAGCTAATATCTATCCTTTCTTTTCTATATATTAAGATAATTACAGTCATTAGTATTACATTGTGGCAGAGATGCTATCATGATCACAGTTTCCTATGAGCATTTTCATGGTACCTAAAGTGAGAAAATGCCAAAGTTTGTCCTCGGAGAGCTTTAATGTAGTGATCTGTGAAGTCAGCAAGGGGCACGGGAAGGAGGAGCGGAGACAATGGAAGAAAGAACTTGGAAGCTTTAAATGTAAATGAACGTTAATCATGAAAAACACTGATTAAAGTGTAATGATGTAAAAGTTAATCTAGCTACTATGCAATTAACTCAAAATTACAACCATATATTGTATGTGTAATCACATCCTAAGAAACATATTACATTTAAAAAAATGAAACCACTTTAACGGGATGCTTCTGGGAGTCTGCTGACAGATAGCTAGACCAATTTGATAATTAACTTTTTAAGGCTAGTTCACATTTTGTGTTCCTAATTAATGCCTACTTAATTTTTGATACATTCTATATTAGGTTAAGTGCCAATTAAAGGCTGTGCAAGCTCTGGGAATAAAAAAAAATCTCTAAATCTCAAAAACCATCTGATTTTATCATTAGATGGCTCAACAGAAATCAACTCAATACCACTTTCTCTCCAACAACCTAATAAATTAATTCTCACATAAAATTACTAAAAAATAAAATGTGATGGACCATGATGACCTCATGAATTGAAGTGGCTTTGGTGATGGCTGTAATTATACTTTCTACCAACATAACCACTTGTAGAAGTTTCTTATGGCAATTTGCTCAAAATCTCCTAATAAGCTCTGAAACACCTTCATGTGTACTTTATTATGTCATCAGCTGCACGTGAAGATAGGGTGAGAACCCAGGGTTGATATCTCATCCAGGAAAACCACGGGAGAAAGAATGGCAGGATGCACTCCAGACAGAAATCAGAAGACATAGACTGAAATGCAGAGAAAGATCCTGCTTTACCCTGAAGCTCACTGTGATGAGGATGGTGGTGTTCATACCCACCCCAAGTGGCAGGATTCAATAAACAGCCAGAATATAGCAGTCAACAACTACAACAAATGATATTGATAGCTAAGACCTATATTTAAGGTGCAAACCGAAAGATATTTTTTCTCCATTTCACAGATGAGAAATCTGAGGCACAGAGAGCTTTGCTAACTTGCCGAACATCACAGCTAGAAACCGAGAGAGCTGAGTAAAGAAGCCAGGAAGTCTGTCTCCAGAACCACTCTGTAAGCAAATATTAAGCCTGGTGAGCAAATATTAATTTTAGGTTTATAACATTAGTGGTATCTCCTCTGTCAGGACACTTTCCTATTTCAATGTTCTTCTTATTAGTGCATTATAGTTGTACACAGTGCTGGGGATTTGTTTTGACATAATCATACATGCGTGAAATATAATAGGCTCCATTTCAGTCCCTAGTACTTCCTCTTTCCCTCCCCTCACCCCTCCCCTCACCCCTCCCTCTATTCTATAGGGGTTCCTTCCAGTTGTTTATTATTTTGCAGTTGGTGCTCTATAGATGTGCACAAAGGTGGAATGTACTGTGGTACACTCAGATATGCACATAGCTCACTTGGTCCATTTCACCCCATAGTTTCCCCCTTTTCCTGGACTCCCCCATCCCCTGCTCTCCCCTTTCTCTATCCACTGATCTCCCTCCTTTTTCCATGGGATTCACCTTCTATTTGCCCTTGTTGTTCTCTAGCTTCAACACAGAGAAGAAAACACTGGTCTCTTGGATTTTTAAGTCTGGCTTATTTCACTTAGCATGATGTTCTCCAGTTCCATCCATTTACCAGCAAATGCCGTAATGTCGTTTGTCTTTATGGTTGAATAAAACTCCCATTGTATACACATGCCACATTTTCTCCATCTATTCATCTGTTGATAGGGACCTGGGCTGATCTGATAACTGGGCAATTGTGAATTGTGCTGCTATAAACACTGATGCTCCTACATCACTCTCGTATGCTAATTTTAGTTCTTTTGGATAAATACTAAGGAGTGGAATAGTTGGGTCATATGGGGATTCCATTCCTAGCCTTTGCAAAGTTTCCTCACAGCTTTCTGGAGGGGTTGTACTAATGTGCAATATGTGGAGATACCTTCTGAGACCTGCCATGAAATCACAGGTAGTACCAAACCCTATGTTTTCTTTTCCTATTACATATATACTATGATGAAATTTAGTGTGTAAATTAGACACAATGAGAAGTTAAAAGCAATAATTAATAATGAAATAGAATGATTATGACCATATGCTATCATACAAGCCAGGCAAATTTGTGCGGGTCTCAAAATATGTTAAGGTACTATACTCACCCTTGTTCTTGTGACAATGAAGATGGTGACATGTGTTACTAGGGATGACAGGAGTTATGATACTGCCCGGAACATTAGGTAGTTACTTAAACATAAGTGCCACCATCGGTGACAGCTGACCTGGAAATGCAATGGCTACTCAATGGGAGAGGGCAGGTAGCACCCACAGCATGGATACACTGGATGAAAGGGTGATTCACATCCTGGGGGGGACACAGTGGGTCAGTATGATATTTCATCAGGCTATTTATGACTCATGAGTTATGTATTTCCACCTTCCATTTGACAGTTTTGGGTGGTGGTTGATCATGGAAAGTAAAACTGCAGATAGACATGGGGCAGGCTGGTGTATTAGAGTTGTAAGTGGCCTTTTAAGTGAAGCATCCTATATTCTGAAATGCACAAGTTGTTAGTGTATGGTTGGTGAATTTCAAGGTAATTATATCATCCACATCAAAAATAAATCATCACTCACATTTCAGGAGCCCCCAAGCTCATACCCACTAGTGTTAGTCACTGCTATGGTTTCTAATACCACACTTTAGCTATTTATGAACTGCTGTATCTTTTTCCATTTGTTTACTTACTATTACATTCATGATATTTACCATGTATTTCTGCCTAGTCATTTCCCATTTTTTCCTTTTGCTGCATAGCAATCCATTATATGAAGCTATCAGTACTTATCAATCCATCCTATCCATGACTGTTTTAGCTTGAGGCAGTTATGAATCATGATTTACAAGCATTCTTACACTTTTGTGCATAAATACGTACACATTTTGAAGAGTGGAATTATTAGGTCACAGAGTATGTGCCAGGTGATGAAGTGTCCCAGTTTGCTCGGGATGTCCTAGCATTAGCTCTGATGTCCTGTGTACTGGGAAACACCAGACTTCTGGCAACCAAAGACAACTGACCTTTCTAGATGTGTGTCTGCTCATTGCAGTCTCTCCACTACTTCCAAATACCGCTTCCTTTGTCTAACTTACATGCTTAAATTTGTAATGACATCTTACTATGGTTTTAATGAAAAATGGGTTTGAACATCTTTCACATCTTCATAAAGCAACGTGACTCTCAACTTCTTGGTGAAGTTTCTGTTCAAAATATCCCATGGATTCCTTCCTATAAATAAATTCTTACATGGAAACCCAGTGAATAAGTGGGAACAGCAGAACTGCTCTTCTCCAGTGTGTTGCAGCGTGGACCCGGGGTACCTGGATCCCCATCTTTTGACCCTCCTTTTTGCTTTGATCACAGCAACAAAAAAATGTGTGGTTATGACCCATTGATCTCAAGACACCCTTTGCCATCCTCCCTAGCTGGGAGTACCCCTCAATGTTTTATGGCCCAATGGTAGCAAATGGTTCTGGGTCATCTTTCTTGGGAACTCTGAGGTCTATGTCCTGATCTAAGCATCTCTCAATATTTTGGGGGAAACATCCAAGACACTTTTCAAACCACATTAAAATTAGGCTCCAAATCCATTAAGATAAAGTGCACAGTTATTCTCTGTTATCTCTCTAATGCTCAGCACAGTGAAGGCATGTGGTAGATGTCAATAA
Organism: Marmota marmota marmota; assembly: GCF_001458135.2. Lineage (NCBI taxonomy): Eukaryota > Metazoa > Chordata > Mammalia > Rodentia > Sciuridae > Marmota > Marmota marmota. The sequence continues at coordinate 17,129,865 of NW_025999913.1, forward strand.
CTGTTTGTCAAAATGTTGAACTAACCTATCTTCTTGTATGTGATTTTGAGACCTAATAGTAGAAAATTGAACCTGTTGCAGTAACATTGTACAGATTATAAAGAATTTTCTACTCAATTTTTCTAACTTGACCATCACAAGTGCTTCCTGAAATTGAAACACCACTAAGTCTTGACCAAGTTCTACATGTCAAAAAACACGAGAATCTTGGAAACATGTAATTTTGCTACCACATATCTAGTTAAAAGCAAAACCAGATAGAGCTCAAAACAAGCCCTTTGGAAAATGAAACTCAGCATTTCTTGAAATCTATCAAGTCATGTTCTATAGAATTATCAAGAACATTGTCTCACTTTTGCCTTCACCATTTCCTGGGATTTCCATAGTGTGTGAGTGTGGTGACAATATCCAAGGAGAAAACTGGTTCTCACTATGATGTGGCTGTTGTTGTCATCTAAAATTGTACCCTTGTATATTCTTTAAGATGTCAAAACCCTTAATTTCTTCTCTTCAAATGCTCCTATGGGCACATTAGCAGGGCTCACAGCACCTTGACACTAATTTTGTGTAGCCTGCTTTCCTCACTATCCATTTTCAGCTGTAAGCACTATGTGGGGACATCTTTGGGACATATCTCTCTGCTGACTTCATGCAGCTTTGAGCCTGTTTGGAGAAACTGTCATCTTAAACTTTTTCTTTATCCAAAATATCCATTTTTTTTTAATGCCGTACCACGGGTTGGAGTAGATGAGTTATGTTTCTGTTCCATACAAGTTGGAATGTCCTCTCATGATTCAGTTAGTGTTATATGATGTGGATCTTTCCACAGGTGCTGCTCCTATATTTAAAGAGAAAGAGTTTCCCTTATTCTGTGTTCCCGTTGTTTTTAGAGTGAAGTCATTTACTCCAAGTGATCAAATAATTCATGTGAATAAATACTTAACCTCATTTTAAATTTGGGAGCAGAGTTTCAGATGGTCACAATTGTTGTTGTGGGAAGTATCGACCTAGAACTCTTTAGGAAAACAAGGCTTATCATAAAAGCTCAGATTTGTCATCAGTTTAGATGAAAATCATGTTTCTTGTTCTGAAACATTTAGCCAGGTTTAAAGCCAAATATCTGTGCACTGCAGATATATTTATTTACATTAGCTATCTAGGATTATTGATTTATGCATATTATCAGTACAAATCATAGAAATATAACCTCATTTTAATAATATGAGTTATAGTGTGGTATACAATAAATAAATGTAACTTGATTTGAATCTGCCAATCTTAGGAAATCTGTTAAACTACCTCAAAGAACTTGCTTTTTTATGTTCTTATTTTTTCCATATTTTTATAGTTACATTATAATTGTATATGATAGTATTATTTGTTGTTACATAATCATACATGCACACAGCGTAACAATGTAACTTGGCCATTACCACTCCCCAGGATTTCACCGCTCACTCCCTTCCCCCTCCTCTTGGTCCCTTTCTTCTACTCTACTCTGATTTTCATGATATACCCTGCCCTCAACATTCTCTTTCTTTTTCCTCTAGCTTCCACATCTGGGAAGAAACATACTCAGTCCTCCTGAGTTTGGCTTATTTTGCTTAACATAATGTTCTCAGGATCTATCCATTTTCGGGCAAATGACATCCTTTTATTATTCTTTATGACCAAATAAAGTTCTATTGTGTATAAATAATACATTTTCTTTACCCGTTTATCTGTCCATGGTTTGGCTATTGTGAATTGTGCTTCTATAAACATGGGTGTTGCTGTAGTGTGCTGACTTTAATGCTTCAGGATAAATACTAAGGAGTGGTACTCCTGCGTCATCTGGTGGTTCCATGCTTTGTCTCTTATAGAACCTCTATAATGGTTTCCACAGTGGTCGTTCTAATAGTTCCATTTTCTCCTCATCCTCTTCAGCATTTTTGTTTGAAATCTTGATGACTGCCATTTTAACTGGGTGAGTTGAAATCTCAATATAATTTAGATTTTCACTTCCTTAATTGCTAAAGATATTGAACATTTCAATAGGATCAAATCCTCATTTATTTGTTGGCCCTTTGTATTTCTTCTTTAGAAAAATGTCAGTTCCGTTCATCTGCCCATTGATGAATTGCTATTTTCTTGATGTTAAGATTTTTGAGTTCTGTACATATTCTGGATATTAATCCTCTGTGGAAGGATAGTTAGCAAAGATTTTCTCCCATTCTCTTGGTCCACTCTTCACATTTCTAATCATTTCTTTTGCTGTACAGAAGCTTTTTAACTTGATGCAACACTATTTTTAAAATTCTTGGCATTATTTCCTGAGCTTTAGAAATCCCATTTACAGAGTCATTCCTGAGGCTATATGTTGCCGTCTTCACCCTATGTTTTCTTTAAGGAGTTGCATAATTTTTAATCTAATTTCTCAGTCTGTGATCTATTTTGAGTTGACTTTTGTGCAGGGTGAGATTTAAGGATCTTGTATTATTTTCTACAGATGGATTGCCAGTTTCCCTAGTACTGTTTGTTTAAAAAACATCTTTGTCTAGGATCAGATGGGTGTATCACTTTGGGTCTGTGTCTGTGTCTTCTATTCTGTACTATCAGTGAATATGTCCTTTTATGCCAGAAACATGTAATTTTTGCTACTATAGCTCTGTAGTATAATTTCAAGTTAAGAATTGTGATGCCTCCAACATTGCTCTTTTAGCATAGAATTTCTTTGGCTATTCTGGATCTTTTATTTTTCCAAATGAATTTAGGATTGTTGTTTTTCTAATTCTGTAAAGAATTTCATAGATATTTTAATGGAAATGACATGGAATCTGTATATTCTTAAGCTATTTTAACAATAGTAACTCAGTCTATCTATGAACATTGGAGGTCTTTCAATCTGCTACCTTCCTAAATTTCTTTATTCAGTGTTCTATAGTTTTTATTCAACTCCTTGGTCATATTTAATCCCTAGGTTTTTTTCTTTTTTGAGGCCCTTATGAATGCGATTGATTTCTGGCATGATTTCTTTCTCTGCAGATTATTTATTGGTATATAGGAAAATATTACTTTTTGAATGTTGACTTTGTAACCTGCTACTTTGTTGAATTTGTTTATCAGCTATAAAATTTTTCTGATAGAGTTTTTTTGGATTTTATAAATATAGGATCATGTAATTAGCAAAGAGAGATAATTTGACTTCTTCTTTTCCTATTTGTATTACTTTTATTTCCTTCTCTTCCCTGATTACTCTGGATGGATATGCTTTCAAGAACTAAACTGAATAATAGTTGTGAGAGAGAACATCCTTGTCTGGTTCCTGATTTTAAAGAAAATGTCAGTTTTCCCCTAATCTCTATGATGTTGGCTTTGAGTATGTTGTATTTAGTCTTTATGGTGTTTAGGTAATTTCCTCCTATACTAGTTTCTTCATTGTTTTTATCATAAATGGCTGCTGAATTTGTCTAAGATTTTTCTCTCCATCTATTGAGATCATTAGGAGATTTTTGTCCTTAATTATATTTATGTGGTGAGTTAATTTATTGATTTGCATATGTTAAATCATCCTTGCAACCTTGGGATAAATCTAATTTTGTCATGATGTACAATCTTCTTAATATGTTGTTGAATCTTATTTTCTAATATTTTCTTAAGAAGTTTTGCATCTAAGTTCATCAGGGAAACTGATATGTAGTTTCCTTTTCTTGAGGTATCTTTATTTGGTATTAATATGATTGTGACACTGGCTTCAGAGACCAAATTTGGAAGTTTTCCTCCCATTTCTATTCTATGAAAAAATTGAAGAGCATTGAAATTAGATCTTCATTAAATTTCTGGTAGAATTAATCTGAAAATTCATGTGGTTTGGGAATTTTCTTTGTTGGAAGATTATTTCATTACAGTTTCTATATCATGGCTAGTTATTGGTGTGTTCAGGTTATCTACGTCCACTTGATTCAATTTTGGGTTGATTATACGTGCCTATAAATATATGCATTTCTTTTCAGTTTCCCTGTTTATTGGAGTATAGGTTTTAAAATACCCTATTGATCCTCTGTATTGGTTGAAACAAGTCTTTGTTTCATTGATTATTTTTTTAAAAATTATCTGTTCCATTGATTTTACTTCTAAACTTAATTATTTTCTTCCTTCTACTGCATTTTTAAAAATGGTTAGTATTTTTTTTGTTGTTGTTGTTTTTCAATGGTTTTGAGATGCATTACTAGGTTGTTTTCTTGGGATCTTTTTAATTTTCTTATGTGGTCACTCATAACTGTAAATTTTCCTCTTAGAACCACCTTTAGAGTGTTCTAGATGTTCTGGTATGATGTATTAATATTCTTGTTTGTTTCTATGAATTTTTAAATTTCTCTCCTGATTTCTTCTATCACCCATTCATCATTCAAAAGTATATTGTTCACTCTCCATGTATTTATATAGTTTCTGTAGTTTTTTTCATGTTTATTTCTAGTTTCATTCCATTATGACATTAGAGTGGAGATTTTATACACACACACACACACACACACACACACACACATACATACGTGTGTGTGTGTATCTCCCATTGTTATTGTTCTAGGGTTTACTGACTTTTTAATTTGAGTAGTGTCTGTTTTATATAATTAGATGTAGCAATGGTTGGGGCATAAATATTTATTATCATTTTATTTTCTTTTTGGATCACTTCCTTTACCAGTAAGTACTAAATGATCATTTGTCTCTTCTGATTAATTTTTTCTTGAGGTCTTCTTTATGAGATATGAGAGTAGTTACTCCTGCCTGTTTGGGGGCTCCATTTGCATGGTATCTTTTCACTTTCAACCTGTGGCTGTCTTTGCCTGTAAGGTGAGTCTCTTGCAAACTGCATATAATTGAGTCTTATTGTTTACTCCATTCTGCCAGCCTATGACTTTTAATTAGAAAGTTGAGACTATTTACATTCAGTGACATTATAGAGAGATGTTTGTGCATTCCTGCCATTTTATTTTCTTTTGTTTAATTTAGCACTGTTTTCCATTTGTTAGCTACTCTTCAAATGAGATTTGTCCATTTGTTAATTTTGTGGTTTGTTTTTTATTTATTTTCTCTCTGTTGTTTCTTTAAGTGGTTCTTTAGTGTCAGCTTAGTAATATCAGTTTGTTTAGTTTCTGCTTAACTTTAAAGATTTCTATTTCCTTTTTAATTCTGAAGGACAGTTTTGCTGGATGTAGAAATCTTGAGTGACAGTTATTTTCTTGGTTTTAGGGTTGGTGCTAAGAAAAATCACAAGTAGTTCTGATTGGCTTTCCTATTAAGTGACCTGATATTTTTCTCTTGAGGCTTTTAAAAATTCTATTCTTGTTATCTGTGTTAGGTATTTTAATTATATAATGTCATACAAATGTTCTTTTAAAATCATGTCTATTTGGGATTCTGAATGACTCCTTTATCTCAAAGTCAATCGCATTCTCAAGATTTGCAAAATTTTCTGTTATTATGTTCTTGAAAAGGTTATTCAAGATATTATCCTGTATCTTACAACCCTCTTAGATTCCAATGATTCTTAAATTCAATCTCTTAATGCACGGACTTCTTGTATATTTTAGTTATGGCTCCTTAATTTCTTTTCTTAAATGATATCTGAATGTTCAAGGCCAGCCACTTTGTCTTCCAGCTCTGAAATTCTGTCCTCAGCATGGTCTATCGTATTAGAATGACTTTCAAGTGAACTTTTAATTTGATTTATTGTTTTTCATTTCAAAGATTTCTTTGGTTGTTTTTCAATATCTCCATATCTTTATTGAATTTTTCATTCATACTGTATACCAACTTCCTTGGTTTATTCAGTTGTGTTTCTGCATCCTTTTGGAATTCTATAATCATTTTTTTATAATCATTCTTTTGAGTTGTTCTTCTGGTGTTTCATCAATCTCAATATCTTTGGAGTCAGTTGCTCATAAATTATGAACTTTATCATGATACTTCATTTTCTCATATTTTTTGTATTCTTGTATTGGGTTTTATGCATCTATTGGAATGGATTTTTCTTCTACTCTTAAATGCACACCTTTAGAGACAAATTCTTCTCTTTGCAAAGTGTTTTAGAGTGGATTGAGAATCCTTCCAAGGTTGTTGTCCATAGCTTTTATGTTAATTCTGGTTTCACTGGAGGAGTGGATTCCATTAGTGGAACCTAAGGCTACCCCAGCTACTACTACTTGGGGCATGGTTGTTGTTTTTAGGTTTTTGTCTTTTATATTCTTTGTTTTATAGTATCACTGAATTTGGAGCATGGTTAATTTGTGTATGCAGCAAGGTGCATTCTCTCTTGGCTAAGTTTAGCTCTGCAACTGAGTCTCTACCCTGTGAACTTGTAAAGTCCCAATAAATTCCCAGAACCTCAAAGAAAAGGGATTAAAAAAATATCAACAACTGCAGCAAATAATATACAATATTAAAATAAATACTCTGTGCTCACTATGACATCTGCAATACTATTTACTGCAAAATAGAATGGTTGGGTCAGGAATTGCCAGAAGCAAAAACAATAAATATCTATCGACTAGATCTGGCATTAAAGTAAACATTCGGTGTCAGCATGTCATCCACAGTGCTAATAACTGTGCTTCCCTCCATAACTCTGACTTGAATGCCCCTGGGTGGAGTCTTCTCTGGGCCTGTTTTATCACATTCTGCTAGACACAGCCCAGGCCATGGATAGGTGATTGCCAGAGCAGCATGGCAATGTTTTCTATCATCTACTGGCTCCCTGCAACAGCAAGCTGCAGTGTGGCCTCCTCAAAATAGCTCTTTGCGTCAGCTTTCCACTTGCCACTTGAGAAATAGAGCAATTTTCAGACACACCAGTTTGCTGTGCAGCCTCTGGATTGGCTACACTCATGTCACTTCCCTGTTCTACAGGGTTTTTGTGTCAAGTTAGTCCACTGTGTTTCTCTCTCTGCTTGTATTATCCCTTTCTTCTGTGGTGAACCAAGGTCCCGGCCACTGCCACCACTGTCTTGTCCCCAATGTACTCATTCTTATTCTTTGTTCCATACGCCTGAATTTATGAGTCTCCAGTTGTCTCTGACTGATATTTAATTTCAGTGAGATCCCTCTTTCACACACCTTTCTGAGAAGCAGTACGCCTGCTGCTTGAATACCAAGCCACAGAACAACTGGAGGTGCGACTTTTCTCTCACCCACCATCTTCTCAAACATGTTTTATTAAAATAGACCTTTATTAATTACTACTCAATGCTCGGAAAATGTGTGGAGGCAGCTTTTTTCCTTGTCAGCTATAACATGTCCAAACATCCATTTAGCTAAAATGACCCACAGGAAAGCAGGGACTTGTCTAAATGACCACAGCAGTCCTGTTACCTAAGATGTTCCATGCCACACAAGTGGCACTAGTGAAAGTTCATACAAAGAATGAATCTTCCTATGAAAGGAATAAAAATTACCGATATTGGGAAGATCTTAAGTGGCTAATTCTTTGAAAGTTTTTATAAAGTTTCACTTCTGTTTTTATTAGAGCAATTGGACTAAATTTGGGGGGCTTTAAGATTAAAGGAGAAAAGAGTGAATGGCTTCATATTGCACATTCACCATCCAATAATTGCACTAATACCACATTAGTACATGTATACATGGACATATGTGTATGCACATATACACATGCATATGTACATAAATGTATGTTTCTTGAAATGAAGAGACACATTATGATGCATTAAATGAAAATATCTTGCCCTGATCCCTCCTCCCTTTTTTTTGGTGTTTGAACAGGGAATTTTGACCTAGTTGCCTGGATTCACATGGTAAAAGGATAAATTATAAAGGACAAATAAGCATGTCCTTTGTGAGCAGTTATGGATGTTTTTATCATGATGCTTATATCCCCAGAGGGTCCTCCTCCTGGAAATAATGGCAACGTCATAACCTTTGTTGCCTCATAAACCCGATCTAACATCCTTTCTGTGTCCTTCACTACTTGAGTACTATTTAATATGTTTACATAACCCCTCTGCAGAACTGCTGAAAAACAGAACACATGAGACTTATCTCAAATGGGTTCCATCTGATACAAAGTAAATAAATAAATAAATTGATATGCCAACTTATTCCATGGAGAAAGCGGTCTGTAATGCTGCATGTGTCATTCAATGTGTACTTGAATGCAGTAATGGCTATAGATGGAAATTTTCTCACTGAGCCCCTTCAGCATTCTCAAATGCTTTGTCACTATGTGAGCACATAAGTTTCTCATTGGAACATGATATCAAGAATTGCTGAGTGCATATCATGCAAAGAATTCAAATATGTAACATTAGCATTTTACTGGTCTTTAATCTGTTCCTCATTTCATGTATAACTAACCTTCTACTATTAACCTCTGGTCATATATTTTTCTCCTTGCTAATGGAAGGCAAAAAAGATTGAATGTAAGATAATATAATTAAATGTAATGAAGTTACTATAGAATCAGAATTCAACCATATCACTGCAAATTAATGGAAAATAAAAATGAGTATAAGCGGGTTATACTGTAAGGGTTAAAGGGTTAAAGAATATTTAATATATTTTACTATTATTAACATCGAGTATTCACTGTAACATTTTAGCTTTTATTTTCACACAAGAGTAAAGAAATATATAGTGTTTTCCATTGTTTTATACATAATATCACATACTGATTTGGTGGACCAATTCCAAGCAGGTAGGATTTGCAGTAGAGGTACCAGGATGAACATACTTGTTATTAGAATTCTCAACAACTTTTTAAAAACTGGACTTTGAAATCTTGGCCTTGTTTCAGAAAGACCCTGAGTCATGCAGAAGAAATAGTAAGATGGCTGCATATGTCTAGGTGGGGCAGGAGGTTCTTTTTATTAATAAACAGGCCTTTCATCTTCAAGGCCCATTTCCCCAGCAGTCAATTCACTTAGAAAAATAAAATGTCATTTAATTGGCAGAAAAAATTGCTTGAATTCTCTGTGACAAACTCAAAGTACATTCCATAGATGGAAAATTTAAAAAAAGAATATAAATTAAATGTTAATTATAAAGATGATTAAAATGTAATAATATACAAAATTCCTCTAGGTCTTGGTAATTGACAGAAAATTATACAAATTTGGACTATATAATCACAATCAAACTAATATTATAAACTTAAAAAAATAAATTGCTTAAAATTGATGCCTAGGCTCCATTGTGTTGACAGCTATCTAGTAAATCTGTAGAGAACACTAATTTGATAGGAATGACTTGCATTTAAAAGTCAGTTCAGATTTTAGGTTAATTGGCATCCACTTAACTAGTGAAGTCTACCTTGTTAAATATAAATTTCAAAAAACTTAATACCACTAGATGTGAACAAAACCATTTGACACAAAGCAGCAATTAGCTACATAAAACCAGAATTCAAAAGAGCCTCGAAGTTGGTAAAGATGCAAACTCTTTTGCTTGCTCTTGAATTTACAAATCAACCGGATGTCAAAATGAGATGTAGGAAAATAAACTGCCGAATAGTATATGAGTAAAATCAGAGAATCCAGAGGAAATGGAAGTACAAAGATTATAACAGCAAATAATGGATGATAAAAACGGCCAGGGACCCTCAGTATAGTCTTGTGTCTCTTAATTTTCATCAAATATTTGAATTAATCTCTTCCCACATCTGAGGATTCTTTCATCATTTGCACAACATTTTTGATAATACCACATCATGTTATGTAGGTAAATTCTAGTCCAGAGGACACTATTAATGAAAAGCATCAGTACTGATCTTTTAAGACAGCATGCCTGTTTTTTTTTCCTTTTATAAGCTTTTCATATTTCAACTCAATACATAATCCTTATCTATGGTTTCTTGTGTTTAAAGTGCTGTAGCGGTTACTGGGGCTATCTAGACCTAAATCAAATATCTACATAGTTAGAAGTGAGAGGGTTGAACAGTTACTGCAAGACTTATCCTGTCAACACTTTCTTAAAAACAAATGAGGGCAAAGACAAGTAAATCTAAGTCAGGAACAATGACCTGCAGCCATTTACATAAAGGACTTGGGCAGAGTTTGTTCAAAGTGGTACAGGATCATCAAATGTGCAGTACAGATGGGGGTTAGGCACCCAAAAGTTGTTACTTATCTTTGAGTTTCCACAGGAGAATGGGGTTAAGAGAGGCTTAAAGAATGCGTGAAATGGATGGCTTTGAAATAATCAGACAAGACCTTCAGAACTCCAAGGTGGTGGTAGACATGTGACCCTCTCGTCTCCTTCAGTGCACAGTCAAGACTGTGAGTTCAAGCTTCAGTCTGCCTGGGTCCAGAGCTGAGCTCTGCAACTTGCTCTGTTTGACTTTGTGCACATTACATGCATTGTCTGTTCTCGTTTTCTCCATCTTTAAATAAGGATAATGATAATTCCTATCTTAGAGAACTTTTATAAATATGAAATATGATAAGTTTTCGATAGATCCTAGGATACTACGTGGCATATAGTTAAAAATATGTGAGTGTATTTACCTCCCAAATAGATTCTAAGTTCCTTGAGGAAAAGAAACCCAAGCTAATAATCATCTGCATCAAAACCAGAGCAATTACCTACTTGTAAGACTCATTCATTTATTAATTTATCTATTCAAGGGATATCCTTTGAGTTCTCATTATCCTTTTGAAATGGTGTTTGAGGGCAGAATCCAATGGTAACCAGATAGAAAAGTCTCTTTCCCACTGATAGTATGATTCATTGGAGGGAGACAGACGAGTCAAAGAATAATTGTAAAGCAGGGAGTCTGTGCTAGGTTAGGAGAGGTCCAAAGTGTTACATGAGCAGCAAAGGCAATACTCAATTCATGCCTATGTTATTATTGTGGGATTTTGCAGGGACTGGCTACACCTATGACCTGTTGGGCAGAGGCGGAACTGGGAGTGAAAAGTGTCGCACAGCCGACAGCATGTGCCAGGGCGTGGGATGAGAATATGGAAATGCTATGAAAAAGCATCAGGGAAAATGGAGAATGATGACTAAAAGCAAGGAGATCAAAAGGGAGGGTGAGATGACTGGAGAAGGAGGCAGGACCCAGACGGTTCCAGACATTGCTAGCTGGGCTAAGCCATTTGGAAGCTATCTTCAAGGAATTAAGTGTGTTGGGGATTTAAGCATGAGTGCTAAATGATGAGATTTCTACTTTATCTAGGTGACTCCTGGTGCAGGGTAGAGAATGGATTTTATCAGGTATGAGTAGAAGTAAAAAGAGTCATAAGGAGACTGTGATAGAGAGACAGGAGAGTCTTGTACTCACTAGAAAACTGGAGGAGAAATTAAGCAAAGTATGGTTTTTAAAAGTTATTTAGAACATTATGTTTCTCAGCTTGATGGAATATGTGCACAGTAACAAAAGAGAGGAAAAGGACAATTTAAAGAATAATAGCATTTTTGAGTTTTTATTTTGCATCCAGTTGCTCTGTATGGAGCCTGGCATTTGTGCAATAACTCTATGAATGAGATGACATTATTCTTCTCTTTTTAAGAGTTAGAAAAACTAAGGTCCATGTCCATTTAGGTAACTTTCCCAAAGTCACAAAATTTTAGATGGTGGAACTAGAGTCCCAGCCCAGATGAAATAGCTCCAGAGCATGTCATAGCTGAATTGGTTAGAAAGAGGCAAGTAAAGTAAAAAAAAAAAAAAAAAAAAAAAAAAAAAAAANTGGTGAGGACTGCTTCCTGGTGGAGAGATGGTCATCACTTTTGCCATGTTTTCACATAGTGGAACTGGTGGAGAATCTCTCTGGGGTCAGTTATCAAGGGCACTAATCACTTCTCAAGTGCCTTAACTGCTAGTGCAGTTACCTTGAGAGTTTTTATTCCAATGTAGGAACTTTGTGGGGAGCCTAAATATTGAGTCAATTTCAGGTATCATCAGGTTATAGAAGGTATTTGAGAGCATGGGAGCATAGGAAACTTTCTATTATGACTATCAAAGATTATGAAAGCAGAACTCTGAAAAAGCAATTTGAAAGAGTTTATGAAAGACTATGGATTAAATGATAATATCAAAACATAAATTTAGAAGAAATTACAATACATAGAAGTGCATCTCTGAAAATTCTTCAAATTTAAAAGAAAAAAAATTATATAGGAATGAGCATAAAGCTGGAAAAAGAAGGTTCATTATCAACATAGCAGGTGGCACAGTACACAGGGGTTAGAGTGATGGTGACACTTTCCTGCATAGAAGGAAAAGTATTTTCATGGTCAAATTCTATACCCAGCCAAAATATAAGTCAAATGTGAGAGTAAAGGCATTCATAATATGCGATAACCCGTATATGTCCTTTTATAAAGTCTATATTAAGAAACATCTCTAGAAATATAAGTGAAGAAATCAAGGAAGACAAATTCATTGGAAAGAAATAAAACAGGGGAAAAAAACGAATACAACTCAATCAATCAAAAAATGTCTGAGGGAGGTTGGGAAAAATGGGTGGAAAAAATCTAGGAAAAAAGTAATAGAGAATACAACAGCAGGATTGTATGTTGTGTGTGAGAGAGAGAGGGAGAGAGAGAGAAAAGAAAGAATATACAGATAAATTATTTGGACTATTAATAAGAGAAGAACAATAAACTTCATAAAGTTGAAAAAAGAGATAAAAGTCAAAAAGAGGCAGAAATGCATAGAAAGTGAGAAATTTTAGTTTGCTTCTCTTAGAGAATTCCAGGTTAAGTAGAAAAATACTGTGTAGAGATCCATACTATGGGAATTGTAAGACTGCTGTGATTCATATGATAAATTTTGTACTCTGAAACAGAGGACATAGAGACACACACCATACCTCAGGCCACATGGAAAACTTAGTGCACTTCAAAACATGGGAAAGGCATTCATGTTAGTCAGTCTGGGCTGCTATAGCACAATAGTGTAGATTTGGTGGCTTAAACAACAGTCACTTATTTTTCAAAGTTCTGGAGGTGTGTAAGCCCATGGTCAAGGTACAGACCAATTTGCTTTCTGAGGGTGCTGACTTCCTGTTTTGCAAAACGGCAGTTTTTTGGTTGGGTCCTCCTGTGGCCGATTGAGGGGTGTGGGAAAAACTAGCTCTCTGGTTGCTTCTTTTAAGAGCCTGTGGTCTTCCAGGTGTTCCCCAATCCCATGCCACATCTAAACCTGATTACCTCTCAAAGGCCCTACTTCCAAGTACCAACACATTGGCAGAGCCTTAAAATCAATTTGGGGAGAACACTAGCATATAGTTCATAATAATATTCCCTAGTCATAAGGCAGTAAACCTAAAAATTAAAAGCAAAACATTAAAAAATTTAAATATCCCTGGGGAAACTGAAACATTCTTCTTTACACAACTCTTGGATGAAAGAGAAAATTTAAATTGGATGTGCAGAACATTGAGAAAATATCAATAATGCAAAAGTACCCATAAGAACCTAAGATATATAGCAAAAGGCCAGATTCAAAAGAAATTATATAGCTGCAAATATAATTACAATATTAATTAAAAAACATCTGAATCAAAAACTTAAAAAAAAAAAGAATAAATGATCCAAAGGCACGAATGAAAGGAGACTAGAAGAAGGAATAAATCAAATAATATAAATGTGTTAGAACATAGAAAAATCATAAAATAAAAAGTTAATAACATTTTTTAAGTATAACATCAGATAATCTAATTAAAGAACAAACAGATGGTGATGAGGTGTAGGTGGGGAAAAAAATTGGAAACAGCACTAAATGATCAAATGTCAATTTTTTAAGTAGAAAAAAATCAACCAGTCTGAAGACATTTTAGAAAAATCTGGGGCCAGTGTTTTTTCAATTGTTTACAAATATTTGAAAACTTTATTAAAATGGGTAAATGGCTTAAGAATTATAAGCAGAACATTTCTATAGAAGATTTCTTTGGAAGATAGAGAAATTTGTCAAGATTCTCAGCTATGTAAGCCAGAATGGTTTCATGCTGAATTCTATCAAAACCTGTAAGAGCAGATAACACCAGTGCCATTTGAACCGTTCCATAAAATAAGTAAGGAAGCAAAGTTCCCAAAATACTTTAAAGCGTATTAACATATGCAAGAGAAAGATTATGAGTATCTTCTGTGCATGCTGAGAAAGAATTTGACAAATCTGAGCATCCCTTGATTTCAGAATAAGTGACACTTTCCTGACATGACAAATGATCCATCTCTCCATTTACTCTAAAATCAGGAGCATTGTTATGCAGCTTCACAGAAATTAGCCTCCAGGTATTTGAAGGTACCATGAAAATAAAGCTTTGTGCATACAATAAATAAATTGGGTCTAAAAGTTATTGGAATAAATCAGTCATTCATACAAATACATGCCAAATTGGTATTCAGCTAAATATTATAATGAAAAATAGACTCCATCCTTAATTGCCATAAAACAAGGAATTCTTGGAAATACACTGAATAAACTCCTATAGGAGGACATCAAAAGGAATTGGAAAAAGTGAGAAGACGTAGTGTGTTCATGCTTCAGCAGATGTAACATGGAAGAGATGTCAGGTTGCTATAAGTTGATAAAATTAGTGTGATTCCACTAAAATGTCATCTCTTACTTATAAATTCCAGTTTTAGAATTTGGGGGATTATAGAAGAAAGAAGAAGAGAAATAATGAGAGGTGGAGGCTAACCTTGCCAGATATTAAACCACAGAGCACAGTGCAAAGTACTAATAACAAAACCTGTGTGGTACTGATGCTGGATAGACACATCAATGAACCGGAAAGCCCAGAAACAACTCTGAAGCCTCCAGCCCAATTTTACAATGAGACAGAGAATGTCTCAAATCACTGTGGAAAAGACAGACTAATAAAAAAAAAATTTTAAAAAGCAGTGATAGGGTTACTAGGTTCATCACCCATTTTTATATTTGGATGAATTCCCAGTGAATCAAGGCTTAAAGTTGGGAAAAAAACTAAATCAATAGAATTACTAGAAATATGGAATGGAGATGTCTTTCAAACTTATGACTCAAAAGTCACAAGCCAAAAAGAAAAATAATTAAAGAATTTCAGAATGCAAATATTAAAAGAAATATTCTGGGTGGAAAGAAAAAAAAAAAACTAACCAAAGACCCATCAGTGAAGTCCAGAAACAATGACAAATTCATTCACAGTATTGCAGTTCACATTACAGACAAAATCCAGCAATTTTCCCTAATAGATCACCCCACACACAGAAATTGAAAGGAAAAAAGAGTGATAATTCAGTGCAATACTGTATAACGAATATGGAGAAGGAGTTCAAGGAAAAGAAATCCTAGAGAGTTAAATTTATTCATAATAAGAAAAATGTGATTAAGAGGTACTGATTTTCATGTATTAAATTAGCAAAAATGCAAAGGTTAAACAGCACTTATCTGGGATGATAAGTCTCCAGAATCAGAAATACCCAAATATTTCTGGGAGGTCTCCAAATTCTTACAGACCCAGCGCAGAGCAATTCGGCACCATCATCAGCGTTAAGGCAATTCTAGATGACACATGTGATGTTAGGGACACAGAACAACGCTAGCAGCACCATGTCTAACAGCAAAAGATTGGAAGCAGCTTAATATTCATCCATAGTGGACAGGGGTAAGAAATCGTGGTTCATTCCAAATAGAAGAACATAACTGAAAATAGCAATAAGAAAGCTGTTTGTTCAGACTGACGTAAAAGTATCTTCTGGGAACATTAAGTTCAAAGGGACAAGGAAAAGGACAATGTATAGGACATGCTTTATTCTCTGGGTAGCAGAGAGGGAGAAAAAAAGAATATAGTTGAAAGTGCTTATTTGTTCAGAAAGAAACTTTGGAAGGACACACAAACCCAATTACAATTACTATCTGGGGGCAGGGAGGGCAAGGTGGTGTCTGCTGAGATGTTAAACAGGGGTGAGGAGAAGGAACAGCCACTTAAATGTGTAAATCACATGAACGTCTTACTTAGTCAACAAAGTTAAGAGGAGCCAAATATAGTCACAGACATGCGATAAATGTTATAACTGAGGTATAGCAAGTGCCAGGGAAAAGGTGATAAGGAGACATTCAATTACGTTAGGTGGTAGGGAAACTTGCAGAGATAAAATTCTAATAATATTACATTGCTTATAATGTAGGTTAGAAATTCAGTAGGGAAATGCAGGGCCAGGGGTGGAAATGCATTTTAGTCATTCAGACTGATGCAAAACTAGGGGTAGACATGCCAGGGATGCTGCGACCAGAAGTCTTTTCAGCCTGACCCTGCCCATAAAGCCTGGTGACCAAGTGGCCCTCAGTCTCTCCATAATGCAACAGATTAAAAGTCTACCTGATTTTAGAAAAGTCAGTCTCTGAGCACTGTGTTACACAGCTCTTCATCACTATCACCAGACAAACAAATAAAAACCGGAAATACAGTTTATGGAGAAAAAAGACATATTGGGTCACAGTTTCAGAAGTACCAATTTGTAATTCATTGGCTTCGTTTCTTTTGGGCCAGTGGCGAAGCAAACATCATGGTGGGAGTACATGGAGTTGCAAAAGCACTCTTTCTAATAGTAAAAGATTGGAAATAACATTCACCAACAGAGGACAGGTGTAGTAAATCGTGGTACATTTCACATAGAAGAATGCTGTTGAAAATAAATATAATAAGACTCTTTCTGTAGGCTGACATAGAAATATCTACAGCTGGAAAAACAGAGAAAAAGAGGAAGGGGTCTTACTTTCCTGTCCTACGGCCCACCTCTTAGAGGTTCTGCCACTTCCTAATAGTGTCAGAGGCTGGGGACCAAGTCTTTAACTCATGGACCATTAGGAAACTCTTCTCTAAATCATATCAAGCACATTTCACAGTGTGGAAGTGTTACAGGACATCAGTCCCCCACAAAGCTAAGGCAGCTGCAGAGGCCCCCCCTTCACCCTGGTTCTTGTGATCATGACAGAAAGACTTCAGAAGTTGCTCAGAATAAAAGGCAAGGGCTTATATTGGAAGGGTTGGGAAGAGGGAAAAGGGACACTCTCAAGGGAGAGACTGGATCCTCGCAGACAGGAGATGGATGGCATGCTCCTTCTTCCCTCCAGTTTTATGCAGAGGGCCCTAGGGAAGTTCCAGAGAGTCCTGCCCAGCTCTACCTCTTGACTTTTGACTGACAGCAAGATGACATCAGATTTTCAAGTCCCCATTGCCATGGCATCTCTAGGTCACTTTGGCCCTTGCTGACCAGTTGTAACTGGATTCTTAATTATAAATTCTTACAGATTGTATAGATAGGGAACATTCTTCTTAACTCCCTGAATTCCAGGATCTGATCTGTATAAGGGTCACAGAAGTCCCCACCACCACAGGGTGACTCGTGTTCTTCCTATTGGCATTTCGGGGACTGCATTTCTCCTGTAGAGAACAAGTAGTTTGCTGAGGAATATAACATATGCTGTGGACTTCAACCAGGCAGGGCTGCAGGTAAATTGCTTTTTAAAAGTGAAAGTATTGGGGGGTCAGCCCAGTGGGCTCAGTTTATAGAATTACTCCCGCTGCTCCTGTCTGGCCGTATCTGAATTACGGTGTTGGTCTGTCAGTGTGCCAGATGTTGCCTATGAAATTAACAAGGTGAACCCTTCATTGCTTGGAAATGTTCTTTTCCCAAAGGTGTGACATCTTTGAGGCCTTGTTTCCCCTCTAGGTCCCCTTTGTGATGATGGGCAAGGATTTGACAAATGAAGGAATCAGGTCCAAACCTGGGGATCACCTTCCACTTCTCAGTCTCCTTCAGATTCCTCTCGGAACGTGTCACCGGGTCCCGCTGGCCCACTGGTGGGGGGCACCCTGGCTCCTGTGCCAGCTCACTTTGGAGCTCCCATCCAAACCTTTCATTTTCCCCATCCAGATTCATAATTTCCTAATGCATTTCCCTTTCTCGGGGTTTCTTCACCTTCCAATTTGAGGGCACTGCCAGGGAAATTTTAAGGACTTTGGCCACATTACTAGGCTTAAGCATTTTTCTGAGGCATCCAGTGACCTACTAAGGCATATTTTGAATTCTTTTCCATGACACATATTTCCCCCATATTGACTGCTGCCTGACACCAGAACTGGTTCATCTGTTTGGAGTCCAAAGGTTCAATATGTTACAATTCACGTACAGAATTCAGGTGGAGCTGAAGTTTCCTTTATACTTCTCATACAGAATTTTTTTTTTTTAACCAAACAAATTAACAGCATCATCAAGACTGCCTGGGTAATTTCTAGGCTATTTAAGAGAACAAATTGTTTTCAAGCATTGGTAGGCAGTGTAGAAGAATCTATTTACATTCAAATTATTTGCTAATTACAAATCATTATTAGCTATTAACTAAGAAAAGCCACTTAGAGGCAACGACTAGGCAACACTTTGTTAGACTGGTTCTAATTATGGGGACTGGAAAATAATAAAACCAAGGTTAAATATAGTTCGTAATCTATATCTTATTCCATCCATTCAAATACACCTCCTGTCACACTCCCCAGGCCAAATGCTTGTGGTTTTATAGGACCTGCAAAATACCTCAGTACCCAGTAATGCATACAAAGGGAGCTGATAAACTGTCTGAATTCAAGAAATCGCATCCCTCCAGGATCCTCCCCAGCTAGGCTCTTCCCCGGATCTTTTTTAAAGCCTGTAATCAAGGAGGTAGAACAACACAGTCCCAGAAAGACAGCTGCAGGGGAAGCAGGGAAGAGCATTTGTTTTCATTTTGAAGACAGCAGCCCCCTGCCAGCAGGTTTTGGGCTCCTGTACAAGTCTCTCCAGAATTACACAATGGTTTCAAAACAGAAGAGCAACGAAGGCCAGGAGCAGCTTTGATTTAGCACATGGTTCTTCAAGTCTGGACAGACACAAGTCAAAATAGACGTCCCATCGTCTACTTAGAGGGTCATCTGACACAAGGCGGAAACAAGAGCTCTTCTCTGGCTTCCTCCTCTTCCTCCTCCTCTTCTTCCTCCTCCTCCTCCTCCTCTTCCTCTTCCTCCTCCTCCTCCTCCTCCTCTTCCTCCTCCTCCTCTTCTTCTTCTTTCTCCTTCCTCCTCCTCCTGCTTCTTCCTTCCTCCCTCCTCCTCCTTCCCTCCAACTCCCTGGCTCCCCACCCCCTTCTCCTTCTCCTTCTCCTCCTCCTCCTCCTCCTCCTTTTACCAAGGATTGAGCCCAGGGGTGCTTAAGCACTGAGCCACACACCCAGTACTTGGCTATCTATCCATCTACTTATTTATTTATTTTGAGGTAGAGACTGGCCTTGAACTCATGATCCTTCTGCCTTGGCCTCCCAAGAGCTGCTGGGATTACAGGCCTGTGGCACCACGCCCAGCTCATCTTGTAAGTTCTTACAGGCCAAGTACTAGGCCAGCTGAGTTCAGTGTGGTGCAGCAACATCTCCGGATTCTGGTGAAGGAAAACACCTAGGAGCACCAGCAAGATTCCAGTGTGGACACGCCCAGTCCCTCCTGCATTATTCATGGTCACCTTCCAGAACAGATGGAAAACAATGAAAGTGGGTTCTTTACGAAGGTGGTCTGCTAACTGTGCAGTTCTTTCCAGATGTCAGGTGGGCGGATTCCCAACGGACACTACTGACCCTAGGGATCACGAGTGATAATTAATTGATAGGACTTGAAAATAAACTCCTTACGTGGTTGTACAAAGACACAAGAAGATATTTCTTGAAAAGAGGAGGAAACGTGTTCTCCATAAACATATGGTATTAAAACTGTACTTGTCCCACCAAACCAGCGTTTGCATACATAGTTAACAAACTTGGGTGGACGGAGACAGTAGGATAGATGAATGAAGACCCGTAGGTAGAGCATTGAATGGTTTGGGGTGTTTCAGTTTTAATGTAGACGGGTGGAATCACATGTCTGTAACATATTGTTAACAGAGTCAAGCAACAAAGAGCACCATGCACGGAACCAGAAATAACCTCTCATCAATGAAGAACCTTGATCCACCCCATTCTGGGTTCTGACAGCCCCTTAAAATGTTAGCACTTTATTTAAGGGGGGCATTTTTACTCATATCAACTAGCTTTCAGCTGAGCTCAGTGAAATCGTTATTGCCCCTCAACTGTCTGTATTTGAGTTTCTCATGCTCTCTGTCATTTTCTACCAGAGATCCCATGCTTCACCTTGGTCCTGGGACAGACTAGCAGTCATAATAAGCTAATAGGCTCAAGGTCCTTGGCTAGTGCAAGCACCACCTGCTCTGTGCTGAGCTCTTTGTCTAATAATAAAACACCCTGTGAATTCAGCAAATGTGGTCAGGAAAAATTCCAATGAAGAAATGAGTTAAGCAGGCTTTAGCAAAATAAACATTTGAATGACCAAATTTTTAAAAAATTTAAAAAATTAAAAAGAAATCTGATGGTTTCTGTTGCAGAGTAATTATCATGCCATTTGGCTTTTTGGTGATTAGTGGCTGGATACCAACAACCATGCACCAGGCCTCTCTGTTTCTGCTGCCTGGGTCAGGTGACATTACCAAAGTTTACAGGCATCTCTGTTAGGTACCTTTCCCTTACTGTCACAGATGCTATGGCATCCCAAAGAAGACCCTCAAAATGACTGAGAATCTGTCCCAAATCAAGAAGTGACAACTTATCCTTAACCTGAACCATTTATGCCAAGACCTCATGCAGTGTGTGTGAGCGTTCACAGATCGTGCAATAAATGTTGCTAATCTCATTTCAACAGGTCGCTGGGGTGATGAGGGACAGCTGAAGTATTGTGGAATAGTCTCTGAAAGCTGGGGAAACACATGAAACAGCAAACAGTGCACCAATGCCACCACGTGGAAGGTGACTCTCTGACCCTTGGCCCCACCCGAGCCAAGACTGAAAGTCAGTTCCGGAATGTTCAGCTGAGCTGGAAAGCCCACTTCCGGCTGAGGGAAGCCCACTGCCCTGCCAGAGGTTTTCTGGAGGAAGGAAAAAAGAGAATGTTTCTGAGATTTCCTTTTGAGAGTCTTGTAATTTCTCAAGCTCATGAAAGGCTCTGAGAACATCAAGAAAAGTGTCCAATTTTAGTTTTTTTCTATATTTAAATTTTGTTCAACCTGGAGTATTTCTATACACATTTGAAAGAGACTTTTTAAATTTTATTTTTATCATTCATTTATTTTATCAGAGCATTGTAGTTATCCATAATAATTGGGCTCATTTTGACAATGCATGGAATGTGACTAACTCCATTTCAGTCCCCCCTTCTCTTCCTGTACCTCCGCCGTCTTCCTTCCTCTGCTCTACTGATCCGCCTTCCACTCACTTATTTATTTATTTTTGATTGGTGCTTTCTACATATACATAAAGTTCAAATTCCCTGTGGTGTATGTATGTGTGCACATAATGTGATGAAGCTAAATGCATTTGGTTTCCCTCCTCTATGCTGTCTCCCCTCCCTCCTTCTCCCGCTCCTTCTTTACTCCACTGATCTTCCCTATAGTTTCATGATATCCAATCCCCACCTTCTTTCCTTTATTTCGCATTAGCTTTCACATGTGAGAAAAAACGTTTCACCCTTGGTTTTCTGGGTCTGCCTTATTTCACTTAGCATATTCTTCTCCAGTTTCAGCCATTTACTAGCAAATACAATGATTTCATTCTTCTTTGAGGATAAGTAAAACTCCATTGTGCATATGTACCACATTGTCTAAATGCACTCATCTATTAATAGGCATATGGGCTGTAGAATCCCAATTTTTAAAACACCCATGGAATTCCCATGCAAGTATGCTTTGTTAGAATGCATTTTGGGAAATGATGGCTTAAGCCATCTGCACTCTGCACAAATAATTCATATCCCTTTGTAAGGATAATGGAAATGTGTAAGAGGAAGTGCTCCATGTGGGGGAAGAGCAAGGTGAACAGCAGCCTTCAGGCACTATTGGTGACAGGACCCATGGGTGAGGCAGGTTTGAAGAAAAATAGCTGTTTAAATACTTGGGAATCAGTGTATATGTGAATGTATATGATAATTTTAAGGAATGATAGCAAATGCAAGATTATCTAAATGGAGAAGGCTTTTTGAAAATTTGAAATGCTATTCTATGTTTTCCCAGAAAGATTATCAAATATATCTTTGAAGAGTGATTCAGAGAGAGAGACTCCTGTCTTGAAACTCTCCCTCCTTAAAATAAAAGCTATGTGTGCACATTCCTATGACATGCCCATCACCAGCAAGTGGGGGAGGGGGACTGTGCCTGCTTCCTGACATTGTCCTTTCCAGATGTGACAGTCCCAGTAACTGAGGTGGAAGCCTGGTTTCACAGCTCAGTGGGGCCCAGAGGAAGCACCCGGAGGAACTCACTCCTCTCACACTCTCTGCAGACCTTGTGTTTGTAGTCGAGCCACTGAACAGAACCCAAGCAAGAAGGGAGACATCAGCATAGTTTCTCTCCGACGTGGAGATTTAATATCAAGCCTCCTCTTGGAATTCAGGAAGGAAAAAAGAGAAGGAAAAATTAAAAAAAACTTAGTAGGAAAATTGGTCTTATCGTGTGAATTCTACAAATATTTGACAATACAAATGCTTATCTATGAATCACAAAGCAATGTATTTAATAACAATAATATATTTCATCTTCTGCCAAGACTCGTTTTTCTGAAGCTTAACGAAGAGAGAGATGGAGACAGAGGAACACATTTTCTCTTTATGACTTTTCAACAATCATTTCCATGAAAAAAAAATTGAAATTCTGACTCAGAGAGGAAAGGATGAAGAAGATCAACCTTCCTAAAAGCAAAGCTTTGATGTGTTTAATAACAAAGATTCTCCTCTGCCAGGGAACAAAAATGATCCGACTGTCCATTGCAAAAAGAGTAACTTCTTCACAAGCTTTTGGACATTGCATATTTTCTAACCTGCATCAAATTTAAAAAATTTAGTATAAATAAAAATGTGTCGTATATGCATATAGTACTCTATGCTTTTACAAAATAATTTTAAAATCAAATAATAGCTACAGCTAGCATGAATATGACTCAGTGTAGGCAACATTGACAGAAATGGGAAAGACACTGAGTGAAAACCAGGTGATGAGAGGTAATTATACTCACAAAGGAATGAACAGACTCACCCTAAACTCCCAC
Source organism: Marmota marmota marmota (assembly GCF_001458135.2). NCBI lineage: Eukaryota > Metazoa > Chordata > Mammalia > Rodentia > Sciuridae > Marmota > Marmota marmota. Next base: position 17,152,951 of record NW_025999913.1, read on the forward strand.
GGCCCTGATCATGGTGCTGTAGCTGTCTGTCCAGAGTGAGTATTCAACAGACATCAGTTCAGCATGCTCCTTCTCCAGAGCTCTTTCCCCTGCATACCTGTTTAAGACTATTATTTGAAAATTGCATTGGAAAGCTTTGCCCCTTGAAACATGTTCATCTTATGAGTCAGTAAGAATGACTTGGCTATATTGCGTTGGATTTAAACGATGGGTGGGGAAGTCCCACAAGGGAGTCTGCTCCGTGTTCTGACATTTTTTCCTACCCACTGGGGTTCAAAAGTGGCAGAAATAACATCTGGAATCCCTTATGAGGCTGGTTGTTCCTCCAAAAGTGATGATGCTCAGAGTCGTATAACCGGAGAGAGCCAAAACTATGGATTGTACAGGTTTGCGCAGGAGCTCCAGGAGTATGTAGGCACGTACTGTTTCTGAGATATCCGGGCTAACTTAGCTTGAAGATAAATGCAAATGCAGCTGCAGGTCTTGGTCTTCCACATGCTCTCTGACCACACAGTATCTGGGAATGGAATTCCCAAATGTAGGTCAGAAATGGCAGTGGTTGCTGAAGGCCCTTCCGGCTATAAGAGTGCTTTCCTTCTGTCATCTCATTTGAAGTGTTCTTGCTCCCATGTGAGCATTTCTTACTGAGTAGGTAATTGTTGCTTAGTGGTTAAGAACATGTCCTCAAGAATGCTGGGATTCTAAGCATGGTTTCTTTACACAATTCATGCGTGAGCTTTAGAAAGTTATTTTTCTTCACTAAGCCTATTATTCCTATGTAAAACATATATGAGAGTATTACAAATTTTGGGGAAATAATAAAAATATAATGCATTAAAGTATTGAGCACATGCTGGTATATAGAAAATAATCATTTAAAAAAGTAGCTGCAATTAGAGTCTGAACTGGATATGAAGGAATTGGGACAATAATTGCCCTGGCCTAAGTGAATTGGTGCTCTGCTCTTAACTGAATTGGTTCCCATTTTGTACCCACTAACAAGGGCCATCGGAGCCTGTAAAATAAAGGAGACTAAAGACGGAAATGTGAATTTGCTCTCTATCCAAGAATCAAAATACTCCATATCTGTTACATATATGCAGTATGATTAATTTATTAGGGATTGTTAACTGTTTATAATTGCGTGTATGAATGAAGTATAATATAGTTTTTAAGTTGTTAACCTTTAAAAGGTCATATAAGTATTGTTCTTATTTCTAATATCTTCACTATTCCTGACATAAATGAGATGACAATTGGAAATTTTAAGGACCAGGATTTTTTTTTTTATCAGATGTCAATGCAAAACTATCCAGAGTAGTCTGAGAAGTATAGCCATTCCTCTGATGGCTTAGGAATGCACACAAAGACCATCATGACACGTAAGTACCTATGATACTGTTCACTTAGACTTTGTTTATAAAATGTTTCTGTGATGAGCTCTACAATGCTTAATGGGATTTTGTAACATATATATATATGTTATTTGGGGTTTAATTCATCATAGTCCATGTTGGCATACATTGCACAACTTTTAGCTGGAAAGAAACTCCTAGCATAATGGCAATATAAATAAGCAAATAGGAACAACTAAAACCATCATGAAAGCTAAATATTTCCTCCTAATTCTTTAAGCAGGTCAACAGTAAATGCCTGAGTTCCATTGCCCATGGGTGCCTGTGGAGGGATGATTCAGGATTCTGCCGAATCTTGTTCCATGGAATCAAATCTAGTTCTAGAAGCCAAACTGCACAAATTAGCTCTGACTGCCATGGAATTCCTGCCTTTTTAACTGAGCTCCCTCTTTTCCCTTATAAAGCCTGAAGACTGTCTTCTCATGAAGGCAGCTGGAACCCCCAGAGGTCCCTCTCAGTGTAGTCCCTGGCTCTGGTCAGGCCACTCCGTGACACTGGGTAGAGAGAATGACAGGGAAAGTCTCAACACCACTGAGGTCACTCTGAAAAGACTCCTTAGAGTAGTTTTGAAGAGAGCCCAGGAGATGTGAGACCCCCCAAGGTCCTGCCCAGGGAAAGGGCACTCCCACCCAATCAGGCATTCACTGTCTCTTGCTCAATCCATGGAAAAAGATTCAATCAGACAAGCTGCTGAGTTTAAGGTCAAATTGAAATTCTTTTCCCACCTCTTCTCATTTTTTCCAAGCCAAACATTTTTCTGGCCGTAATGCAGAAGCAGAGATGTTTATCCTTACTTGCCCCAGGAACCCTGTTATTTTCATCTTAAGTAACCATTTTCTATGCTTGGAGCTTTCAGCCCACTGAGTGAGGTTTCACTGTGTTTGCTCTGCTCTGGTTTGTCTCAATTTGTACCATTTTAATTTACAGAAGCATGAGCCAACGTGCTCAGTTTTGCTTACCAGTACACAATCAGCCTCCAACTCCCCTCAGAAGGTGCCTGTCCATGTAGTGCCCCAATTTTAATCTATTTTTGTAGCACAAGTCCTATAAACACTTTGTGTAAAGACCGTCTCAGCTATTTTGTCCTTCATTTTCTCCTTACTACAGTCTCACTAGATCTTTTTTTTCCCACAAATTAACTTTTATTGAAAAAGATTACCCATGACTTCATCTGACAAAGTCCCAAGGACATAAATGTAAAATCTAAAACTATAAAACTTCTACAAGAGAAAACTTTAGTGAATCTGGACAAAGATTTCTCAGCTATGACCAAAAAAAAAAAAAAAACCCACGATCCTCTTAGGACTGGTTAGATAAAATGTGGCTCAGGGCAAAGGGCCCATTGTTCAAAACAGAGAACTTGAAGATGGCAGCAGCCTAGCGGACTTGAGAGTGGACCCCCTGAGTACCGGCCCCTGCAGGGCCCCACCAGCCACACTCCAGAGGAGGCCAGCGAACCGTCCACCGAGGCTCCTGAAGCGCACAGCCCTCTGCCTCCCACCCGAGGATGCCGCACTGAGTACCTTGCCTTTCCACTTCTGCGTTTTCCCAGGGGGACAATTATGCACTTAGAAGTGCCAGCCATCCTTTAAAAAGCATATCAAATCCCAGTGCACCTCTGCTCCAAACGTGCGAGTGACTTTCCGTTACTCTGGGAATACAATCCTAAAATGACTGAGCCCGAGACCTGCCCCAATCTGACCCTTGACTTTCAGATCCCCTCAGTGACCAGGCTCCACTTCCCCTGCTTGCCCCAACCCGGGCCTCCTTGTTCCTGTGTAAACTGGACAGCGCCCTCCTGCTCTGGGCCTACTGACCTTGCTAGCTCATTCTTTAGCACAGACCTCAGTTGCCCCACTTCTTGGCAAAATATTCCCCATCTCTCTCCCTCTCCCTCTCTTCCTCCCTCCCTCTCTCCCCCCAACCTTCCTTCCCCGCCCCACCTCCTCAGATTTCAGTTTGACTCTCATATCCAGAAGGAGACCTTCCCTGGCTACTTTCTCTAAAATTGCTGTCCCTGGAATCTCCACTTACAATCCAAGTCTCTGATGAGTCCCCTTCCCTGAATAACTTGTTTTGCAGAGCACCTATCTGGAATTCTCTTGCACACTACTTTGTCTGATAGCCATTCTCTCTGTGGACATATCACCTTCACAAAAGCCAGGGCTGAACCTGCTTCTTCTCTGCCTTCGTGGTGCATAGGCTGGCACCCAGCAACTGCACGTGCACATGTGCATGCGTGCACCCCCTCCCCTTTATCTTTGCTATTGGCTGTAAAATCCTCCCTGCTCTTTCTCTCGTCCATAAGGAAATTAACACTAGATTGAGCCATATGAAATTGTGAAATTGCCAATCTTTGATCATTTTGGTACCGGTTCAAATTACCAATATTGTGTAAAAACAAAACAGCAATAAAATCACGTGAGTGTGCCAATGACAACTGATTAAGATAACAAAGGCATTTGATAGCGGAGGTCAAACATCACGATGAGAATATTATCACATAGAAATAAAACCTGGCGCTCCACTGTAATGTGTCCACCTTTCTGTGAAAGTCTAAACCGCAGAGAGTGATCCGATGCCTGTTCCCTGGGCGATAAGAAGAAATGAATGGATTTTACAGCGACAGTTGTTAATCCATTACCCAGCAACCACAGCATCGGAGACCAATCCCCATTTTCACAAACCTGTGTTCTCTCTTGAAGTCTTATTTAAGTAATATCTGTGCCATCTGTGAATGAAGCCAAACCAGAGACATGCATAAAAATCATAACGGCTCTCACGGACAGTAGCTTTCTCTACTAATCCAGGGAAAGGATTTTTTTTTCATTTTTCTTTCTACTATACCAGCTATTATTATATGTAAGAACTATCAAAAACGAATGCCTTTTTCCCCCCTATCAACTGAAATGTGTAATCCCATGGTGTTAACATATTATACTTAATTGCAATGGTTATCGGCAGCATAAATCTTACATTAGTAGGATAGCTTCAGTGTGTCTGTTTGTACTCCCAACCGTTCACACTGCTGTTGGCATAATACTGAATAGTCTTTATATTTCAATATTTGCAGCTTCTTTTACCTTTTAGCTTTTCTTACTCAAAGATTTCCCAGAAGCTTTGCCAGTATATTAAATCTATTGAAGTCTAAAGCTCGTCTGACTGGAGACTAAATGGAGATGATGTCAATATTACTGGTGGACAGATTGAGCATAAGACTAGTATTTTCTTTCCTTGTTCCTTTTTAAATTTTATCTCATCAACCAATATAACCGGTAGACATATGCCTTCTTGGACCATACCCCAAACCTGATATTTATGCTTTTGAAAAAATATGGCCATGACCAAGTTTGCCCTTCTGATAACTCAGTTTAAACAATGATCATCAAACATCGCTGCTTCTTCAATACTACACGTTTCCTTCTGGCTAAGAAGATGTGCAAATGCTCTTGTTTCTCATTAGTTAGGACCCTGGGTGAACAAAAACTTAAATGAAGAGAAGGAATTCAAATAAAAGAAGAGGGACATTCTTGTCTATGAAACAGACAAGATATTCATTAAATATATTTAATAAATACCTGAAATTTCAACTTGTAGAAGTCTTTTTACCAATTAAAAAAATCAAAATAAGTAGATTGATTTAAAAAAAATCTCTAGAAAGTCAGTGACAAAATATTACAAAGGAATTGCCATATACTTTATTTTAAAATTAATTTTAAGTTGTAATGTTTTAGAGTAAGTCTGTTTGCATTTTTTTTTTCAAGACAGGATCTTGCTAAGTTGCTTGGGGCTTCACTAAATTGCTGTGGCTGGTCTCCAACTTGTGATCCTCGTACCTCAGCCTCCTATATTGCTGAGATTGCAGGTGTGAGCCAGCATGCTGGCAGTTTTTAATTTTATAAAACATTTTTCTAAGGTAACTTACATAGAACATGAATATGTGTATTAGCATAAAGAGAGAGAGATGCAAATTATAATAGCATTGTCCCCCAAACCAGCATCCCAATAGTAAGAGACAAATAAGATGATTATTTCTGTTGGGGGAGGAAACAACGCAGACGTTTATTGCATTTGTTTGACTAAACTTGCAATTGTGGGCCCTTGGGAAGAGGGTAGACATCCTAATTCACAAATTTATTCCCTTTTCTTTTCAAACTACTTAGGTTTTACTGGATAATGATGTTCACAAAACAGGATGGTTAATTAAAATAGATATTTATAGAAGTGGTTATTAAAGAAGGAAGGATAGCAAAATTAAGTGCTTTTTGATGAAATTAATAGATCTAAAGGTGTATTCTACTTCGTATTTTTGAGGTGATTCTTAGATGAAACGAGGACATTCACCTGAGCCTCATACATATTGCTGGACACCTCCTCAGATGTCTGAATCTGGCAGATGCTTCTGTAAACCCTGGCTCCCTTAGCTGGCTCACGTGCCGATATTGAATTCACTCGAAGACTTGTCAAAGCTGGCTGCATATTAACAGCATCTGAAAGGCACCTGAGTGAAAAGGGTGTTGAGGTCCTACTCAGAGCTGCTGGTTCAAATGCTCTGAGGGGTGAAGCCAGTAATTGACATTCTTTGATGTACATGTCATTTGAACAAGATGCATCCAGAAGAATAAAGCTAGTATCCATGTGCAGCTCAAAAAATCATCACAACTGCCACACACCTGGAGCCACCAAGGACATTAATAGAACACCATCATCACCCTGAATGTGCCCTATTCCACGTCAGAATTAGCACTTTGGGGAAGTTCTTCAGGACAATCTAGTGTGTGGCTACCAACAAGGGCCACTACACCAAATTCCAGTTGTCTAAGATGCCAATTTCTCTATTTGGATGGCATTGTAAAGAATGGTAAGTGAATAAATTATTAAATATGCCCTCTATGTTTATGGTAATACAAGGATTATTACATCTTTATATTGACACTTTAGAATAGTTAGCACTGAGTTCCATGGTTAAATCAAGAAACCAAAGCTAACAGAGAAGGGGGAATTTGTGAAAAGGGTACCAGGGAACACTGAAAAGCAAACCCTGGTCAGCTTTGTAGCTAGAAAGTCCACCAGGTCCACCACTTCCTAAACATGCAACCGGTAGTCAGATGCTTTGGTAATCTTATCTATAAAATGTAAGTCACAGAGTCGGCTAGCTCACCTCGTTGCTATAATAGTTACAGGCAAGTGACCCCACATAGTAAGTGCCATACTTGTTAACTGGGCTAATGCTGGCCTCCTGTCTGGTTCAAGACTCTTCTTCCCCACCATTCCAAAATGCTTATGAAATCCCAAAAGCAAAGAATACAAACCTTTGCCAGATTCTTAATGTGATGACTATTTGACCTGATTTCTACAAGGACAGTTAGAATGTTGAGTCATTTGAATGGAAGTCAGAGAGGAAGGTGATCACAGCATACACACTAGCACGTCCTGGATCCTGAACACATGACACACTTAAACTACCCCTCATCAGGCTAAAAATTAGACCCGCAACTTAACATTGGAAGGATTTTCTCTGAGAAGGGTTCAGATAGTAATGAAAAACACATTAAAGCATCAATTGAAAATGGAACCAACATGCTGTTTTATAATAATCTCATCTTATGCCTTATTCCTTTTATGGAATGAAGATAGATATAAAGACAGAGTTACATACACAAACACAGACACACAATGTTCATATCTTTATAGACAATGAGGGAACTGGGCTAATTAAAACACATCATGGGGATTTCCCCTCCTTGTCTCCAGAGACTGAAGCTTCCCATCCACAGGGCATGTAAAAAGTCAAGCAACACTCCAGGTAAGGAAACACCACAACGTCACTGCAGTCCTTTCAAGTTGGCTTGTAAAAGCTGCATCCTGCGCCCTGTGTAAGTCTGAGCCAGATACCTTTGCCTCACTAAATGACCACTTCAGGGGCTTTCCACTGCCGTCCTGGGACCTGCCCTGTGAACACACAACTTCCTAGTTGGACCCTTGACCTCACTTGACCTTGCTGGCTTCTAATCATGTAATTCTTACGGGGGGGGGGGGGAAAATGAAGAAGAGGAGGAGAAGAGAAAGAGGCAAGAGCAACCGATGACGTTGTTTGACAGGAACTTACCTTAAGGCTTGGTAGTGTTGAGAAGCAGAGATGAACAGCTTCCTTATAATTATTCTTCCAGGTGGAGCAGTCCCGTGGGCTAAGAATTCCATCATTAAGACAATGTACTGTCAGAAAAAGCTGTGACTGATCATTAAAAGAGCTGTTCTACACTTGATGGTGACACTCATCAAGTCCTTTGACCTTTGCCTCCTTCCTCTATAAAATCTTTCTCTTATCACAATTTCTCAACATGATTTGACTTTGGAAGGACAAAAACTGAGGATGTCCACAGGGCTTTGTTGTTATGATGAATGTTCCAAGCTTTAGGTGTGTATGTCTACATTAAAAAAGGGATTTCCTAGATCAGCCAGTTACAGAGTGGTTAAATAGCTACAAACTCCACTAATATTGTAGCATCCGTCTGTCTTACAGGCAGTGACAGCCACTTACAAAGAACTTGTAGCAGGTACCAATGCTTTTCTGCTCCCCCTGAATTTATTCAATTTTTCCTCCTTAAATTTTTATTATTCTGCTCTAGCAGATAATAAATTGCTTTAATTTCAAATATATATTCTTAGAAAAATTTGCTTTAATTTCAAATATATATTCTTGAATAATATATATTTTAAGTAATATTTATTATCAGCTATAGGGTCCAATAGAGAGCAATTGATAAAAATTTATTGAGTAGGAGTTTACAAGACGAATAAAATCTTCCTGTTTAAACTATTCTCTCAGATTTTCAGAACAGAAGCAAAGTGTACCAAGCCTTTAACAAGTCCTCTGTAAAAGTGCAGGTAATTTTATCTGATCACTTTGCACGAGGAGGTGATGACAGTGGGGAGGGGAATCCCGATGGACAATACACAGATCATGTGGGAAGTACCAAGTGGCTCTCAAGTGCAAGGTGCGCCTGCTGCCACTGAAGAGGTGCAGCTCTATTCCACACAGACATGTGTCCCAGAGGAAGGTTTTATCTTAGGAATACAGTTTGCAATCATTTTGGTGAACTTAACCCATTACAGTAGCACTGTCAGGTGTACCTGGGACAGTTGAGAACTCAGTCTTGCTTTGCTTTGGCCCATGTCAGTACTAGTGAATAAAGGCGGGGTTGATGGAGAGTCATGGGAACACCAGACCACCAGAGTCTTAGCACTCAGAACCTGACGTCCACCACACAACTCGGTTCCCTAAAGTCAATTACATAATTAGTCTAGGCAGGCTTTCATAACTGAGGCCCTCTTTGCATCCTGGGTGGGGCAATCTGTGGTGGGGACTCTGCTTGTATTGCAGGACATTCAGCACCCTGCCACCAAATGACAAAGCACCCACTCACCTCCAACAATCAAAAATGCTTCTCCAGACATTCCCAAATGTCCTCTTGGGAGGGGAGAATTACTCCTAGTTGAGAATAACTTCCAGTGTTTCATTCCTCTTTGATAACTTTATGATGAAATTTATATGACCAAATAACTCTCTAAAATATTCATATTTTAATATTAGCCTATTAAAATTCAGAACATTTCTTATTGCAAGGAAACCAATTTACTCTTGCTTAATTTGATATTTCCCAACTATTTTCAGTTACAGAATCACCTGTCTCTTACTGGTAGCTATTTTAAATTCCTGCACTGTTACAAAATGTACCAGAAAATCCTGATAAAAATTGTGTGATTACACAAAGGCTTGATGCACTCATAAGAAACATTTAAAGCCTTTATAGTTCATTTAAAATGATATATTTCTGTACTTTTAAGTTAAAAATATCACTTAATTAATGTTAATAGACACAACATTAGCTAAAACAAACTAAAAGATTTTTAGCTCATAATACTTTATAAAATGATTTGGCAGGTAGTCATCATTTTCTGAGACACAGATATTTGTTATGACTTAAATATTATGTGTCCCTCAAAAGCTCTCGTGTGAGACGATACAAGAAGTTCAGAGGTGAAATGATTGGGTTATGAAAGTCTGAACCTAATTAGTGCAGTAATCCCCTCATAAGGATGAACTTGGTAACTGTGGGCAGCAAGGGTGTGGCTGGAGGAGGTGGCTCCCTCCGGCTGGTCCTTGGGGTTTATATGTTTTCATTAAGTGGAGCACACTATGCTTGCTGATTTCCATGTCCTGAGCCACTTTCCTCATCACACTCTTCCGTGGAAGAATGGTGTCAGCCATCTAAGGACTGAGACCTCAGAACCTGTGAGCTCTAAATAAACATTTCCTCTTCTAATTGTTCTTGTCAGGGTTTTTGGTCAGGGGGCAAAAAAAGCAGACTAAAACAGTATTGGTATTATTTTTGTTTTATGAGTAAAAGGTAACTCCATGTCATATACAACCACAAGAATGGGAAGTTATATTCCATGTGTGTAAATCAAAATATATTCTACTGACATGTATAACTAAAAAGAACAGATAGAAAGTTAAAAAAATAAGAAAGAAAGAAATAGTCTCAGGATGGCAAAGTGGTTTGTCTCAGATTTTAAAACATTAGGATGGGAAGGGGAAATCCAGACTACTTTCTCAGAGGGCACCCTTGGGTGGCTTCTGCACATTATATAAGCAGCCACATCTGGAACTAGCCCTGTAATTAGGATAGGACCACTCTCTTATTTCCCATTCCTAAGGCTGTAGTCTTCTTTGGCTCAGCTTAAACCCATCCTGTGTTCACAATGATTGGCTCAGGGACAGGCACCTCATCCAGGTCTAAATTGCTCTATGCATGACATTTGGGTGACTCTTTTAGGAATCTGCACATGAACTGAGTTGTTCCAGTCACATGAAGGCCTAGGACTTCAGTGTGGTTGTTTTGGGAAGGAGAACCCTTTGCTCAGGTCAAGCAAATGAGTGCATGAACAGAGGGTCAGGGGAGCAGATAAGAGGGCTTTGATGGCTGCAACCTTTTTGCTGCTATACAGCAAACTCACCTGCATGGAGGCCAACACAGAGGAAGACAGAAGGAGAGAATTATAGAGGTAGAGGCACAGATTCTCAGTCCAGCTGCCCAGAGTTACCACTTGACATTTGACATTTTCAGCCATTCCACAGTTCCTTTACTGCCTCGCCCATTTTGTGTGTAGTTTTCTGTCAATTGCAATAGAAACCATTCTTAGTAATATAAATGACACGGAAATAAAATCAGTGCCATATCATTTCACAAGTTAGCCATTACAAAGGAGAATGTGATATTTGATTTAAGACTATTTTATAAATGTTGACCTACCATCTATTCAAATCAAACCTCCTACCTTACATATGCTGAGCTTGATCACTGTTAATCCAAAAGCCAAGACAGACTGAAAGAAAAACTTCAGGTGATGTGGTTTACAGTAACTCTAGAGGAATGCTACACACCACCAGCCAACTGCCATATGTAAAAACAAAACAAAACAAAAAAATATTTGGAGAGAATAATACCCATGTTGCTTCCTGAAAGAAGAAAATCAAAGTGAACAAAGAATTTAGTGTAATGGTATTTTGGACATCTGAAACACTAAGACAAATAAGATATCCTTTTCGTATTTTTTTTTTAAGAAACAGATGAATGATTCTGTTTAATTATTTAATTTACTGTGGAGAAGTTGGAATCAAGGAAATGATTAAAATCAATCCAAATATTTTTCCAGCTTCTCCATAAATAGATTCTCTTTCAATTCCATTTCTAAGGTCTGTTTCTTGAGACACATTTTTTTTTTTCATTATTCCTGCAGCTAATCATTATTCTAATTTGGCTAGCTTTCATTCTTTGAAGTCCAGGCAAGCTCATAGCAAGCACTAAATAACAAAGAATATTTCTTCAAAGACTGTCACATGCCAGTATCACTCTAAGAAATGCCCAGGGTGTCACTGACAGAATCCCAGAGTGAGTTACTAAGCCCTGCATCGGAGGAGCAATGAAAATAATAGCTACCAGAAGCTCCTACAGAAGACAGTAAAAGTGGGTTCTGAATGATTCTGATGGCACCTTGATTTTCCGAGGCAGTCGCTTTTGATTTACAAGGAAACAATAAAAACTCAAATAAATGGACCGAAGGTCTATGGACAAGGCCATTTTGAAATGGAGTTTCAGAGAGACAGGTGTCCCTACATGCATGGTATTTTCAGAGATCTCCACAGCTGGCGGGTTGGGGGTTAGTTCTGAAGACCCTGCTGTGGCAACAATGTGGAGGACTCTCCATCTGCTCGCTTGTCTTGAATAAAATAAAATAAAATAAAATAAAATAAAATAAAATAAAATAAAATAAAATAAAATAAAAGCTCCTACCTTTTGCTTTAAATTTTTCTTCTGTCTAATTGCTCTGCTAACTTGTGGTCTCTGCTAGCTCATACCTTTGACCAAGCCCGTCATTGTCCACCCTTGCTAATTTAACTTTTGTTCCTGTTTCTAAAGGACTCCTTCCCTCCCTCGGAATGTCCTCCTCCCACATCTCAAGAGGCACTCACTTAAGGTGCTCCTCCTCTGTGAACAGGGCCCCTCCCTCTTCCCTCACCAGCTTTGTGATTGGCTGCCTTTGAGTCTGGTGGTCTACTTCTTTTCCAGGTAGGGATGGCTAAGGATGTAAAATCTGTGCAGTGAGATTTTTACAAAGCAATATATCCTGGAAAAATATTTATAGATGACGATCAAGATCTGCAACATGTCTTATGTAGTTAGCTCTCTTACTAATCAGTAGTGCAAACTGCCTACTTTCTGTCCACACAATTTCAAATGTGTCCCCCTCTGACAAGCTCCATCCATTGCGTGTATTCTGAATGTGCTGAAACCGTACAGCTATGACGCTCTTTGTCTTGTGGTAACTCCATCTAGACAATGTCAAAGTCCATTTCAATACTGCTTGATTATTCTGAAATCTCCTGGGTATAAATCACTACTCTAGGACTGAAGTTAAAATGTTGGATGATGATTCCAATATTTCATATGTGGGTAATTGTCTTAATGCCTTTATTCCTAAGTCTTCTAGTCTATAAAATGACATGCTCCTCATCTACCTGCTGAGATTTGGGGAAGATTGAGTCTACTAATTTAAAGTGCTTAGTCCTGAGTATTTATAGGTTGAAAGGAATGATTCCTTTCTTTTCCAGGCTACGAATCATGGTCAACTCTCCCAGAACAGGAGACAGGTTAACAGAAAAAAAAAATCAAAACATGTTTATTAAATCGTGGTTTTACATGGTATGGAGACTTTAAAATGAAGACTCAAAGATACCGAGAAATCCACCTGATTTTTCAAAGCTCAAGTCCTATGAAGCACTGACAGTGATGTCAAAACGTGGTTGGACCAGAACATATGTGATTGTCCTAAGATAACTGAGTGGCAACCCAGCAAGGCCGTTCCCTGGGATTCTTCTGACTTCTCTGTGCTGGTATTTCTTTATTTTCTTCCACTTGTGGGGCAGAACCCCTTTAGCTGTGGGGATCCTATGATTTCCATTAAACAAGGTAGCTCTTCCACAGAAAGGCAGGGGAGGCAAGAGTAACAAGTTCTCTGTTTAGGGCTGGCTTTGGGGAAGAGGAATTCTAGTTTCCATGTCTTGCTTAAGTGGCAGGGTGGGCGAGATACCAGAGGGCTGGAGGAGGCCGAGAGAAAGCTGGCTTTAGGGGCTGCTTCTAGGCCTTCCAGTCTTCTTGAGTTTAAAAGAACTCACTGTGTCAAAGTACCACACTTTGGGGATTATGCAGTTGGTACATGAAATATTAGCTACTGTTTCATATGGAACCTTGGAAGACATTGATATTTGTTACCTCTCTGTAACCTCTAAGTTATGCAGCCCAACACCAAGCAACAGCTGCTGGACAGTGGTAGGAAAACACCTAGAACTGTCATAACAGCTACCTTACAAAAGGAAGAAAATGGAAGGAGCTCCGCTTCTCAATATCTGAGGTGCGCATTATTCATTTGTTCTGGTCCTGAACATTTTCGTTTTCTAGAATAGTTCACTAACCTTGAAACAAGTGTTTCCACAGCAGATTGTTTGTGGATAGTGGGGTATTGAACAGGATGAGGACTCCAAAGGTCTTGGCTTGCTGCATGAATTCTTTCCTAGTGAGGAGACTCCTGATACTCCCAAAGGCTTCAAAATTAGGTTGTGTATGTGAATGTGTGGCATGTGTGTGGGGGTGGGCAGGGGGTGAGGGGGTTGTGTCCATACTCAACTGAAGATAAAATATGGCAGCATTAAATGGTTACAGCTTATTTGTGTCCATACAGTAAGGCCCTGTTGCTCTGCTCCACATGACGTGAGCTCCCATGACCACACTTCTTGTTAAGTAGAGCAAGGCTGAAGAATGTGTGCTGCTAGATCTCCTGTGGATGCCACAGCCATCACTGGAAGGCCAGCCTGACCTCAGAAATCTTCCCTACTGCGTGGAGCAAATCAGAAATGCAAATGAAACAGCTCATTGGCATCTTTACTTTATCCCAGCTGATGATACATTTTGCCAGGATTCAGAGAAGTTCCAAGGTTGCATCTGTGACAACATAAGGTTGTCACCCACCTTATGTTTTCACAAAGCACTGAGAGGACATGTAGGACACAGTTGGCTTTGTCATCATTTTGCCCACCAGCCACAAAAAAAGGTTCCTTTGTTTTCATTCAGATTCTGTATCTTTGGAATCTCCTTCACTGAGAAGTTTTGCTTTTAAGCTGGTATTGAAACCAGTGTTTGAGATGAAACTTGATTCCCTACTTCTGTTGGTGGATGAGGTCTGTATAAGTTTTGGGTCTCTATAGCTGAGAGAGCTTGTGGCAGTGTCAGCACCTAGGGCCACAGCTGCACGGCTGGACTCTTCCCCATTTCTAGGGAGAGGCATGTTGAGCTTTTAAGGGAGGGCTTTGCCTTCCAGTGTCACAGAAGACCCCTGTAGCTCACCGCCATTTTCTTTCTGGGTTTTTGTCTCACAGATTTGAAACATGGAATCCACAAACCACAACAGAAGGCAAGAGTGAAAGAAGTAGGATTGATTTAGGTGAGAAGAAAAGTGATGGAATTCTTGCAAGGCACTAGGGGACCTGATAGCAGATGACCACTTAAAAGTCCTAGCTGCTTATGTAACTTTTAGGTAGGAACATTAAACAAAATCAGGTACTAGAAAAATGCCAAGGCTATATTAGTTCATCCCTGAGTCTGTGGTCCTGAGTCAGGTGAGTCCTGCCTTCCTATCCCATCACCCCAGGACAAAGGAGTTGGCTGGAATATTTGGAATGTTTCTATGGGTTAACTCCCCCCACCACCACCACCAGTAGACTTTGCATTAAAAAGATAAAATGCTTGAATTGGGATCCATTAACTGTCGAATCTTATTCAAAATAGAGACAAATGCAAACAAAGATGGAGCAAATTCCTTAATTTTGTTCTATACATCTGACCCTCCATTAAACCAAACAAGAGCTTGGTTTTTCTGCTCCATTTTTTACAACCTGTCCCAATAAAAATGTCAAGTGCAAAAAACAAGGGCACCTCAAATTAATTAAACTCATTGTATCGTCATCCAATGTCTTTGTTCCTCAAGACTATCTCCTAGGAAAAGCCCTGAAGATATCCACCATACTTATTGATAGCAATTCACCACACTAAATTGAGGAGGAGAAAATTAACGCTGCCCCTCAGCCTGTACTGAGAATGACTGACAGGAGGATTCAGGCCCAGTGGCTTTTTCGTCTCTCTGTTGAATTGACTGGACAGGGTCTTTTCATCCTCATGTAATAATAAAAGAAGTATTTCCTGTGGAGGTTGAGACTTACAGGAGATCACCCTTCCTTGCTAAGATCCTTGCTCAAAAGAAAGGTCAGGAAAGCTGCATATGGACACATTCTAAACTCTCTTGCCTATGCCCTAGTGGAGACCTGGCTTAATGAGACTAATAAACTCTGCCTTACCCTTTAGGACACTTAGAGGAACACCCCCCAGGGTGATCAGCCTATCAGGACAGGCACTCGCTGTGTGGCTATTATTCCTAATACTTCTGAATTACAATAGGCAATGCAAATGCATAAATCTATTCAACAACAGAAGAGACATTAGGATGGAGCAGGTCACCACTTCTAGAATATAGTTATATGTCAAAGATTACTAACGGGTTATGTTTATCCAAATTATTAGTAAAGTGTTTGTGTGTGGATGTGTGGGTGTGTGGCACATGTTCACCTCTGTGTGCTGGGGATTGAACTCAGGGCCTCCAACATTCTAAGAATCTATTCTACTGCAGCCACACCCCCAGCCCAGTGATAAAATGTCTACCCACACACTCAGATGACCCATCTCTGTCATACAGTTATCTCTGATGTTTCCATTTGGGCTGTCAATGCAGAGTGAAAAAGAAAATTGGTTGTAAAATGTTGACAGCATTCAGGAAGGACATCACATTTTGACAGAAATTCAAACAGCAGATAGATGCATTTTGTTTGTTCATAGTGGGAAAAAATATTTGATGTATAAAGGTGCATTGTATTAAAAAATCTAAGAATGACATATAAGCATTTTAATTACTTGCCTGAGTCATCAGGATAACATAATAGGAAGTGCTTGAGCTTTGATGAACTTACATTTTCTACTCACATGCATTTCATCTCAATCTTAGCCTAATTTCCTTCTTGTGTCTCAGCCTCCTATTTGGACACACTGGTATTGTCCATGCAGACCATGGTGGATTGAATAATGACTCCCGGAGATATCCAGGTCCTGATCCCCAGAATTTGTGACTACATTACCTCAAACAGAAAAAGGGACCTTCCAGATTGTGATTAAATTAAGGACCTTAAAATGGGAGATTATCCTGGATTATCTGGATGGCCCAATTTAATCCTCACAGTATTGTAAATTAAAAAGAGAAGCAACCAGTTCAGAAGGCGGAGAGATTCGACAGCAGAAGAGACATTAGGATGGGAGCAGATGCTGCTTTTCAAGATGGCGCTAAGGATCAAGGACAGCCACAGAACTGGGGAAGGCAAGAGTAGGCCACCTGCACACAACTTGATTTGAGCCCCTGAGACCTAATGCAGATTTATGACTCTAAGAATTGCAGATTAATATATTTGCATTATTTAAAGTCATAGTCATACAATAATGGAAGAAATGAACACATAATACATAATCCAATAACATTATCATCATACAATATTAAGGGATCAATGGGGCAATACATACAAAAGCTTATTTATTGCCCATTGGTTTATCCTTCTTACACTCAATATAATCAGTGTTATTATTTGTCTTAAAATTATTTGCAACTTGATCAAAGTTCTAAGAGTTCTGATCAATAACAGAACTTACTTTACTTAATATGTTACTGATTCATTGCTGGCAATCCATAAAACAATATTTGAGATGGTGTTGAAATGATCTTTTAACATAGGCTGTAAAGATCTACCCTTGTAGAATCTAGAATCTAAAACTAGTAAATTAACATAAAAAAAGATGATTTCTAAGTTCCTCAAAATTGGACTTCTTAAAATATGCAATAGGGGCAGACAAAATGATCTAATAAATCCACCTGTATATTTACTTTAAAAGACTCCAATGAGAATAAAGTGTTTCATTGTTGCATTTTCATGACTTGGACCTTAAAAGTCCCCCAAAAGCCCATGTATTGAAGGTTTGGTCCTAACGGGCCACTAATAACTGAAAAGTAAAAGGACCTTTAAGAGGCGGGGCCTAGTGGTAGGAAGTGAGGTCACAAGGGGTGTGTCTTAGGCAGATGATATTGAGGCCAGTCTCTTCCTGCCTCTCCTCTGGGTTTCCGGGTCACCAGGAGGTCAGGGGCTGTTTCCGGAAGGAGCCGCTGCAGATCCTTGCTGGAGAAGATTTGTGTGGGTTTCCTGGCGGATCCTGGGGTTCCCGGGGCTCCGAGGCCGTGGGTCCTCCGCCGTGGTGTTCGCTGGTCGACTCCATATTCAGTAGTAAGTACCTTTCCTCTCAGGTGTTGTTTTAGGAAAGAAAACAGCTGGAGTTAATCCACCATTTATAAAGCAGCTCTAGAATAAGATGTAGGCACACGTGTGGTGAGTTTGAGCCCTTAGAACACCCAGATGTGGGATTAAAAACAGCCATCCAACGTCCGATTTAAGAGATTTTTTTTAGTTCAATATTTTGATATACATTAAAATGAATTTAGTATATTTTAATATCCATTTTCAATAAGCAGAGTTTTTTTTTTTTTTTTTTTTTTTTTAAGAATACATTAAGTATTGAGATTTCATATTCTGAGGTTCACAGTTATCCTAAAGAACCTTTTCACTCCAGGCCGTTGGGAGGAAAAAGTACAAAGCAAGGAGAGTTTGCATTTTCTGTTTTCTTCCCTCTTGTCTTTCACCTTCAGGAATGAACCTTTTACCCAGGCCCTGACCCAGTCTGGTTGCTGGTGCATAGCTTTCTCTTCTTGCCTTTAAGAAATACTTTTGTCCTATTCCACAGGATTCAGTGCTCTGCTCTCCTGATGGTTCTGATTAAGGGTATTTTCTCTTCCTCCTGAGCTCTAGCCAGCATACCCTGTTTGAAATGGGGTTATTCGCATGCTTGGTCATCTCCCTCCACCAGCAGCCATGCAAAAGGCACCATGCAAAAGTCTTTAATGTTTGTACACAGAGAAAGGATCAGAAGTCACCTGAAAAAAAGATAAAATTTAGTGGGATAAAGTGAGCTACAATGTAAAAGTGAGAAATTCCCATTTGGTTGTCATAGCTGCACAGCCCTGCTGGGTTTCCACACAAGAGGAGTGGAGACTATGGCCAACATTTCACGGTAAATACACCATTCTATGTAATTCAGTGGATGTTATTTTATCCTACAGAACAGCTCCAACTGCCTGAGACATCACAGATATCAGATTAATTTTTCCCCATGTTACCACCATTCCTGTTATTGTTACTATTTCTCTCGCAGTTAAAGCAGAATAATTCCAAGAGATCAACACATCATTTTGTCTTTGTTGAATCACATCTTTAAATATATTTTGGGTTTTCCTTTTTTGTGTTTGTGTGGTTTTGTTAGTTTATTTTTAGCATTAATATGGCTTAGGAGAAAAACATAAAGGCATCTCAGACTATTTTCAAAGAACTAACGTAATTACATAAAATTAATTTTAAATGGGGAAGTAAGGATGAGAGGAGGGATGTTTTATAGAGGTGTGTTGGTGAAGTGACCTTTGTCTCTAGCTGAAATGAAAAGAAATTTCTTTATGCAGAATTTGAATTTTAGCTGCATTCTTCTTTGCTCTCTTCTTAATTTTGTTTGGTTCATCTTGAAAATTAAATTTTACCAATGGAACATTGATATAGATGGTTGGTAAGAGTTCTAACTAGAAAAAGTTTGACATAGTTTCAGTGTATGACTGGCATAAGACATCCCTGTGGAAGTCTTGAGTTCATGCTAGGAGGAAACCAAGGGGCACTGAACATGACAGAGGAGGGCTGTCTGCGGTTCCTGAAACAGTTCCTCTCAGCCATGTGGTTGGCAACATGGTAACTCATGACAAAAACAAAAATAACCCAGTACAACTCCAAAATAATCAACCTGAACAAAATAAATTTCAAATCCCTGAAAATGTTCAAAGTCATACTGTTGTTAATAAACTAAAAATATAGTTGCTCTTTCCCTGAAAATTATTGTGCTTTTTGCCACACTCTGAATTTATACACTATCACGTCTTGCAGGAGAGGTGAGAGATTTGGCCAATGCCGTCTACTTAATTAATCAATTGAGAAAGAAAGAGCAAAGTACAGTCCCTTCCTCAAATCATTGGCACAACTCAAGCAAACCATAAATCCCAACATATGGAGCATGCTTTACGTGCGTTCCTACAAGCTAAATGTACCTTGTTAGATGAAGCCAGTTGTTTACATGCATTACAGCCTATTCTCTTATTTACATGCATATTTTCAAACTTTGTATTTTAAGATAATTAGAGACTTATGTCATATTTTACATGAATTTTTTAAAGAAATATGTAGAATTTTAAAAGTTTTTTTTTTTAAAGAAACTTTCTAGGGTTTCCTCATCATTCATGTTGTTGGAATCAAAGAATATTTTTTTCCAGAATCCTATATAGAGATAGAATCTTATTAGGAAGGATGATAAGACACTTAACAAATAAAATATACTCCCAACCCACATATAATAATACTTCCTTATTAATTTCCTTATAACTAAAGAATTAAGAGTATGTACATCTCATAGGTCATTGTGTTTAGAACTAGAGTTATCATAAAATATTTATAATAAAATAATAGTCATGGATATGCCTTTGATGTTCTGTTTATTTGATGAAATGACATATACTTATATCCTTTAAAAGTTTCATGCCCAAACGCAGTAATTTCTGGAACACTCAGATTCTTATATTGTCTAAATTTTTGTAGAGTAGCACACAACAGGTGCCAAAGAAGCCATACAGGAAATAAAAAGCAAAACTGAAAATGACATAAATCTGTTTCTATCACATTTTTACCAAGTGCTTTACAATACAAGCATGCAGGATTTTAAATCTTTAGTGTCTCACATTCTATACTGCAGTAATACAAGATAAAGAAGGCAGAGTTTGAATCTCAGCTCTGGGACACATGGAGTGATTTAAAAGAATCATTTGACCATGGCTCTTGTTTGGCGATGGGGTTGATATTGGCATTTGCAGCAGGGTAATTCTTCTTTGTCAACTCTGCCTGAAAATTTGCAGTGTGTTTACTGTCCCTTGTTCCTGATATCAAAGGTCAATACCTTCCTCCATTTATCTTGACACCAATCCCTTCTCCTGAACTCTCACATTTTGTAATGACTTGGGTAGGAGTTAGGAATGGGTGGGGGGTATCACCTCAGTTGAGAATCTATTTTAAACCATTGTCTAACTCTTATTTCTTTATTTATAAATGAGATATTTAGTTAAAAAATAACTTCTTTTGTTTTGAATTTCTCACATTCCCCACAGCTTATAATATAAAGTAAAATCAAGTTGATGACTCTTTTAGGGTTCTTTGTGCTGCTATTGACATTCTCTGTTTTTATTTTCCTTGACCCACAAGTATGATCTTTATGTATGATAGATTTTGGGGGGTGTTATGGTTTGGGTATGAGGTGTTCCCCCCCACTCCTGTGAACTACACAGAAAATTTCAGAGGTAAAATGATTAGATAATGAGAGCTACAACCTCACTGGTCCCTTCTGTTGAAGTGGATTAGTAGGGTGGTAACTGTAGCAGATGGGCGTGACGAGGAGGTGGTCACTGGTTGACGGGCTGGAAGGCTCACCTTCCCCACAGCCCCTTCCCCTGGGCCTTCCTCTGTTTCCTGGCTGTTGTGAGCCGAGGCACTGTCTTCTGCTGTGCTCCTTCGTGATGAGGCTCTGCCTCTCCTCCATTCAGAGCAGTGCAACCAGCTGGCCCTGAACTGAACCTCTGAAATCAGGAGCCCAACTCCTCTAAGTTGCACTGATCCAGTGTTTCGGTCGCAGCAATGAAAAGCTGACCAACATAGAGGGCACTGGGAAGGAAGGGGGTGAACAGCCAGGGCAGAGCTCACAGCAGGACAGGACAATCAGATTCTTTCTCTGCCATGTTCATTCATCAAAATCCTCCTTAATTTTCAAAGCACAATAAAAATGCTAACTCTGAACTCTTTCATTTTCTTCCTATGTACCCCTCTTTTAGTAAACTTATACTTAGGTATTTACTGTGAAACTTGCAGACAGATTCATCACAGTGTATAGTAATCAGTCTCAACATAACAAGGCTAATTTTAATAAGAATAAATACCAAAACTTTCCTGGTGTATATAAGAAAATAACTTCATAGAATCATGTATTTATCAGCAGCATATCTTTAAAAGACTATGAAAAATTATTAAAAACTTCTATGAGATATAGCAGTCAAAAGGAAACTAATTGTGGCTATGATTATATGGTGTTTTAAAAAGAGAACCAGCAAAATATTCCTGAGATTTTGCTCTTCCCTCACTTGGAGTCCTGGGGCTTCTTTCTCTGCCTCAGATTCTTTGTGAGCCAATCATACAGAAGCAAAGACTGCTAAGAGCAGAATTCCGAATAAGCTGAAGCTGATCTTTGGTGGTCGCCTTTGATCTCTCTCTTTTTGATTTCGCATCCACTTTCTCTTGTGAAATTTAATTTAGTCTTATTTGAGGACATTCCCACTCGATTTGTGACTGAGCTCCACCTTTTTCAATGGAAGGCAGGCTGGGTGGAATGCATAAACATAGGTGACCTTTACCTAAAGATGAAATCGTGAGAGACGCGTGATGTTGAAAGGATTCATGTGTGCGCAGATGGCAGGTCCCAGCATCTCCAGCCGCTGCCACCACCTCATTTCCTCCTGCCACATCGCTTTGCTTCAGCGTTCCCTCATGGTCTCTTCAGGATGTTTCAATTGGCAGGAACATTTCCAAATGAAATCCTTACTAAGGTGAAGTAAAACGATTTTCTCCTTCAAGGTCTGAATTTAGGAACCTGTCTTTCCTCATGACAGCTGATGACATCTCCGGTGTCTAGGAACAGAAGGGAGAATCCATCTGTTGGCAGGAAGAGGAAAAAAAAAAGATGTACGCAAGGTGCTGTACATTTATAATTTATTCCAAACACTCGAGACGGGAAGTGCTTGAGTTGAAGAGGTAATGCTGAATTTCTAGTGCATATTCTCTATTATTGCAAGCAAAAGTCACATTTAGAGGCAACTTAAAGGATGACACTTTGAATAGCCATTTTTCTTTTACAAAGTCAATTTTTTTTCAAAAAAGTATATAATCCTTAACATTAAAGCTCATGACAAGTTGGAAAAATAGGTTACAGTGCATATTAAAATGATCACTGCCATTTAGTCTGTTTCCATGATCATTTTAGATTCCCTGATGCAGAAAGAAAAGCATATTGAAATGTGCCCTTTAACTTAGAATCTTAGTGTATTTCTTTTTATATATTTGGTGCTTTGAAAAATATTAATTTTGTCTTAGGAAAATATGTGCCTACCAGGCTCATGAAAGTGACTGAATCAGCAGAGTAACCTGTCTGACTTCTACATGTCACAAGTTGATCACTACCTAAAAAACTGGCTCTTGTGAGCTGCCTGGGTTGGATCATTTTAATGATGTGTTACAAAATATATCTGAGCTGCTATAAACAATCTCTTCTTTGTTTAAGAGAAAGTAAAAGAAAACCAACAAGAGCAAGTAAAATGCTTCCTGTTGCAAAGTGGTCGCCCTCGAAAGCAGTTCATGTCCTTCTCTCAAAGCCCCTCTTTACTCATCACCAGCAGTCGCCCACACCCATGGCAGGGTGTGTGAGTGTGTGCACACATGTCCATCTCCTCCTCATGGTTATTGAAATCATCTGATATATTTCCATACATGTTGGGAAAAATACGATTCTTCAAGACTGGTCATTTATGTTTTAATGTATAGAAACAAATGGTCTGAAAAGACTTAGAAAGCATGGAAACCTTTACCTTGTCAAGTTTGATGTAGTAAAAACAGCTATGAGCATTCTTTAGTCCTAGTTCCCAGCTCCCTTGTGAAAATCATTTAGTGGACATAAATGAAACCTATCATATATGTTCGGTAGAGTTCATGTAAGTGAGTGTGTGCCTGGCACATTGCAGGTGCCCAGCAACAGTGGTGGTTTAACCCTGACTTGAAACTAATCTGTTGTTCACTATGAGAATCAAAATAGTAGTTCAAAAGCCTATCATCATTCAGACCTCGACCAACCATATATAACTTCAAAAAAGGAAACTAAAGCAAAGAGTCTTTAATGGAAGAAAGATACTCAAAACAAGATTCAAGTGAATCACTGGGGATTTTGAATATGTACTTTCTCATACAATTGCTCTGGATCAATGTTGTGATGGTTTGGTGTTGAACTTGTCCTTTCTTGGTCAAAGTTCTCCCTTGAATAATGGAAACCAATAGACTGAGGCTTAAATTTTCTCTTTCTCTTTCTACCCCCCAGCTTAGCACAGTAATGAGATAGATAGGAGGAAAACTTAATTAACAGAGAAAAGCTGTATGATTTGCCTGGATTAAAATGCAGCTGCATGGAGGGGGAGGCACACTTTCTAATTCATGGAAAAGAGTCACTTGCTTTAATTTAAATGAGATAAAAAGCCACATGTTTCTTATTCATTCACTGAAGTTTCTGTTGGATCCCATACTCTCTGAATAGGCATTATTTTCACACAGGACCAAACTTGAGATTCAAAAAAATAGGAGTCATTGACTTCGTGTTTCTTTTTTATGGATGAGACGATTGAAATATCAAGACGGAAGGTGTTTTTTTTTTTTTTTTTTTTAATGCCAAGAAATTTAGGGGATCCCTTTTCCTCTGGAACCAATTGAGGCTAGTATGCATTCAAGACTTAGGCTTAGACGGCACACTCTGATTGAGCCAGTACGGTTGTTGGAGATCCTCTATGACATCCAGTTTTTTCCTAACTTGTAGTGAGTCTGTTGAATTGGGTGCCCAAGGCCAAAGTTGAACAGGAGGCATTCAGTGCACACAGAGGGAATCCTGTGGGAATAGACCTCAGCAGTTTACTCTGCCTGATAGATTCCAGAACGTGGGGGTCACACCCTTCACCAGGAACTGGAGCCGCGATTAACAACAACTTCACATATTCTAGAGTTTTCCTAGAGCTCACGATTGCCACTGCAGCACCAGTTCTGAGGAAGCAACACTCATGCACACAACACACACACGGACACACAACACATGCACACTCACAAGAAACACATATGCACACACATACACAAACATACGCTCTGGAGTCCCTTCTCCATCTCATTGCCTGCCTCTAGGCTCATCCAAATGGCTAGGCCTCTCAGCCTGCTGGACATAGGCGTCCAACTGGGCAGCTGTCCCAGAGGGCAGCTTGCTTTCCCAGGATCTCAGAACTCTGTTCAGTCAAAGTTAGCTAAGTAACTAATGTGTGCTAGTGCTGTGTCTATTCAAAGGAACGAACGGATTGAAGCTTCTAGCAGAAGACAGGGATGCCCTCTTTCACCACTTCTATTTAACATAGTTCTTGAAACACTAGCCAGAGCAATTAGATGAAAGAAATTAAAGAGATACAGATAGGTAAAGAAGAACACAAATTAGCAGTATTTATGGATGATATGTTTCTATACCTAGAAGACCCCAAAAATTCCACCAGAAAACTTCTGGAACTAGTAAGTGAATTCAGCAAAGTAGCAGGATACAAAAATCAACACCCATAAATCAAAGGTATTTCTGTATATCAGTGACAAATCCTAGCAGTTGTGGCTCTCAGCAGTTGCTTTCAAGTTGAATCCCTCAAACTTAAAGTGTTTGGAATAGCCTGGGGATCTTGCTGCAAAGCAGGTCTGATGCACTGGGTCCTGGGTAGAGGTTGAGAGTCTGCTAAGAGTCTGATAAGCTCCCAAGTGAAGCCGACTGCTGATCCTCAGACAACAGTTTACAGTGGTTTTTGAAAGAACTTAGCACAACCTTGGAATACCTTATGTCCAGTCCTTGCTGAGAAAACTTGTAGATGTACCGTGCCAAACAGTTATTTGTACAGTGTTCATTTGTTCTTTCATTCTTGTCTTTTTTTGGGGGGTGGGGGTAGGGGGTTGACCCAGGGGTGCCATATCACTGGGCTACATTCCCAGCCCTTTTTATTTTTTAATCTTGAGTCAGAGTCTTGCTACGTTCTGGAGGCAGGCCTTAATCTTGCAATCCTTCTGCCTCAACCTTTCCGGGTAGCTTCACTGTTGGAAGCAATTCTATGCAACACCACTTGTAGGTGTTTCTTGTTTTCACTCAAGCCTTTCTGTGCTTGGGAGAAAGAGGGCACAGGTCTCCTGAGCCTTTCCTGCCTCAGTATAAGTCCTCAAGTTACCCAGGGAGGCTCTGCCTGATGTTGGAGTGCAAAGTCCTTTGAGCACACCTAGAAGTGTAAAGTCAGCTTGTTGATGCAGCCCCTGCTTTGCACACCACTCTTATTCAGACACAGTTGGCAAGGGAGTACCAGGCCCAGTGAGTCCTTGGAATGACATTGAGCTCTTCATGCATGTTTTACCCAGCAGGCTTTTTAAAATTGTTTTATTTTTTTTATTTTAATGGTGACTGTTTTCCTCAAGAGCTATAGAAAACAGTGTCCAGCATTAGTTGTCAGGGTCAGTGCTCCAGTGTCATCTTCTAATCTTCTAAATGAATTGCTGGCCCACTCTTGATGGAGGATAAGACAGCCTCTTCCTCTGTTGTAGCCCACCCCCAGCCTTATTATCATCTCCTGACTTCCAGGTCTCTCTTCCACATTTACTGAGCCTCTGCGCCTAGCTTGTGACTTTCTCTTCTGTGTGTGTTGACACTATCCTTCACAGACCTTCACATATCCGTCTGTTGGCCCCTGTGTTTCCACAACAGTTTCTCAACTAACCATTACTCTCTGTGAGTGCCCTGGAATTAGGAGTTTTGTTAATCTCAACAAAGATGATTTCACAGAGGATGTCATGATTCTCAGTCCTGCTAATGTACTGCATGCTCCTCTTCTGTCCTTCCTGTCCTTGCATCTCTGCATGAGTTCCACTTCCACCCAAGGTCTGCAGCTTCACTTGAACCCAGTGCCTGCCTGGAGCTCACCAGTTTTTCTCTCTCCTCTGTCTTTATTTTCTCCAGCATATAAACTTCCTTAAACATTTGTAAGTAAAAATTTTCTCTGACAATTTGGTTTTTATTTCTCTTCTTCATTCAATGGCAAAATAACTAGAAAGAACATTCTGAACTTGAGACTTCCAATTTAACTCTCATTCAGTTTCTCATCTAATGAAGGTGGTTTCTGCATCCATCATCCTACAGAGTCAGATCTTGCCAAGATCATCAAAGATGCAAGCTGCTACATGCAAGGGGCATTTTTAAGTCATGACCTTGAACTTTCTGAGGAGTCAGCTGTGTAAATTATATCTCCAGTTTTTAAATTTCTTCACTGTCTTCTGGTTTGTCGCTTCTTCCTGAATTTTCTTTTCTGTCTCTGGCCATGTTAGTATTGTCTGACTTTACATAACCAAGAGCTTCCAGTACTGTAATGTGGTAAAAGTAGCTTATAGTTGTGTCAGAGATCCCCTTGCCACCGAATGGACTGTGGGAGTGGGGCAGAAGTAGGTCTTGGAGAGTTGACTCTGGTCATTTTCTCTGTGTGCTATTATATTGATTCTCAATCTCTACAACATTATGCTGATGTCAAGTACCTGGGTTAAGATCTTTGTGAAGTCCACCTCTCTTGCCACTATGCTGCCTGCCCCAGTTGACCTCCCTATCTCCATGCCTACATGACTTCCATATCTAGTTCTGAGCCATACTCCAGAGTTGCAAAGGCAACTGCTGCTTTTCCAAAACAACTTGTTGATTTCTCAGACAATGCAGATCTGATGTTTTCAAAATGTCCCATGCTGAACTTATTATCCTTTATTCCCCAAATGGATCTTTTGGCTTCAGTTTGCATATTGAAGAATGATCCAGGCTTCTGACAAGTTTCAAAAGCACATACCGGTGGTCATGCCTTCTACTGTTTTCTTGCTAGCTGTCCTATCTTGATGTTAAAGTGCTGCTCTGACTTCTGATCACCTCTTACCTCTTAACACAGGTCTTAGTAGGTCAGCATTAGTTTAAAGATCTCCCAGAAACTCCTAACATAGATCTTATTAGGTTAGCATTAGCTTAAATATCTCCCAGAAACTCTCAGTTGTCATTAGGAGATATCCAAGATCATCTTGACGATGCACAAGGCCCTTGATGGTTCTGACCCCCATTAGATCAGCTTTATTTATCATGCTTTCCCTTTCCCAGTATCACATAAACTCTCTCACCTCCAGCCATACTAAACTCTTTGCAAAATGTATCATGTTTTCTAATTTTCATTTTTTTCTCTCTTGCATATTCTTTCACTGATTCGAAAAATCATCTTTATTTTTTATGATGTACCTAAAGTGTTCTTTAACTTGTCATTCTTTTAAAATCTTCTGTAGCCTCCTTAGTATCCTGAACTTCACTTTACCAAAGTATTTGCCACTCTATGTTGTGATTGTTCATTTCCATGGCTTTCCAGTCGCACTGTGATGCCTAGATGGCAGGAATCCTGTCTAATTCATTGGTATATCTCTTCCTTTTATCATAATATCAAGTGCTATGGGTAGAAATTCATTCCCTAAGAGGTTAATTGAAGTTGTAACTGCAAGTACCAGTGTGTGTTCTTATTTGGTAATAGGATCTTTGCAAATTTAAACAAGTTAAGATGAGGTCATTGTGGATGGCCCCAATATACCGTGATTAGATTATATTCTCCATATAAAGAGAGGAAAGGTGGACAGACACATAGGAAGACAGTGGGAAGGCATGCAGGGAGAACCTTGTGGTGCTGAAGGCAGAGATGGGAGTTTAGGCGTGTGAAAGGTAAGGAGCACCAGAAGCTGCCCACAAGTCACCAGAATCCAGAAAAGGCAAGGGAGGATTTCCCTACAGGGATCAGAAGGAAGATGGTCCTGCTGACACCTTGACTTCAGACTTCTAACTGCCAGCACTTTGAGACAGTACATTTCAGTTTGTGGCTCTTGGTTACAGGAGCAGTAAGAAACTAACATGGAGCAATAACACACAAAACAAGTACTCAAAGTACTAAATGTGTGGGGCCTTTGCTTCTATAATTTGGTCAGAAGAAGACGTGACATTCTTGCTTTTAAAATGCAGGTGATGGTTGAAATACAAGACACTTAGATAGTAAATATTAAAAAATGTTATTTATTATTATTGCTCTCATTATCCCACATGGCATTTGAAAAGGCACTGTCACACCAGGGCATTTGGCATGAGGCACCAGATCCCAGCCCTCACACCCCATCCAGGCTTCCTGCTTGGCTCACTGTTTAGAGCTAGACACACACTGGCAGCCGTGACAGGGCTTGGCTTTGGGCCACACTTTTTTCCCTAAGAATGAGCCTCTGAAATTGTGATGTAAGGAACAGAAAACAAACAAAATAAAATGCATGATTCATTTTAGATAAATACATTATTGGCTTTATTAGCAACATCATAAGAATGACCTTTTTCTCTAAGTAAACTTGTCAAGAAAAACCCAAATTTCGGAAAATAAATGTCCTTCACATCACATAAGAATACTGATTTTATAAAACGTTGCTATAGAAAATAGTTTTTTGAAGTTGAATAAAAATATGAGTGTATTTAAAATTCTTGTCCATATACCTAATCCACAGACAATGTGAGCACTCTGACCATGGGTAAGTACTGAAGAACTTGCAGATTACTCTTTCTGATTGCTCTCTCTTCAGAGGGACCATCTCCAACCTTTAAGGAGTGGCTGACCTAATACTATGCAGGTAGTTCCCTCGCCCTCACTAGATCCTGGTCACATAATTGAAACTAATAATATAAAAATTCTAAATCACAAATGACAAATTTAAAATTCTTGCCACTTTCAGGAAGGCTCAGAATCACCAGATTGTCCCTGGTTCTCATCCGTGCATGTGATTATACTTGAAGGGATTACTAGGGAGTCCACTTGGGAGGCTGGTCAGTGAGGCCACTAGTACATCAAGTGAAAAACTGCCATTCCACACAGAGTAAGGGTGACCTTGACACCGAGTTTGCTTGTGCTGTGGCTGTGACTGACGTCCTATCCTGGCAAGTGACACCTCACTAGTCCTGAGGATTTCATGCAATTTCTGGTTCTCTGAACCCCTCTGAGACACAGGAGAGTTCAACACAGGGCGCTCTGTAGACCATGGTGCTTCTTGAGTGCTTAGAGCTAGTTTTCAGCACCCTATTTCTTCATATTTTCATAAAGATAGGGAACATGGAGAAAAAGAACAGTTCTGAATTTGTTACTTGCTGTCTAAAGATACCTTGAGAGGGAGTCATAAAGAAAAATGGTGAACATGGAAGTTGAGAGGAAAGCCCGAAGGACAATCTTCATTGAAAAAAGAGGTTAGACTGTTGGTTGTCCATTGCTGAAGATGTCCTGTGACTTGGAATAGCCTAGCTCTGGAAGTCTTCATGGAGTGCTGTAAAATACTGTTACACAACCAAGTTTGCTGGAGTGAAAAAGGTAAGGACAAATGAGAAGAAAGTAAAATTAAAGAGAAAATGTCTTTCCCTTGCTTGGTCTTGGGGGTAGGGGCAGCCCATGAAGGTACTGGTGATTTGGGCCACCAGGAGAGGGTGCTTGAGACAGAAAAGAGGTCAGGCCAACAATTAGCAAGTTCTAGTTGGTCTCACATGACTCTTTTCCTTATGTTCACACCAGCACTGTTTTCAGTTTCCATTTCAAGGTCCGCAACATTAAAGAATGGTGGAAGGGATCTCATTCCAATGGGCAGAATCAAACTCTACTTTTTTGAGGCTGGTGGGAATATTATTTTAGGAATAACTAAGCTGTTATGAACCATTTCTGAATATCATGTGAAAAGACTATTTTTGCATAATATTGTAAGAGAAATAAAGATAGTGATTTGCAGACTGTGCTGCAAATAAACAAGACAAGCCTCATGGAAGGGTTGCTGAACCAAGCCATGAGAGATGTCTTTTAGGAAAAAGATAATCTTTTTAAGGAGGAACATTCTATTTCCAGCATATAGAAGTAGTAACAATTGTCACAGTAAGGTTAATTATAATAGATACTTGGCTATATTTGATTTGTGAAGGATGAAAATCCCATAAATCTGTTCTGTTCTTCTTTACATACTCATATTAAATTACCACTAATTATCATTATATATATATATATATATATATATATATATATATATATGGAAACTAAATGTTTATTCTAATTTTCACATATTCTCAACATTAATGAGAATAATATCAATGATGATCTTTCTTATCATGTTTACATAAAATAAATTCCCAGAGAATGGTGGGGATCATCAAATGGCTGGGTGAGGTGGAGGTGACATTGGCATGTTGAATTCGAGTGTCTGTCTCATTGCACCAAAGTCAACACCCTGGGCTCCTACTCACTAAACACCAGGAGGGTGCTTTCCCCCAATTATTGGGAAAGTCCAGATCACCCCCACTCCAGCTCTGAAACATACATGTACATGTACATTTGCAAACATTCCCAATGTGGGTGGTGCTACCCCAGATTGAGGGACATAGATCTAGAATTAAAAAGTATACATATATTTTTAAGATAGAAAAGGCAATTTCCAAGTAGAGAATTTGTTTTTTTACTCTTTTAATTTCTCCTCCCCTCCCCTAGCTCAAGTAGTTTGCCAAACATAGAAAGAATCCCTACTTGTTGGACAGAATCCATCACTGTAACAAAGCAAGAAAATGTGTGTAGTGTCTGGCGTAGAGCAGGTGTTTCACGAACTCTAGGTTTCCTTCCGGTATCTGCCCCTTCTTCAAAGAGGAGGGAGCCGAACAAGGAAGCATTTCACGTTGAGGTATTTTGATTAAGCCTTCATTGTTCATTTGGAAAAGGTAAGTCATTTTCTCACCCAGTGGGTCTTCAAAATAGGTTGTTCACTCCTGCTCATCACCTTGATAGACAAGGCATAATTTGTTTCATATTATCACATGGTCCAGTTTTTTGTAGCACAGTTGTGGGCAGATTTCAACTGTAGGAATTAGGGACCACTAAAGGAGGCCATGTGTGACAAGGCGCTGGCACTTTGCTGACTGATAGGGCCTGCAGTTTTATTTTTGGAATGTAGCCTAAAGCTATTATGGCTCTGGATTTTTGACAGGCATCATGCATTGCTATTTCAGAAGAAAATTTAACTTTAAAAATCAAGTAGCCTGAGGGTTTGGAATCATACTTACATTTTTAATAAGTTGTCAAAAAGTACTTTGCAGTATTCATTTGTAACTGGACTACACTCAGCACATTTATATGTAAACTACTCAACCCCATGAACAATTCATTGCACAAAAATGGCTAAAGGGCCTGTTATCGAGTTCATACCAAGAGAAGTAGGAGGTTCTGATTCCTGTCTATTATTTTTGTACTAGACAGACATATAATATCCTGAGTATATTTTTGTCTAGAAATAAATTGAGATAGGCCCTTTTTTTGTTATTTTTTTATTTGAACAAGCAAATAAAGTTCTCAGAATAGACTCTTCAATAAAGCTTATAATTACTCATAAGTCAGAGAGAGAGAGAGAGAGACTGAGAGGAGAATGCTTTGGTGAGGATTGAGAGGATGGGATCCTTTAGTGACTTAGTCATCAGCAAAGCAGGCTTCAGGGCTGATTATTTGATTACTGTCATCTGGTCAGATACATTACTAATGAAAAACATTGACTGTTTGGTTGACTCCAACATTGCTCTTGGTCTGGGAAGCA
This sequence comes from Marmota marmota marmota, assembly GCF_001458135.2. Lineage (NCBI taxonomy): Eukaryota > Metazoa > Chordata > Mammalia > Rodentia > Sciuridae > Marmota > Marmota marmota. The sequence continues at coordinate 17,184,772 of NW_025999913.1, forward strand.
CAGGCCACCTGGATTAAGCCTAGAAGAAATACAGGTTGGCCTCATGAATTCTTTGGAGATGGATGTACTACAGGGAAACAAGGGAGATGCTTTTTAGTCAGAGCGTGTTTAGAGTCTGCATCTTGAGTGTCACTTTTCCCATGTCAAAAATTCTAGTAATTAAGAAAATCATGATAAAAGAAATAGTGCATGTTTTGTTGTGTTCTTAAGGCAATTAGACTAAGAAAATCTATGAAAATCAACCTCCAGGATTGTTTCTGCCTTGGATAACCTTCCTTTCCTGTTCCTCAGGGCTGGGGTGCAGGGCCAGCAGAGTGGTCTAGTAAACCTGTACACAATATTCAGGCTATTCACGCCAGCAAGCTATGGGACAAACTAACACCCATGGTGTGGCGTTTGACTCGTGTTTACCAGAGTTAGCCTGTGTATAGCAGGCTAGAAATCAGAGCGTGAAAGTCAGCTGTTCTCTGACTAGCTGGAAGAAATACTTGGGATATATTTAAAGCCTTATCTAAAATGCAGAAATCATCTTGTACAGTTGTACTGTCGGAATGCCAAATGCATCTTAAAATGTGAGTGTCTGAGAGCTCATAGTAGTCAGATGCCTCACGGCCATTGGAGATATTCTGGAGAGGCACAATGGAATTTCAGCCCTAACTGTACAAGGTGGTTAAATTTAGCAAGGTGAATACAGAATTAAGATATTCTATAGAGTCATGGATAATCTTAGCCCTAAACAAACATTTCAGACCTCTTTCAGCAGTGGTCCAGGTTGTTTGGAGGGTAAGCTTCGATTACATTCTCTTATCAAAGATGAGGGAAAGACGAAAAAATAATTAGGAAGGGTACTTTGAGAAGTCTTGAGTAACAATTAGTATATGTTTTAGGATTGTTGACCAGAGGGACATTATGAGGACAATGGCATCTTCAGAAGATCCAGCAGTAATACAAAGTGGAAGACATAGGTTCAAGAATCAGTGCAGACTACGTACACCTCTGATCTTTATAATACAAAATACAAAAGCAATAGGTAGTGAAGAATAGAAGTAAAATCAGCAAAATGCTGATGCTTGGGAATTTCTTCTACTGTTCCCTCTACTTTTGTGTATGTTTAAAATTTTACTATAATCTGAAAAAAAATAAAAGTAATTCTTAAAATTTTCTCTCTTGGACCTCTCTGAATAACTAATGAAGACAGCTGATACTCAGTTCAGAAATACACATTCTAAAATATTCATAAATATCTACAAAGAATCATACCTCTCCCTCTCCCTTCTTCTCACCCTGGAATGCATCCACATGTCTCATTTATATGGAAAGTTTCTCCAAGTCAGGACTTGGAGATTTTAGCCCAGGCCTTGGGATTTTCCAATATGGCTCACAGCTCTCATCCTCGCAGCCTGGCTTTAGTTCGCATTACTCTAACTTCCTCCTTTGAAGCGCCTCTCTGTGCCACATGGAACCTTCTCAGGGGTAACAGTGCTTCTTCTCTGTCCTCTGTTTACCAAGTACAGAAAGTCAAGGGCAAGTCAGAAGAAGGAAGCGGCTTATGATGCAGTGCCACAGATCACAGCATCCCCTCCACCCCCAGCATTTTCTGAACCCCATGGTAGGAACTTAGTGGATGGCTCCGTAGCTGACTGGCCTAATATTCAAACCCAGTTGTGTGCAAAGGAAAACTGATTTGAAATGACCTAGGGAAGGAAGCAAAACACTATTGGTTAAATACTTGGATCTTGGAGTTTCAAAGACCAAAATTCAAAAATTTTGTGTTATCACCTTTGAGACCTTAAGAAACTGACTTATTTCCCTGGCCTTTTGTGTGTGTGTGTGTGTGTGTGTGTAAACTTTGTGACATTTAATTCTTAATTGTTGAAAAGATTAAAATGAGCCATTAAATATGTTTCCTGTAATTAATGGTGACTGTGTTGATGTTTCACAACATGACTTGGCCAGCTTTCTAGGTAATACCTCAAACCTCATTATTTCACCTAAGCCAAGATGTCAAGACTATCGGCCACATAACATTAAGCATGTTTACATGACACCATCTACTTTTCAGAACTTGCTTGTCCATAGGTCACTCTTTAGTGCTGATTCCACTGATTTCCCCACCTCTGAACATATCCCTGATTATCCCCCAGGCTGTCTCCAATCTTCTTACTCTATAAATGAGTCCTCAGGATCCCATCTAATCTCATGCATTTAATTGCTACCCATTCACCAATGACCTACCCCCTTTGTTATCTTTAGTCCCTTATTATGTCCTAAGCTTCAGAATTTTAAATGCAAATGACAATTTCTATTTTCAAAATTGAGATTGTTACTCCCTCCCTATCTATCCCATTGCTGCTAGTGTCACCACTCTTGATTTTCCATTGCACTTAAGTCATCACCAATCTTCTCTCCCTCATCACCCAAATCCAAGGAACTCTTCTGAGTCCTCCTCCTAGTGATTATCACCATCACCTCTCTCTTTTCCTCCTGCTGCCTGCTGCCACTTCCTCACTCGGGGCGTTCTCACCCTCCTCTGAGTCTCTAAACCATCCTGCTGGCTGGCTTCCCTGACTCCATTTTTCTCTCTGTACCTAAAGCCAACACTTCTCAACACGTGGCTGCTCGGAATGTGAAGCCAGCCTCACCTTCCCCTGCTTGCAGGGCAGCTTGGCACACAGTGGCCACCACAGTTGTCCTGGCCTCCATCATCTGCTCCTCCCAGGCTCATTTTATGTTTGGGCAAAACCCAAAAACCATGGGTTTCTTTACTTAGGGAGGTTTGGTGTCCCTTTGCCTTGTATCTTGATATTCTGAGAGTATGAAATATTTCCTTTGACTTGTTTTTCTTATAGTGACTCACCTTCATATTGTGAGATACTTTCTTTCTTTCTTTTGCAAACATTCCCTTCATTGGCTACATTAGTTGCATAACTCTGCCCCTCCATTGCTCAGCATCCCTGTGTTGTAATGCTTGAGGTATTTCTGCGTTTCCATTTAAACTAACTCTGCAGGATCAGACATTTCATCCTAGTTACACACTGAATTCCTGTTATGTGGCACATGTTAAGAGCCTCGCAAGTGTTTATTGTACAAAATTAAATATGGTCTCTGTAATTACAGTATGTTTTAAGCTAAACCTGGCCCCTATAATCATAGAATATTTGAAAAAAATGCAATAACAGGTCAAAACTTATGGAAAATATGAAATAATAAGACTTTTCTAAATCTAGTCCATATGATCATCAGCATTATTCAACAAGTTTCTTGTAAAATCAGTTCCCCTGGAATTTTATTATTCCTTTATCACTATGAGAAAGCTGGAGTGGTAAGCACAGCAAACAGTGCCCGCAGGCGGTTCCTCCTAGACCCAGTCCTAAAGAGAGAGAGTAGAAGAATCTGTCCAGGCATAAGAATTGGGAAAAAATAAGCTGTTGGAAAATCTCTTGAGTTAACAGTAGGCACATAAACTCTCCCATCCCTCACCTCTGCCTTTGGCAGACAGAAAAAAACAACAACAGGTTTTTCCAGCTTGAAAGACACCTAACTGTTTAACATGTAAGATGGAACAATTTGGCTATCCATTTACTAGGAGGGTTGAAAAGTAAAAGGGGGGTGAATCTGTATTTTGAGTATATTCTATTATTTCATAAATTCCCAAATTTAAAAACTACACATTAAGTATGGCAAAAGATTGTAATTTTGGGATTTGTAAAATTGACTTATAACTATAGAAAACAGGACTACATATTTGAAACTAGAACCATAGAAAATCTGGTATATAAAATTGCTTATATTTTTACGTAGAAAGTTCTTTTGTCCTGTATACTAAAAAATGTTTTAGATTCAGTTGGTTCTCTTAATATGTAAAATCGTTAGAAAGTTAAAGAAGTCTGTAAACTAGAAAGATACATGATGGATCAGTATCTTAAAGTTGAAGTAGTGTCAATAATTAAATAAGAAGACATGTATTGACATTAGGCCCCAGTGAGCTTTAGCTCTTGGGATGCTGATGAATTTATGGTCATAAAGATCCTGCTCAAAATGAGTGGTCTCAATCCAGTCCATCAATATGAAGTTGTGCTATTACTCTTTTCTGTATTCTAAGAGCAGAAGCTGTGGCTGATCTGGTGTTGAGAGATCCTTTCCCACTGGAGAGAAAGTCCAAATAGTTTATAGATGTTCCTCAAAAAGTTTATCCACAGCTGTGGCATCTATGAAGGGAATCTGTGCTTACTGTGAAGACAGGTTGCCATGAAGTATTCTGGTAACCCAGGCTTCTTCCTCTGGAACTGTCTCTGGTGACAAATCAGGAAATGTGATAGGAAATAACAGGTCTCAAAAAGTTTAGAATTAAAAGAAACAGAATATTGTTGTTCATGTTGTTATTCTCCTTAAAAGCAAAATATGCTAACGTCATGGGGGGGGGAAGTTCGCTAGTAAGAAATAAGAGATAGCTATAAGAAAAGAAATGATGGCGCTGCTTACGTTTTTGAAAATCCATTATTCCCACCACTTTGCTTTATATGTGGGTGAGGTGAGGGGAGCATTTCAGAAGGGAGAGAGCACAACATCCTAGCTTTCTTTCTAGCTGAGTCAAGCTCTAAAGGAAGCTTTCGCCAACACATTAGCTCATGTCCAAGGCGCTGCTTCCAAAAGGAGCTGCTGGTCAAAACATTTTGGCAGCAGGTGATCGTGGCAGCTCAGGGTGTGTGGGTCCCATGCTTCACCACCGGGGTAATCTAAACTAATCTGACATGACGGGCAGCTGTCGGCTTTCACCCAGCTCACGGTAAAGAACAAAGATGAGAAACTAAAGATTAAAAATGAACCCACTATATGATACAGTTTGTTTTCCAGGCATTTTAAATACTGAGTTTTCAGGAGATTAGGAGAAACATCAGTTGAATTTTTCATTTCTACATTTTCAGAAATTTTAATGGACTGTGTCTATATAGTAAATTAACTCCAATGGACAGTGGTCTGAACATATATTTAGGATGGATACAAAAGTTGATAGGCCTGTATATCAGAGACAGGCTCAGGTTTGAAAACTGTTGCTAAGGAAACCTGAGAATAGAGTCAGATGGCAAAGATGATTTTTTTGTGTGTGGAAATCTATCCAGGATACTGAGTACTTGGGCACTGAGTACTGTAAAGGTAGTAATATCATTTAGACACTCAATCTATTTTTATTTTTTAATTCAATTTAGTTCCATTCAATAGAACTATGCTAAGCTCAATAAATTGTACAATATAGAAGTTAGACTAAGTTTTAAGATCCATTCAAGCCTGATTATTCTTCAACTGGCCATTAAGTAAAGCCCAATGAGTCTGGGCAAATGATCTACTTTTAAACAGATCTGCATTCTTTCCCCACGTGCAGGACTCAATTTGCCTTTGTCAGAGATGCACTTCCTGTCTGTGGCAGACAATCTGACATACGTGGGCATTTTTCTCATTTTCTGTTGAGAAGATACCAGAATGTTAAACATAACACATTAAAAAATAGATTTAGAGCACTGTTTTTTTTTTTTTCACGTAGAATACTATAGACATTACATTGGAATGGGGAATTATACTTGCAGTACTAACTTATTTAAATCTTTGATATTCCTAATTTATTCTTGCAACAGATAATATTGACTATTGAAAGTACTCCCAAATGTTGTTAGGTGTTCATTTGGAAAAGCAGTTCCCTTGTTTAAAGTTTTAACTGTAATCTAAGAACGCTTTTACTTATGTGGACAAGGAGAAAGATACTTTTATTTCCTATAATTTCCCTCCAAAGAAGCATTGGGTAAAAAACCTGAAGCATCCATTTATTTAATTGTGGCCTACTAAAAATGTCACTTCAGACTTGTGACTCAAAGATGACTCATAGATGTCAATTTTTAACAGTCATAATAAATATATCTTTGGCTGAAAACCTGAAATTTTATTATTCATATGAGGGAAAGAAATTTCGATTTTATTTACATAATCACAACTGCCTTTCTTCTTTTGCTTCTAAGCAACATTGCTGTCCAACCCACCCTTATATTGAACAGGACTTGGAGCATAATCCTAAAATCATTTTATTTTTATTTCTTACTATGTTTTTAATTTAAGAGCCTAGTTCTTCTCTTGCCCCTACATGAAAATGTGCAGAGGTTCTAGAACCTTATTACAAGATACTTTTAGGCACAGAATAAAACTCCACTTCAGAAAAAAAAGAAAAAATCCCACCCAGTTTAAGAATCTGAACTGTGAATTTGAATTGGTATGAAGGTGTCTCCTCACTCTGGGTGGGAAAGACCACCATAGGTTGGAGTTGGTGGGCATCTTCCTCCTTCTCAGCCTCAAGAGCCTCTCCCCTCAGCTGGTTTCCACAGTGCCTGACCCTAGAGACTGGGAAACAGGAAAGTTAGAGGAAAGCACAGCAGGCAGCCCTTGAATTAACAAAATGCCCCTGAGTTGCTGTGAGCACTCATGGGGCTTGGTAGATGTTTAAAACCTATGTGGTCCTGAGATTGTGAATTCTTTGGAAACCTCTGTGTGTTCCCTTCTCAACTCACTCCTACTCAATTGATGTTTCACATTTAGCTCCCTTGAGGATGGCCAGTGTCCTAGGAATCCAACTATAACTGTTAGAGTCTATAAACAAGTCAAAATAACACCTGGCATTTTGCCAGGGGAATGTTAGAGTTCATAAACAAGTCTGGATGGTGCCTGGCAAAATGTCAGAGGGAGTGGTTTGAGAAGTAACAAAACCGAGCCATTAGGTGTAGAGATTCCTGATTGGTTGACTGATGTATCTAGTTTATGCTAATTAGATAAGCTATGTGGAATGTATAAATACTGCTCCTGTCCTGCAATAAACGGCTTCCACTCCTGCTGTATCAACGTACACAAGTTATTCGTCACCCCCCGGTTATTTTGCTGCAGCTGGACTGCGGCAATAACCTTGACATACCTCTGCCCCGTGGTCTTCTTGGATCCTTGGATATACATAAGGGAGGTATTCATACATCCCTTACCCCAGCAGTCTCTACCCTCTCTGCCAACCCTGTATATATTGCTGATATGACTTGATTATGTTCTTCTTAAACTCCCTTGATCAGGGAACACTGAATAAGAAGATACAGGGGCCATTTATTTAAAGTCTCTTGTCTTCTTTGGGTTGGGAGAAATTTACAGCATGGCTCCTTAGTAAACCTCCTCTTGATACTCCCAGTTCTCCAGCTCCAAACTCTTTCACATTCTCCATGAGTATGAGGAGTCTAAACTTATTCTTAACGTTACCCCCAAACAAAGTTTCCCCAAACTTAATCAAATGCTGTCTTCAATGTACCCATCTGAACCTTTTCAGTTACACATCCTCTTACATAAATAACATTAAGGTACAGTACCTCTATTTAGTCATGTTAGCATTAGAGATAAATATGTGTGTTGACTGGTGTCTGAGAACTTATGAATACGACTCTCTGAAGCATTGTTATACTTGCAAATATTTTACAATACCACTGAATATGGTTTTGGTAAAACTAAAATTGGAGTACAAAATGGTGAATCTACAGTTGATCTTTGAAATTTCAGGTCAAAATACCCTAACTGTATTTTTAATTATCATTATCTAAAACTATTGAACATTCCTATTATCATAATATAAGGAAAGATGCTTCTTATTTTATCTGAGTATCAAAAATGTTGTTGGTTTTTTAAATATACATTGAAGGATGTGCTACGAGATAGATTCTGGGGAATTCTGGAGCTACATTATCCACTGTGATTATTACTAGCTTATGGTATATAAATTCAAATTGAAATTAATTGTATATAAATTCAAATATTTCAGTTAAATGTCCTAGTAGCATTTCAAATGCCAATAGTCAAAATTGATTGGAGACCGACACATTGGACAGGGTGAATATAAACAGTTTGCATCATTTTCAAAATGGTTGTAGGGTAGCACTGCTCTAGAAAAAGATGCATGATTAAATCCATATGCATGGCACCAAGGAGGCCAAGGAGGGCTCTGGGTTTCCTCCATATAAATGATTAGGTGTTTTTCCAGACAACACAGCCTGTTTGGGTGATTTCAAGTGGGATATTATGGAACCAGCTCAGCTGAATTATACGGAAATTATCTTGATGTGACTCAATCTAGACCTAACTGCCTCAAAGAAGCTAAAAGAGATTCTGAAGAGGCCAGGTGAAGACTTGACATGCTGCAAATTGAACTCACTGCCAACTGTTAACACTCATGGTTGAAAGAAATCCACTTGCTTTACAAGTGTGAGATATTTCCATTTCTTTTGCTATATTCTTGAACTAGAGATTGAGGTCTGCAGTCATTTGTTAGGACAATGAGATCTGCAGTCATGATGTGTGTGTTCTCACTGGAACTTTACTAAGGGAAAAATGTTATGTGACTTCTTTTTAAAATATATTTATTCTTCTTTGCTTTTTAAAATTGACTTCTTTGTTTCAAAAGAGCAGGAAAGGGTGACATAAAACGTGGCAATGATGAAAAAATATATCCTGTTTGTCTTATGTGTGTGTGTGTGTGTGTGTTTTTGCAGAAAACAAAAGGGTAGGACTATTTTTTTTTCCCTCAAAATAAAGCAAATATCTCTTTGGTCATCTATAATAGGGCAGCGCTATTTTGAACAGTTTGATGTCACTTCTGCATCCCTGGAGGAGACAAAGGGGAAAGTCAGAGGAAAGGGAAAGGCAGCTTTGATAAGCCCTGCCAGTCACTGGTCCGGAGAGTGAGGCATCCTGTTATTATCATGCCTCCGAAAAACAGTGGAAAAACATTCATTGTGATCAATGGTATCCATTTTTTTTTGTTATTTCACAGTTACCTGCTGCAATTCCCTAAGTAATCAAACTAAATTAGGGCTCTTTTAGTGACAGCTGCAAAACACTAGGTCACTCTGGGTAAAGGTCACTGGAAAATTTCAGTCTGAGGTGGGGAAAGAATGGCGACAAGCCAGAAAGTTCTTGTGATATGAATAATATTCAGTCATGATGTCTGTTGTCACTAGATCTTATGACCCATCCTAGTGATGCCATCAATTAATGCTTCCAATTATTTTAGAAGTCAGTGGGCTATACTACACATAAAAATAACAAAATTTAATGCTCATAAAAATGAAGAATTCTTTCTAAACAAAAAAATGGCTTTAAAATTGACTTTTTGTGGTTCCTGGGATTGCTGTATCCATTAATCATTCAATCCTTTAAAAGGACTTCTAGCAAATGACCTCAGGGATTGCTACCATTTGGAACTCATATCCATTCAGCTGTCTTATCTCTGGGTGCCCAGGTGCATTTCTATAGCATTTATCAACACAGCATCTATAGGATGTCACTTGTGCCCAAGTACATGTGCAGCAATTACAGAAGAAGCACCTCTTCACCCATGCTTATATCCCACTATCTTCCTAGTACAGCCTCTAGCTGGGGCAGAGAGCAGAGCACTGTCGCCATGTTCAGTGTTTTTAGGGATAATACTTGAAGCAAACTCTTAACTTCTTTTCTTTATGAACATGGCTTTTAGTTAATAGATTATTAGACACAGAACCCCAAGTAACGTGCATTGCTAATGTCTTTCGAGGCTTTGGAAGAAAAATGAAAGAAATCCAGTCAATCACCCGGATGTTTGTTTTATTTGCTGGCAAACACGTGCTTATTTACACACATGGAGATGATGATATTCTTCAATGATTTTTATATGAATTGTGAAGATTCATCCTTAAGGGGGGCAAGATCCACAGAACTATTTATATAATTAAGCCTCTATCAAGGAGAATAATAATGTAAGCTTCTGTCCATTTGAACATTATTATGATGTATATGGAACTGGCTTACTGTTTTAGAATTTCTGTATGTTTTCCTTTATTATAGCTTCAGGCTTCCTACCAAATTGACAATATTCGAGTATGCGGAGTCCCAGTGGATTGCCACTGGTAATGAACAGAAGGTCTCTCTCCCTTCCTCCTTTCCTGTTTTCAAGTTACAGGGCCCGAGATGCATGGGTGTGAGACAACACAGAAGCAGTGTCCAGAAAACCATTTTGCTCAGGGGACCTGCCAGCTGAACTCTCCCCAAGTGCTTTTAAAAAGAAAGAAAAATATGTATATTAAATGCCAATTTTAAATAAATCCAAAGATTTGTGGAGCCCTGGTCCACTGGATGATGTTGCTTTAGATATGAATGTGTACCAAGTGAGGTAACAGATAAGAAAAGGCAATGCTAAAAGTCTCCTGAGCTTTCTAACAAGAGATCTGGGAAGTTTAAAGGCATATCAGGTTTCTCCGAGATTATTAACTCTGGACCACATTTCAAAGTGTATCAAGTGCTGCCTGCTTTATGCCAAACAGAAGGGAACATACTACCAGACTGGGCAGACAGAACTAATAAGAACTGCAATAAATCAAACTAAGAAATATTTATTGAACATCTCCAAGTCTCCAGCATTGGAGTGTTAGGTGTGTGATGTATGTAAAATATAAATGAAAAGGTCTGCAGTCTCAAAGAGCTTAAATGAATTTGGGGGAGATAAGACAACGACATAAAAAATAAATGATAATGTAAAATTTGAACAGCAATTCAAAATGAATACCTCAGGAAACACCACAAAAGATGAAAATGGACCCAACCAGGAACATAAATGAAGTCCCTATTTAAATGTTTGAAGCTAAAAAGATAGCTTCATGAAAATTTTGCTGTACAAAAAATTAACATTGAGGCACACAATGCAAATTATACTTCAGAGACACCGGGATCTTAACTGAGTCCTGTGCATGTTCCCAATCCGATGCTGTGTTTGTAATGGAAACAGAAAGCCAAAGTGCTAGCAGTCAATGGTGGACGTGGAATGAAATTATAGGTAAATTATAAAATAAAATACACAGGATTCAGGCCTTGTTGTAGTTTAGGGTAAGAAGGCCTTTTGCTCTTCAAAACATAACATAACACACAGTAACTCAGTTTTTCAGAAATTGCTTGACTTAACCTGAATCATCTACCAGATCTGCCCACCACTCAGGGTCCAGCCTCTGAAAGGCCTTGGGAGAGCAGGTTCCCAGAGGTTCCTCAGGGTTCCTCGAGGTCCTGCCTCCACCTGGTGTACTCCTCTTGTTCCATCACCAGGAGTTACTAACCAGTACTGAACACCTGGCACCCAGTACAGAATAATTAATAGGCAAAGGAAGAATTTTTAAACAAAGGAGAGGCTTGACAAACCCAGGTGAAGTTGACTAAAACAGAAGAAGGGAATAGGAAAGGGGAAACACTCATACCTTTAATAAAGGCAGACCCAGATTATATTGTTAGATCTATTGATAGTATAATGTTCATAGTTCCAAGAGGATTATTGAGACATAAGTACCAACCTCAAGTAGAACGAAAACCAGGAATTTATCTTAAAAATCCCTACTGAAAACAAAACTGAAAGGGCTCCTACAGCCAGACAGAAAGTGTCAGAAGCAGAGAGACCACTCCCTTCCTCCAGCCCCATCAGAGCTGCCCGCTGATGAACTCAGCTGAAAGCCCAAAGGTAAGGGGGTCCTGGGCAAGGTCCACGTAAGTCCGCCCCCTGCAGCACAGAGCGGCCAAAATGGGAAGAGCTGATCTAAAAGCAAAAAGACAACCTCCAGTGCACACAGCAGCTCCACAGATGATCCTAACTGAGCACAGCGACTAAAAATGGACGTGCTCACTTGAGAGCTGGTTCCGAAAATCCACCCTATTTTATTTTATTAGTTTTTGGCACTGGGGATGGAACCAGAGGTGCTCTACCACTGAACCACATCCCCAATCCATTTTATTTTTTATTTGGAGACAGGGTCTCTGAAGCTGGCCTTGAATTTGTGATCCTTCTGCCTCAGCTCCCACATTGTTGGGATTTCAGGTGTGCACCACTGCATCCAGTAAAAATCCACCCATTCGAAGCCTAAAAGTCCATGCTGCTTGTAGTGTGTTCAGAGTTGCACACCCACTGGTATGTAAGTTTAGAGCAGATCATCACCCCAAACAAAAACATGCCCCTCAGCGGTCACTCCAGCGATTTCCCTTTTCCTTGGTCCAGGCAGATGCTAATCTGTCCCTTTCTCTGTGGATTTGCCTGTGCCTGTAGAGGAAGTCATACATGTGGTCCTTCTTTGTCTGGCTTTTCACCTTTGCATAGTGGTTTATAATAGTCTCATTCCCACTTCATTCTTTTCATGCCTAACATTCCACTGTATGAAAATATTGCATTTCCCCCATTCTTCAGTTGACACTCATTGGTTGTTTTTATTTTTTAATATTATTGACAATGCTGCTGTGGACATGCAGGTACAGTTTTTTTTTCCCCCCTTGGACATGTGTTTTCAGTGCTTTAGTGTAAACACCTGGAGTGGAATGATGGACACAAGGACACCATGATGTTTAACATTTTGAGGGATGACTAGGTAGATTTCCAAAGAGCTATACAACTTTATAATTCAACCAGCAATGCACCAAGTTCTCATTTCTCCTTAGCCTTACTAACTTGAATTTTTATCCATCTTTTTTACATTGGTTATCTTAGTGGGTTGGCGGCATCTCATGTGGCTTGGTTTGAGTTTTCCTAATGAATAGAACTCGTGTGTAACTCTTGGTGTATTTACTGAATTGTCTGTATGTGTATACTTATAAATATTTGAACATTTGTCCTTTTTTAAAGTAGGTTGTCTTTTCACTGTTGTATTGTGTTAACAAAAATTCACTAGGAAAGATGATGTTAGGTAAAAAAGGGGATATTTTATTTCAAAGAACAGAATATAGGGTTCAGGGAAATGCAGCCGGGGTATGTTAGTCAATTTTCTGTTACTACGACAAACAACTGAGACAACTCAATTCATAAAAAGCAAAATATTTATTTTGGTTCATGGCTTGCAAAATTTCCGTGCATGCTCACTCTGTTGGCCAGGAGGTTTGGGGGCCTTCAGCGAGGCAGCACATCTTGGTGGGAGCACATAGTGGAGGAAGTTGCTCACCTCATGGCAGCCAGGAAGGAGAGAAGGTTGGGGAGGGAGGAGAGAAGAAGGGAGAGGAGGAGGAACAGCAACAGCCGCCACAGCAGCAGCCAGGTTCCCACATCCTCAGTGACATGACTTCTTCTACTAGGCCCTCCCTTCTAAATGCTCCAGTACCTGTCAGTAGGTCCACAGACTGGTGGTGAGCTTTCAATATGTGGACCTTTGAGAACATTCCAAATCCAAATTATAGCACTTAAGGACAAAACAGAAGTACACCCTGAAAAAACAAATGTTGGGGGTGGCTTATGTAAAGAATGTCCCCTCCACCCCCAGCTACCAATGCAGTCCACCTATGTAAATGAGGGATGCAAGCATACAGGAAGGGCTGATCCTGATTGGCTGTTTGCAGATTGTAGCTCATTGCCCAGGCAGCAAAATGAGCCTTTCCTGGGGCGGCTTATCTTGACAGTTGGAATAGGAACATGCCCAGGCAATGACACAAAGTTTAATATGTGACTCTTTCAGGAACACAAGAGTGCGAGTATATTACCCCCAAATCCCCAAACGTCCAGTGCCTGCCAGGCTCCATTTTGAACTTAGGCCCACTTAGCCACTTGGGACTGTTCTCAGAACTTCAGTTTTTCTTCAGTCATAAGAGTTCATATATTCTGGATGCAAGTCCCTTGTAAGATACATGATTTGCAAATATTTTCTCCCATTCTATGAGTTTTCTTTTCAGTGTTTAGATGTGTCCTTTAATGAACAGAAAATTTTGATCTGGGATAAATCTAATTTATCTATTGTTTTTCTTTTGTAGAATATGCATTAGATGACCTAAGTGTAATACTGCCTACTCCAAAAATTTATGCCTATAATTTATTTATGTTTTCTTGTAAGAATTTGCAGTTTATCTCTTTAACTTTGGTCTGTGGTCCAATTTGATTTAATTCACGTACACAGTCTAAAGTCTATCTTCTTTCTTTCACATATGAACATCCAGATATTTGAGCATCGTTTTTTGAGAAAACTATATTTTCTCCCTTTAACTGTCTGGTTGATTTGTAAAAAATGAATTGAATAGCAAATGACTTTATTTCTAGATATTTAATAACATTTCATTTATATGTGTGTATATATGTCTGTGTGGCAAAGGGGCAAAATTGCGACGTATGCAGTTGAGGGGAGAAATAATGTCCACATGCTTCTGCACCTTTCAATGCTTTATTCACTCAAATCACTCAATACAATTTCACTCTATAGGTTCTTGATCAAGAAAACGACAATCTTTAATGCTAGGCACTGCCATAGACATAATCACTTCACGGCAAACAATTCTAGATTAATTTTAAGCACTAAAAAACACACTTAATCATGACAGTCTAATGACAGACATTCCCTCTGCAGGCTAAGTTCACAAGTCTTAAGCCTTAGGCTTTAAGTTCAGTAGATGCACTCACTTAGACCGCGGAGACCAGGTCCTGAACCAAGGCAGGCTTTTCATGGTGTAGAGTGGACAAGTTGAAGAGAGGGTTGTAGAGAGAAGTTGCGGCTCTCACCAGGGTCCAGACGGGGTGGTAGAGTTTGAGAGTGGTGAGGATCACGCAGAGGCTTAGGAATGAAGACAAGTGATGGGACGTCAGGTCCTCCTCAGGCTCTCCAGCTCGAGGGCATCCTTGTTTCGGCTGGCGGAATCCCTGTTCATCAGCTCTATTATTTATACTAAATTTGGGGGGTTTTGACCCCCCCTTTCAACCTTATCAGCTCCATATTTCTCCATGACATCATTTACCCTGGGGACAGAAACATCTGGTCTGGTGGTCCCCACCCTGATCTCCTCATCTTTCCCTCTTATCAGCCTGCCAGGGGCTTCACTCTGTTTATCAGGGCGAGGGGAAGTGACTTGTTTGAGGCCACACTGGAGGACTCTGTGGGTGTGCCTGGTGAGACTGCAGGTTTCAAACTGGAGTTTTTAAAATGAAGCTGCTTAGGCTCGGCCTAAGGCCATCCTCATAGTATGTGTGTATATAAATGTCAGTACTATGTTGTCTTGATTACTGTACATACAGAGAAAGATTTGAAATCAAGAGATATGAATTCTCTAGGCATTTTAAAAAATTTTTTGACTCTTTTAAGTTCCTTGCCTTTCTACATAAATTTTAGGATGATGAAGTCAATTTCTTCTTTTAAAAAAATTCCAGGTGGGATTGTGGTATGTATGGATTGCATGGAATTTATACATCAGTTTAGAATGTGTTATTGTTTTAGCAATAATAATTCTGCCAATCTCTGAGCAAGGAATATATTTCTATTAAGCCTTTCTAAACTTTTTTTTTCAGGGCTGTTTACTAGCTTTTAGTGTACTTATTTAATAAAATTTGTTCCTAGGTGTTTTATTTATTTATTTTATTTATTTATTTTCTTGCACTCTTGGTAGTATGATTGCTTTCTTAATTTCATATTCAGGTTATTCTTTGCCAATGCATATAAAAACAATTGATTTTTGCATATGGATTTTGTATCCTAAGACTTTACTGTATTTCATTATTATTCTCGGAGTGTTTTAGTGGATTCTTTAGAGATTGGGTATATAATTTCATGCCTATCTAATCCAAGTGGTTTTTATTCATTTTCTATTCTGATTGCTTTTGTACTTTGTGTTATAGCAGCCACAGAAACTAATACAACTGCATCCCATGAATTTTGGTATAACATATTTTCTTCTTTATTCCTCTCAAATATTCTCTAATTTTTCTTGTGACTATGCTTTTTTCCACTTTTTTTAAGGTTCCATCACTTAATTTCTCTCTCTCTCTCTCTCCTTCCTCCCCCTCCCCCCTCTCTCTCTCTCTCTCTCTCTCTCTCTCTCTCTCTNTCTCTCTCTCTCTCTCTCTCTCTCTCTCTCTCTCTCTCTCTCTATATATATATATATATATATATATATATATATATATATATATATTCCTTCAAATTCCTTGTAAATTATTTTCTAACATTTCATTCTGTGTGGTCAGAGAACATACTTGGTATGATTTCAGTCCTTTTATGTTTATTGAGGTTTACTTTAAGGACATGTATAGTGTGTCTTAAGAGAAAGCTTCATGATACATAAGAAGAGTGTGTCTTGTGGTGTTGGGTGGAGTGTTCTATAGCTGTCTGCCAGTTTATGATTTTGTTCATCTTTTATTTCCTTATCCATCTTCTGCCTATTGAAAGCAGAGCATTGAAGTCTATCCCTACTATTGTCATTGAATTGTGTGTTTCTCACTTTAGTTCTTCAGATTTTGCTTCATGTATTTTGGGGCTTCATTGGTAGGTGTGTGTCTATGAGTTATTAGGTCTTTGTGAGCCATTCACTTTTTTATCATTTTGGAAATCCTAATTTGTCTCTAGTAGAAACTCTTAAAGTCTTTTTACCATCACTTCAGTTCTCTTTTGGGTACTTTTTTGCTTAGTGTTATCTTTTTACATCCATCTACTTTTAATCAACTTATTTGTGTATTTGAAACTAACGTGTGTTTTGTAGTCAGCACAGAGTTTGATCAGTTTTTTTTTACCATTCCTTCAGTGTCTGACTTGTCTAGAGTCTCTGGTCTGTTTACATGTAGTATAATTACCCACAGGAGAGATGTAAGATGCTAGCTTCCTACTTATTTATTTTGTTTCTCTACTCCTACATCATTATTTTCCTTTGTGTTCCATAGCTGTTTTCTAGGTTAGCATTCTAATTCATGTAAAATTTGTTTTACTCTTTTTTAAAAAAATATTTCTCTAATAATTCCTCTGGGGATGGAAATTAACATTTTAACTTAAGTAGTTTAAACAGATGAATTCGATAACATAATTTTAATAGTTGTATAAAATGATGCAAGAATATAACCCATTCCCTTTCTATTTCTTTGTTATATTATTATACTTTTATCTTTATTATATATAGTTTATCAATAGTTTTTGAAATCATTATTCTATGCAGTTTGTATTAAACTAAAAAAATGAAAGTAGTATGACAAAAATACATTTATATATTGTCTTGTACGTTTACCTATACAGTTAACTTTTCTGGTGCTCTTTATTTCTTTTTTGGATTCAATTTATTCTGCAATGTCATTTCATCTGGTATTTGGAACTCCTTTAGTAGTTTCTTTTAGGGAAGTCTGATAGTGACAAGTTTTCTCGTTTTTTTTTTTTTTTTTTTTTTGTCCTAAGAATGTCTCAATTTTTTTCACTTTTGAGGGATATTTGTGCTGTGTATAGAATTTGTTGCTGTTTGTCATTGTCGTTTTGTTCTGTTTCCATGTTGCTGGGGATTGACCCAGCGCCCTGGTGCAGGCCAGGCGGGAGTTCTGCACTGGAGGGCAGCCCTGGCACCGAGGGGCTCTCCTTGAGCAGCTGCAGCACGCCACGCCATTTCCTTCTGGTCTCCGTGATTTCTGCGAATTCTTCTCTGACTCCTCTGAGGTTTCTCTGTTTGTGCAAGCCATTTTTCTTTTTCTTTGATTTCTGTTTGTCTTTGGCTTGAGATTAGCTATGAAGAGTCTAGGTATGAATCTCTTTTGAGTTTATTCTGTTTGGAATTATTGAACTTCTCGAATATGGAAGTTAATGTTTTTCATCAACTTTAGAATGATTTTTTTACTGCACCAAATATCTGCTGCCGTTTTCTGCCCCCCTTGTGGGAGTTCTGTCTTGTATTTATCAGTGCCTTTTCTTTTGTTTTTCTCTTCACAGACCGAATAATCCCAGTTGATGAGCCTCCCCACTTTCTAAATTATTCCTTCTGTAATTTTAACCTACTGTTAAGTCCCTGCAGTGAACCTTTCAATTTCAGAATTTTTATAATTTACATTTCCTTATTAATGTTTTTTATTTTATGAAAAATTCTCATACTTTCCTTTAAATATTTAGAACTGTCTTTATTTCTTTGACATTAGCTGTAATAGCTGATTTGAAGTCTTTGTCTTGTTGGTCTGAGGTCTATATTTTCTCAGGAGAGATTCTATTAATAGCCTCTTTTTTTCTTCATAGGATTCATCCCCCCCCCCCCACTCCTCTTTTTCTGTCTTGTAACATTTTCACTCAGCTTTGGACCTTTAAGCAAAACTATATGGAAAGTGAAACCTCTGAGCTTTTATTAAACTTTTTTTTTAATTAAATAACAAAATTGACTAAAAATAAAGTATAAATTAATATCTATCATTTATAACAACTACTAAAAGAAGAAGAAGTGACAACATTTATTGGCATAGAAAAATCTAAGAGCAGCCAAGATAAAATTAATAAAAGTGGCATGAGGGTTAATTTCATTTTTGTGAAGTATCTTCTACCATCAATACTTAATGCTTATGAAACTTTCTATAATAAGTAATTTATCATCAATTCTCTGTTGTGTAATGCAACAAGGAAAGCTGAGCCCTACTGGTGACAACAGGAATTTAACAAGAAAGGATACTGATGATTTCAAAACATAACTGTATTGGATTATTATAATTATTAGAAACATTTTAAGGTTTATAACCTAAAATGGAAAATATATATTTCCTTTGAAAGGAATATTTAAAATATTGATTAAATGCTGTCTCAACTTCAATAAAATTCTTTTAGCAGGCAATTGTATGGGTGATCGCTTGTTATATTTGGAAATTGATAGTGGATGACTGCTTTTCAAACTAATTAGTTTTATATTGAAAATATCATCAATTTGAATAGTTATTGAGGAAAATTGAAAATAAGATACCATTTTTGACCATTTGGGGAAAATCAAAATTGAAATTGTTGCCTATCATTAATGTAAGAACTTCACCTTAATATGCCATAAATGTTAGTGCATTAAATTGTTTCAACATGTCTCATTCTTGCTAAACTGATTAGATTATTTTCTCCAACTTATAGGTGTGAGTTCTGAAGATCTCCCCTATACATGGAAGTGTGAATCCAGTCTCTGAAATCTGTTCATTGTGGCTGGGCACAGTGGCACATCTGTGATCCAAGCCACTTTGTAGTCTGAGGCTGGAGAATGGTGAGCTCAAGGCCAGCCTGGGCAACTTAGCAAGACCATGTCTAAAATAAAACATGAAAAGGACTGGGGTTAGCTCAGTGATGGACACCTCTGGGTTCAATCTCCAGTACCCCCTAAAATCCATTCAATATTTAAGAATCATGAATATGAATCAACTAGCCACATAAGATAAATGGATATAATTCAGGAGATTTAAAAAAGAGAAAGCAGGTTTAAAGCAGAAGGAGACAGGAACCAAGGATATATTGGATAAAATAGCACTTGAAGTTCATGCTTTGGACACGTTCCTATGGGGGAGGATGGCAACAGCCCAAATGCCCCAAACAAGCAGAACTTCAGAAGCAGCAAGGGAGCCATCCTCCCCAGACCCCGAAACGTCAGTGGTGAATGAATGAGAGACTTAACAACAAGACAAGGTAAGAAATGTTTTTCATTCTTTGTAATCTTAAGGCCTCTTCACTTTCTTGTGACAGTGTATTGGCCAGGACTCTAAAACAATGTTGAATAGTAGAGGCAAAGTCAACTCAATATTGTAGTCTTGATCCAGACTTTAAAGCCTTAAATGCCTTATCTCCATTAAGTGAAATATTTGTAATTTTTTCTTCAATACTAGATATTGAACTCAAAGTGCTCTACCACTGAGATACATACCTAACCCTTTTTATTTTTATTTTGAGACTGTATCTCATAAGTTGCTGAGGCTGGCCTTGAACTTGCTATTCTCCTGCCTTAACCTCCCGAGTTGGTATGATTATTTTGTGCACTTCTGTACTGGGTTTAAAATATTTTTTGCTCTTTTTGTACTGGGGATTCATCCTATGGGTAGTTTACTACTGAGCTACATCCCCAGTCTCCTTTATTTTATGTCTTTATTTTGAGGAGGGGACTTTCTACTGACAGTTTCACTAAGTTGCCCAGGCTGGCCTCCAACTTGTCATCCTCCTGCCTTAGCCTTCCTAGTAGCTGGAAGTACAGATGTGTGTCACTGTGTTCCATGTGATGTTTTTCTAATTAATGTCTTTATCAGATTAAAAGTTCCCTTAAGTGCATGACTCCCAGCTTAGTTCTCTATTCCTTGAATGCACCCAGCTCCTCCGTCTCAAGGTTTTAGTATACTCCTAGGTTTTAGTATACTAGGTTTTAGTATACTCCTAGGTTTTAGTATACTCCTAGGTTTTAGTATACTAGGTTTTAGTATACTAGGTTTTAGTATACTCCTAGGTTTTAGTATACTCCTAGGTTTTAGTATACTGGGTTTTAGTATACTAGGTTTTAGTATACTCCTAGGTTTTAGTATACTCCTAGGTTTTAGTATACTGGGTTTTAGTATACTGGATTGACTGGCCATTGTTTTTCAACAGGGTGGTTCCTCAAGACCACTCCTTTTAGTTGGAATGCTTTCCATGTTATTTTTATATATTTCCATGTTCCAACTTATTTCCAAAAATAAGTTCCTGTAGTAACTTATTTTTCTCTCAGAACACTTATCACCACTTTAGTTAGGGGAAAATGTTTGTTTATTCCCTCTTTTACCTGTAAGCTCCCCTGGTGCAGGGCTGTGCCTGATTAGTTTTAACCTAACAACCAGCTACCACATCACTCCTGGCTCCTGGTGCCTGCTTGGCAGGTCCTTGGTGAAAGATGTAAGAGTATCCATAATAAAACAGTAACTTACAAAATGCCTTTTCAGAAATATAATTCATGGTTACTTTCTTTTTCATGCAATGATCATTATAGAAATCTCGCATTTCTACTAAGAGCTTTACTTTTTAAAGTTGCGAAGGCCATCTGAATAGCACTGTCCCGCTCTCAGCCGCACCTTGGTCCACCTTTCTTCTTAGCCACCAGCCGACAAGCTGTGCGTTTATTGTTATGTCTGCTGCCCCAGCTATAAGGTCAGCACCCTGAGAGCAGGGACCAGGTCTGTTTTCTTCCTTGCCATGTCAGCAGCATCTAGGATGACATCTTGAAGGTTCTCAGTGAGTATTTGTTAATGGACCAAGAAAAACGTAAACTGATTCTTGCATGTAAGATTCTGAGTTGTTTTATAAGAAAAGGAAAACTCTTCATGTCTGATGACTCACCACTGTGGTGCTTTCTGGTTCTGGGACTGACTTCTCATTGGTCTTAGGGTCCTGAGGTCATGAGGACGGCAGTGAGCCTTTCCCTTCTCTCAGCAGAGGTGGAAGGTGGTCATGGATGTCCCCAGGCTGTTCTTCATGGGGAGCCTCTTCGTCCTGGCAGATAACTTAGTGCCTCCAGGTTTGGACACGTGGCAGTTGTCCCTCTCACAATATCTTGTTATACTGACAGATGCATTTGACTCTCGTCTGACTTGTGTCCACTCTCCAGGAAAAAAAAGAAGATATTTTGACCAGGTCAGATGTGACAAGGTACAAACAACTGAATTTTAAATGGGTAAAACTGGATGCTGAGACACAGCATCTTCACTAAATAACCATGACACTGGGGTTCTTCTTTCCCCATCCCAGGCAGAGAAACTTTGGTAGTTATAATCCAATAATCCCCCAATTCTCCTTATTTGTACTATTCTGGTTAATGACAGGAGAGGAAAGAAAGGTTAAATCATAGAGGCCTCGTCAATGTACACTAGAAGAGAGAAAGAACAAGAAAGAAGAATGGGATGTGCTAATTATGGGTGATGGTTTTTCACATTGGGATTTGATGGTGGATAAGAAAATTTCAGAATTTGAGGAAATCCTCTTGGAGAGATGGAGGCGGAGACAGACGTTAGTCCTAATATTGGCATGCACACTTGCGTGAAGACTGCACTCATTCTTCAGTATTAAGATTCTAAGCAAAGGTTTTGAGGTGAGTATTTTTTTTAAACATTTTTTTAAAGGAGAGAGAGAGAGAGAGAGAGAGAGAGAGAGAGAGAGAGAGAGATCTTTTTTCTAGATGGACACAACACAGTGCCTTTATTTTTATGTGGTGCTGAGAATCGAACCCGGGTCCGGCCCCTGCTAGGCGAGCGCTCTACCACTGAGCCACAATCCCAGCCCTGAGGTGAATCTTAATATGGTTAATTTTTGTTTGCAGACTGAATGAAAGTCCACTCAGGGATAGCACTACATGACCCTCAGGGGCATTTGGGGGAATCATGAGGCCTTACTTCTGATAGTGAATCAATGTTTTCAACCTCTCCTCTCATTAAGACACTTAGACTAGACTTGTAGAAGATATTTTTTATCAGACTTTCAAATTATTTGAAAAATATAACAAGGAGTAGGTGAGTTTAGCAAATTTCTTGAGCTGCAATAGCTCTTAAATACACACACATATACACACAGAGCATGTGAATGTGTACACCATTTAAACAAATATCTATATATCTATCTATATGTATTAGATATGGATATGGAGATATATCTATCTATATACATATATATATACATATATATGTATGTGTGTATGTGTGTGTGTGTGTGTATATATATATATATATATATATATATCCCCTAGTACTCCTTGTTATATTTTTCAAATAATTTGAAAGTCTGATAAAAAATATCTTGTTCAAGTCTAGTGTAATTGTTTTAATTAGAGGGGAGGCTGAGAACCTTAATTCAGGATCAGAGGTGAGGGCTCATGATTCACCCAAATGTCCCTGAAGGGTCATGTAGTACTGTGTATATATAATGAAGTTTATACTGAGGTCAAGTTTTCTCCTCAAGGGAGAATGTGCTGTGTGAGACTTTATGTTCCAGAGAAAGAACAGATCCTGCAGTTAGTTGTCTATGAGTTCACCAGATAGAAATCTCAGAAACGTTCATCCTGGGTAATGCCTGGAAAAGTTAACCCCAGCTGCATGGAGCCCTGCTTTCTCAAGGAGTTAGAGTCACTTCTGGAAGCACAGAGAAGATTGATGGTAGCCAAGCTTGGGTTAATTCAAAGTTCCTGGTTCTACAAGTGAAACTGGATCCCTGGGGAATGGAAATTGCTGTAGGATTTTCAAATAAACAAGCTTTGGAAACCATTGATACAGGCTAATTGCTAACAGACACTTGAGAGACTGGCAGAGGGAGCCACGCCAATGACCAGTGAACAGCATTTGGTTAGAACAAGGTTTTTAATGGGAAAAAGTGGGAAATCTCTAGGACCTGGGTTGTTTTATGAATAATTCACCCTACAGTCTGGCCTTGTCAGTCATTTCTGTCTCCTTATCTGCTGGGCTCTCGCATCCTTTAGAGAACTTCAGAACTGATCACTAGTTGAATTTAAAATGATCTTTCAGTAAAGAAGAAAAATGTTATCCCTGATTTCATCAGACTCCAGCTCAGCGGAAGTGATCTGCCATGGGCCAGTGAAGTAGAGCTCAGAGGAGCCATCTTTGGCTAAATCCCTGAATTTTATAATGAAACCCGAGGGATGATTTGGATGTTCACTGTGGCTGGAATCATCAGTCTTTAGCAGCCAAATGTGAAACCTCTTACTCCCCTCCAGAAGCTGGGTGGCCATTTAGATATGGAGTTCTGGGGAATGCCTTAAAGCCAGAAGTTACGCAGGCAAGCCTCGGATTCTTGAATGTAGATCCCTGTGTGAGTGAGGTGCCAGTGGACAGGGATTAGGTCACTTTGTCAATACTGATTAGACCATACCTCAGAGCTCTCCAGGAATACACAGTGTGGAGTGCATATTTCCACATGCAGCTAGTAGAAGAGAATGCCTCATGATTATTTTAGACACAGAGATATATTTGAAAGTTAAATTCGACCAAGCTGGTGATGGTATGGTGGAGGTAATGAAGATGCTGCATTTTTAATCGTGGTGGGAGTGGATACAAGTGGTGGGATCACGATCCAAAATGGAGCTGAATGGGGAAAAGAGGTTCTGTCAAGAGAAGGTCATGCAGTTTACAGGTATGGAGTTAGCAGTCATTTAACCCAACTTGTCCTTGTTGATCAGGAAATAATTGAGGCCCCAAAATCTCAAGCAATACCTGGAGTTACAGAAAAGCTCACATTAGTCCCAAGATAATACTTGCCAGAGGTGAAATAACTAGGCCTTTGCAATCTGAGCTTCAGCTTCGGGAAGGACTGATCAAGGACTTTGCGGAAGGTGGAAGAGGATGGACCTTGGATGATGAGACCACACTATCTCATAGCTTTGCTGTGGGATGGCCATGTATCCTACACAGAGCCATTCACACAGAAGAGTTTTGACCACCAAAGCCTTTATGGTCTTTTAATTTTTATAGTGCAGATAATATAAAGTCAAACAGGGATACATAGCTATTAATGCTGGCATTTGGAATTTGCCTGTGATTTCTATAATACAAAGTGCTAATCGTTACTACTCTCAACCCCTAGAAGATAAGCAGTAGTGAATGAGAATGTGGACATAATACAGAAGTAAACAAACAAATAGCAACAACAACAAAAAACGAGTGTCAGTCCTGAAGCCGGCATTGTATCCTCATGGAACCTTCCAGTTGGGCCTGCTGATCTGCTTCTCTATTGCCATTTTCTAATTTCCCCCACTTCTTCTCCATACCTATTTTCCTTTCCAAAAAAGATTTCTTCGGTGTTATTTAAAAATCATTTGCTTAAGGCACTCCTGAAGACCCCTAGCCAATAGAATATGGATTTGTTCTCTTTTAATTATGTGCCTATAACCAGTATAAATGGAGTAAACAAACCACATGATATTCATGGAGCTGATTGCTTTTGGCAACCAGTGGCTAAATCTTCATAATGTAATATATTTGTGGTTTTCCGTAGGCAGAGGCTGTATTTACTCCAAGGATCATAAAACAGAAGAGTAAAGCAGCCTTCTCAGACCAGCATGTATAAAACCAGAAATAGATACAAAGCCTTTTGTTTCTTGGTTTAATATTTTGGCACTCTTTTCCTTTTTAACTCCTTTTATAGTTCTGCAACATTTGGAATAATCTGGATTTCTTGGAAAAGACAGATCTAAAAATGACTTCTTTTAAGGTCTGCTGACTATAAATAATACTATTTGGATAGGAGAAACTGTAAGATAGTGTGGTCTCTTAATGGGGAATATATATGGAGAGATTTAATAGAAATCAGTCCCAGTACTAAAAAATCAGCTGTGCATATAATGTCTCATCCTTTTAATTCTTGTATCTTGAATGGTTTAATGTGATTTACAGAAAATGTTACTTTCAATAAAATGTAGAAAATAAAAGAATGAATTTATGTAGTATGAAATAATATGTCAAAAATAAAGCTGTCAATATACTTCAGTTCCTCTTTTATGACATGGTATAATTCTTGCTCATATATGGAGCTCAAGGCACTGTAGTTTTACAAATGGAAACTCTAAAAGGACTTTTATGGTGATTAATGTTAATTCTAAATATATATATTCTTGATGAATGCAAAATCTATTTAATAAGATGATTTAAGATGTTCAAAAAGACTCTTGTACAAACTTAAAACAAGCTAACTTTGAAAAATTGAATTTGTTCCTTTAAAAAAAAATGACATCATCCAAGATGTGTTTTTAATCAGTTATCATGGCAGATAATCCAGAGGGCAACATGTATGGAAAAACAATGGCATGATTAACTAGGCGTTGACCTCGTATCATGGCAATGGTCCAGGGAGAGCTTATTAGTTTTAGCTAGCAGTAAATATGAAACCAAGGGCACCATAAATCACAACAGTAGGATTAATCTCAATATGAATCAGATGCATGGGTAAAACTCAGACATTCCCAGTTAGTCCAAAAACAGCAACACGAAGTGAGAGAAAAGACAACAACAACTTTCACACGGAAGCCTGTGAACAGTCCTCTCCATTTTATCATAATTTTCAATTGAAGAAAGTGGTCCTTATACCTCAGTGAGAGTGTTCCTTAATTAAATAACTTATAAATAGGAACATTTAAGATTGCTTCTGGGAGACCAGTCGAGTAGAGGAAGAGGGTCTGGGAGGAGGAAGGAGGAAAGAGGAAGAGGAGGTACTGGGAAATGAAAATGACCAAATGTTATGCATGTACAGATACACCACAGTGAACCCCACTATTATGTATAATTATGATGCACCCATAAGTTTTAAAAAATTAAGTATTGATGATGATCCTAGTCAGGACAAAATCTTTGCAGGGAAGGGGTGTGTATTTTGCTTCTTGCAATATTTTGTCTACTCCTGCAATTAGAGGCCAGAGAGTGAGCAGACCTTAGGCCATGGCTTTAGCAGTACAAACTCATTCTGTGTAGATTGTCCAGCTCACCACCAAAGTTTCCAATATCACAAGAATACCAGGATTCATGCTTCCCTGTGCCAGCCATTTAATTGGCAGGACCATGTTAGACAACATCAACAAATTGGCTAGAAGAGTTCTGAGCCTTGTTTTGACTCATCTTTAATATACAAAGATGAACTTCATCAAGATTTTACAAGACTTAAACTTATTTTTGTACTAAGAAGGAGTATTATTAGAGTTCACTGTGTTTGGAGTTGGCAAATAGATATATTTCTTACCTTTCATGAAAATCTTAATCTCCATTCACAATATTTGAGTCAGCATGTTTGAATCTACATTACCTTGTTGTTTTTCAAACTCAGATCTATGGTAATGAGGCCATCAGAGGGAGAAGAAAGAAAATACTATCAAAATCGCTACTTGGTATTATGGTAAAATAGCAACAATAAAATTATTTTAATCAATTCTTTGTAAAAATTAACTTCAAGAGAAAATTCTGTAATCCCAACTAAGTATGGCAGATAGCCAAATCTGGACTACAGTAATTCAGGGATGCTGTATAGTCAGAAGCTAACATGTGCTTCATAGTCTTTTGAGATTTCTTTGTGGACATTTTCCATTTACATATATCTATTTTTTGAGCAGACATAATGACTATAGGTAAAATATATTTTTTTCTACTGTCATATGCTTATAGGACAGCTGCTGTTGTTGCTTTGATATTTTCAATTAAAACCTATTTGTTCTTTCCCAAGGACACTGATAATATTCACTATGGTTTAAGTCATATGGAAAGCCCATTTCTGTCTGAAGACAGATAGATGTAGCATGCCTAATTCCAGAAATTTCTAGGGGTTTAGAAAAGGTCTACATCTGTCAATTTATAGTTTGGTTTATTCTAGAAATATGTGTGCAAAAAAAAAATCAGTCTTTGTAACCCAGACCAAAGGCTTCTTCAAGCCCCTTACCTGTCTTAGAGATTAACTGTGGAAGCAAAGCATAGATAGAGTGGCTCACATAGAATTATTTTGCACATCTGATTATGATCCTATGATGATACTATGCACTTTCTGCAACATACATGAGAGAGGGTTAAATTAATTTTGTAAATTAAAAGATTATCTCAAAATTTAAAAGA
Source organism: Marmota marmota marmota (assembly GCF_001458135.2). Lineage (NCBI taxonomy): Eukaryota > Metazoa > Chordata > Mammalia > Rodentia > Sciuridae > Marmota > Marmota marmota. The sequence goes on from NW_025999913.1 coordinate 17,212,106, forward strand.
GAAAAGAAAACTATCTGTTTTTATGACTAGAGAAAATGCAAAATTATATAGATCAGGTGAAACTTTTATGTCATTCAATTTTGTTAGAATACATCAAGCCAATTAGATAAAATTAAATTTCAAGCCTGATTGATTTTTTAAATATTCATTTTAAACATTGCATTTGGTGTTTATAATATTACACAGGAAATATCAAAGAATGTTTGGTGCATCCAGGAATGAAATGAAACCTATATTGTCAGTAGCCTCGCTGGGGCTTTTGATAGAGTATTATGACATTTCTATATTATGCACACCATAAAATGCTAAACATACACAGGACATAGGACTATAAGTTTAAAAACGCACATACTGGAAGCTGGAGTATTTTGGCATTTATAGCTGGCTAGCACAGGAAGATAATGAGGAGTTTGATACCTTGGAAATCGTAACAATGAAATATGTAACAATAGTTTCCCATCAAGATGGATCATATATCACACAATATTGGGGGATAATTCAAGTCTGCAAGGCAATCTGCTTTTCATTTCAAGTGGAGGGCCAATGTAAGCCATAACTTACCTGGGTAGTACTCGTGTGGGAAATAATGACAAATTTAGAATAACTCATGATGAAAAAAATCCACATAAGAAAAACATGAAAGATTTTATATCCTCTTGGATCTGAACTTTTTTTTCACTATTATTCTTATCCTTCCCCATTAATGGAAAAGCTCTTATGTTAATATGATTTCATGATGAAATACAAGCATTTCTTTAAAAATTTAAATGGCCACTTATGATTACCAGGCAATATTTCTCAACTGTTGATCAAGACAAAGTGATGTAAGTCTTCATTGTGATAGTTTACTGTGGGTAACTCAGGATCCAGGAACCTATAAATTTACACAATTGTTTAATCACTTCCCATGCTAAGATGTACAGTGACTATTCTCTTATACACCAGTTATTTCTGTGTCAATATTTTTTTTAAATCACATAGAATTGGAATTAGGGTGGCATAGAATCAACACTTCTAGATTTTGTGAAGAATTAAACAACTTCTATTCTGTTTTGACTTTTCATCTAATATTTGTGAAATCTTGTGAGACAGGAAGGAGACAGAGGAATTGTTGGTGAAAAATAGAATGGGTCTTTGTGATCTGACAAAGTAGTGGGAACTCTCTGGCCTCTGGCATTTCCCATCATCCCTGTAGGCTTTGGCCAGCTGCCCCTTGAGCGATTCATCTCAAGACACTGCATGAGAATATGCCAAGGTAAAGAGAGGGGAGAGGGAGTTTGGCAATATGGACGGAACTTTAGCTCCATCTCTATATTATAATTTACTTTTTCTGTAACACAGAGATATCTGTTCACTCTAAAATCTAAGTTCTTCATGAAACAGGACTTCAAGGGTGTTGGTTCCAAATGAGGTAACATCCTTCTTGCATATAATACAAGGTTGAAGGCCATAAACTTTAGAGATAAAGGAAAGCTAAATTCTGTTCCCATGGTTTTGAATAAATGGTTCCGTCTGTGTATTTCAGTTTCTTTATGTGTAGAGTTGGGCTCATATCAGGTACCCCATGATATTGTTATGTGCATTAAGATAAAGAGTTACATAATTTTTAAAAATAAATGCAGAGAATAACAAGTGGTTATTATTTTTATGCTATTTTTAAAAGAAACTATTATTTCTATCCATCCAACATTTATTTATGACTGATACTTTCAGAGAAGAGACTCTTGAGTTAAACAACTACTTATGCCTTTATGAACATTGAGTGATGATCCCTAGGCATTCTTCAGTAAAGTGATCACTATTAGTACTTCCTCTTGTCTATCCCACTCCTACACTTAACAAATTGTCCAGTCTCCTGGACAAAATTGTGACTTTTCTGTTGACAAAGTAGTATATCATGACCATCACCAGGCTCAATGAAGACTATGAAAAATATGTCAAACTTTCCCTATCAAGTATCTTTAAAGCCAAGAACCTTTGTGACCCTCTTTTTCTAGAATAAAATAAAAATAACCATAAAGAAAACTGTTTTTATTTGTTTTATAATAATTAGTTTAACAATAAATAATAACATTTTCTAAAATCCTTCTTAATGGTAATTGACATTTTGTAAGATAAATTATGAGATGAAAAGTACGAAAAAAAGATAAAAAATATAAAAATGTGGGTATTTGATATCTCCCTTGGTATAAAGATTTTATGTTGAATCATTCAAAATAGTTGACTTTGTTTTTAGTAAGATGAAATGCACAACTTAAGATTACACATTTTGAAGTGTGCAATTTTGTAGTGTTGAGTAAATTCATAATGTTGTACCACCACAACTTCAGTCTTTTTTCCAGAGCATGTTCATCCCCCCAAAGGAAACCCTAAACCCATGAAAGAGCTGATCCCTATGTTCTTTCATTCCTCAGCCCCACAGGAAGACTGATACACTTTGTCCCCGTAGATTTGCCAACTGGATATTTCTTATAACCAGAACCATATGATATGTGGATTTGGGGTCTGTCTGGCCGCTTTCACTTAGAATAATGTTTCTGAGTTTTATGAATGTACTAGCAATAATTAGATATTTTTTTTTGTATGGCTAATTACTCTTCTACTGAGTGTAGATACCACAGCTTATTTATCCACTCATTGATGACTAGAATGAATCTTTAGCTTTTCAAAATATCTCTTGTTTCTACCAACTTGGGGCATTAATCAATCCCCAGTGTGCGTTAGTCAGATTATTGTCACTGCCACCAAAATGCCTGAGAAAAACAACTCAGAGGCAGGAAGATGTATTTTGGTTCCTGGTTTCAGCCCTTGGTCAGCAGCTCCACTGCTGGGCCTTGAAGCAGCAGAACATCACAACAGAGGGTATGGTGGAGGAAATGGCTCACCTCATGGAACCAGGAAGTGGAAGGAGAGGGGGAGGAAGGGGCAAGGGACAAACAAAGTCCCCAAGGCCACACCCCAGAGGGCTTGCTCCTTCTAACTGAGCCCCATCACCCAATGATGCCATAAGCTGAGTCCTCGGTGGATAATCCCCTTATGAGCCCAGAGTCTGCCAATCCCATCCTTTCCTCAGATCCTCACCTCTGCACATTGCTACACTGGGGACCAAACCTTCAACATATGAGCCTTGGGGAACATTCCAGGTCCCAACCAGAACCCACAGTTGCCACAGCCCGGCTGGCTGGGCAAAATAACCTGGGGGTGACGAGCAACTTGTGTACCTTAATACAGCAGGAGTGGGAGCCGTTTATTGTAGGACAGGAGGGGTATATATACATTCCACACAGCTTATCTTACAGCAGTCAACCAATCAGGAATCTCCACACTTAATGGCTCGCTGGCGTTACTTCACAAACCACTCCCTCTGGCAAAATGCCAGGCGCCATCCAGACTTGTTTACAGACCTTAACACACAGTTAATAGGATCTCAAATTTCTGTGGTTCATGGCCTTTACTGGATTCTAAAACTCCATCCCACAGGTGTTTCCCCACTCGTGTCTGAGAGCACTCAAATTGATTCATGAAGTCCTCTCTTAATTCATTTTGGTGTGAATGGGTGTTGAGAGCCACAGCCGAAGGGGCCCCAGCAAACTTCCAGCTGCCAGCAAACTTCCAGCTGCCGGCTGATGATTGGCTCACAGCGGCCCCAGCAACATCTAGCTGATTGGCTCCTTGGCCCCAGCAACATCTAGCTGATTGGCTCCTCTGCGGTGATGCTCATTGGGCTGTTTCCCTGCCCTTTCAGACCACGGAGCTGCTCATTGGGGGACTTTTTTGGCTCCGCCCACGTGACCCAGCCAATCGGCCTCAAGAGCAGGAGGATTGTGGGAGGTGGAGAGAAGCTTGTGGGGGAGAGAGAGGCTTGTGGAAAGCCGGTGGTGGCAGTTGGGCTCTGAGGGTTTTTCCTGAGAGGCTGTTTTGTTTGGCGTGTGTGGTTCTAAAAATAAAGTTAGTTTCTTTTGACAAGTGGCTCCTGATTGTGCCCAGCCAGACTGCGGCAAATGGGGACTGCACACATCATCACATGGAGAAGTTGCCCCATCCCTGCCGATAATGCCATGTCCATGTCCCTCTGAGAACCACCAGACCAGCACCAAACAGCTCAGTCACCCCCTCCCAGACAGTGTGCAGCCTCAATGGCATGCTCCTGAGGCATTGAAACCCTGGATGGATGAGGGAGGCTGAGGCCCTGAGCCCATCAACTCAGCGGATACCCTGAATCATGTGGGAGGTGTAAGCTTGTCCCAGATCCTACAGCTGTCATAGATTTTTGACCCAGCAGAACCTTAATTCAGTTTGAAACAAATAAGAAAAATTTTTTTAAAGTCATTGAAAATGATGTTGATGTTCTTAGTAAAAGGAACATATACTTATGTGTTTTATAAGTGAATACTTTGCTATTAGGTGTAATTAGTGCCTAAAAATGAATTTGCAACATATTTGTGATGATTCCAGCATTCTAAGAGCTGTGGGATCAGATTTCTGTTGAGGAGCATGGTGGTGTGTCTTTAGAATACAGTGGGAATACCTGTAATGTCCTCTACAGCTTGGTAAAGGGTGGAGCAGACACAACAATATGAGCTTTGATTCAATCAACAGAACTTGTACTCTTTTTATTTAGCCAAAATTGTCATCTCCCCTTAGTCTTCATAAAAAAAAAACAAAGAAAACAGTGAGTTTGAGCTAGTAGTCAAGAGACAAGCCCATCTTTTTTGTGGTTCTTTAGAAAAATATTACCTAAGTATGCTAGGCCGTCCTCCCAGAGCTTCCCGTGCAAGCCCTTTGGTTTTTACTTAGGCATTGTTCTCCCAAGTGACAGAGAACAGCTGCACATATTCTGGTAATGGTTGATATTTTGAATATTAACTATTTAATTCACATTATAATCATTCCCCCCCCAAAGTCAAGCAGCCTGAGGTTCTTGTACATTTTTGTGTCCTGTTTGTCAATGACGTAATCATTTCAGATGTTTCACCTGAGTTTCTTTACAAGTATTCAAAATCACATTTTAATCTTATTCACTCCTTTAAAAATTCTAAAGACAAAAAGTCACAGGATTAAAAAAAAATACAAAATTGATGATGTCATAAAGTCGACGTCATGCCAAGCGCTCACGAAGAGGTGAAACAGGCGACAGGAAACTAGGCCGGAACTTCCAAGGCAGGGCTTACCTTAGAGTGGTTTTGTATCAACATTCTGAGTTTTTTCACAGCAGAATTGTGAGAACCTGCAAAAATAAACACAAGAAGAGAAAGTGAAGGGAAGGAAAGAAGGTAAAGTAAGGGATGCTCAGAGCCACACTGTAGCAAAGCCCTCCCCTCAAGGTACCGAAGTGCCACTACCTGCAGTGTGCACACCCTGCTTGCTAAGAAGGGTCGGCCGTCTGCTTGGGCTCAAAGGTCTTGGCAAATAAAGCAGAAAGAAGAGGGCGTTTGCAGGAGTCAGTGTTCTTATGACTCAAAAAAGAAAACCAAAACAGAAAACTACAATTCAGGGGAAAAATACCCGAGACCTAACTGAGAAACTTCTCTCGTGGCTTCTCATACAGAGGTATTGGGAGATATAAGAGGAATCCCTGGAGTAGGCTAAAAGCTGCATTTTCGTAGCCTGTTCCTTGTGGTGCTCCTCACTGCAGTCAACTGGCATGACATTCTTGTGTGATTTAGCACAAGCTGATCAAAATAGTGCTAAAATTGTGGTTGGGTGCCCAGTCTTCTTATGCTTTGGTTAGATCCAAAGATGTAGTAAAAATATACTTAAAAAGTGAAATTTTAGCATGCCTGCAAAGCCTATATCAGCAGACAATTCCCCACAGCCCTCTCTCTGATAAAGATTAAATAGCAGAAACTGGAAACATTTTGTCTGCTTAAAAGAACCTGATGTACAACTACTTGGCACTGTTGGTGAAGAGCTGAATCACATCCTTCAACACTCAAAAAAAAAACCAAGGTTCTTCACCTCCCTTTCTTATCTGTGACATGGTGGGACCTAATCTTAAGAAGCAGTATTAAGAAATATTATGTTGGTCCAGAACTGAAATCAGCCTGGGAATCTGTAGTCTTCATGTACTTGTGTGGAAATAAATGGTAGCTACAGACTTTGAGAGACATAAATCAGTGGAATATTTTGCTGCTGATATTATGCAAAGTGGACATGGACATAGATGTTCATGACAAGATGTATGTTTCAAAAGAAAGCTTTGTTTGGGTATGTTGGAAGTCAGAACACCAGTCACAGTAACTATAGAAATGATTTGAAATGAACATGAGCATTGTGACCGCAGTTTGATTTTTTGGCTCTCCACATATTAAAAACAAAATGCAAGGCCTGGGGTTGTAGCCCAGTGGCCAAGCACTTGACGAGAATGCAGGAGACCTGGGTTCCATCCTCAGCACTGAAGGAAAAAAGAGGCGAGGGAGAAATGGCTACTTGTTTGCTAAACACATCAACTATTTGGTCAAACTTATCTTGGGGGAATCTGGAGAATGTTCCACTGGATTAAAAGTTGCATTTTTAGAAGAAAATGGAGGCTTGCTCCCCAGCCCCTTCACCCAAGAGAGAAATACTCGGGAGAAGTCACCTGAAAAGAAGTCCAGGGTCGCACCCTCAAGGAAAAGGCGCTTCTCCTTTGCATCTGAGCTTCTTCCCAGGACCTCATGGGAGTTTCCTTCCAACGTTAGTTTTTTTTTTTTTTTTCCTTTCCTCCTATAACTTCTCATCCTCCCAGTACTGAAGGAGTTTAAACAAACATGATTTTGTTTGGTTCTGCAGAATTAACACAACACTCAAGCTTATTTCTAATTGAATGCAGATGTTTTCTAAGCAGAGAAAAGCCTCAGACTTGTGTGCATAATTCTGACCCTGCCCTAATGGAGAGAACTAAGTCCAAAATTAGCAACTTTTTAAAGCCAAATCTGGCCATGTGCCACATAGACTGATTTGAGTTTTCTTTTCTTTTCCTTCTCTTTCCAAGGGAGTGTAGACAGAAGGTCTTACAAAAAATCTATACTGGGAAGGCTACTGTTTTTCTAAGAAAATTTTAAAAGGCTAAAAATTTCCAACATGCCAAACTAATCAATGTGGCATGGCATCTCTGTCTCCCCTCTGCCTCGGTCTTTAGCAGTTATACTCAAAACATGTCACAAACATGTTGTCCTCCTGTGGCTCAGCAGCCAGCCTTGGAGGAATGAGGTCAACTCCAGGGCTCTGTTTTGACTGTCCGTAGTTGCTGAGAAGGACAGACTTGTGGACACCAGATGAAGGGGTTGCTCTGTGTTCTTTTGACTCCTGGCTTCAACAATTTGCCATGAAAGATTTAATGACCTCATTGTCCCCGCAGTGCCAAGGCTGTGTGTTTACATGTCTACAACAGCAGGTTTGGGGCTGATTATGCTGCCTCTTTTAAAAACTCACTTTGATTACTGAGAATCTCCTAATTAGGCCGTTTCTGTACATTATCTGTGCTGCAGAGGCCTGATCCCAGCCTTGAAGTGTGCACCACCATGAAACTCATTATTTAGACATAGGGTATATCTTGTTTATATCTTGATGTCCCTTTCCCATTGGTGAAAGTGTTCAAACTTTTCAAAAGAAAACTTTAAAAATGTGTGATTGTATCTCCTGTGGAAATAAGTGATTCCTTGGTATTACACATTCCTTGATTGATAGCGAGTTGTTTGTGTGTTACAAGGGTGGCCTAATAGTTCTAATGAACTTGAAAGGTCAGGCCTTGAGTTATATTTAGGGTTAGGTTCAGACAGGTATTTAAGCAAAGAGAATTCCTGATTTGCGCTGGCATAGCCAGTCCCTCAACCAGTCTATCCATGTCAGCATAACTCTACTCTAGGGCCCTTTCGTTGCCGTATTAGCCATTGGATTTTTACTGGTTTTCATGAGTTTGTAACACTTCACCTGCAGCCATAGTATTGCTCTAGGTTTTACTGATCTAGAAAACATTGGGGGCTCTGGGTCTTAGGTTCTTGGAATTATTTTCAAGGCTTTGATTGCCCAATTGTGAGGATCCTATTTTATGTAGGTGAAGCATCATTGGGCACGTTGGTGAAAGTCCGTTTTTTGAGCAAAGTTTAACATTTTCAGGAAAGAAGAAAGAAGGAATACTAACCTCCATTTATTTTTGAAATTTATAATAAATCTTCCAACAAAAGCTGTATATTACACAACCAAAGTAGATGACAACCCTGAGAAGCTGAAAGTGGAAGTTTCTAGAGAGTTATTTCTTCCCTTGTCAAAAGAACAACGCAGGAGCAAGGGAATTGGTTTTGAACCATGCTCACACACAAATAGTGGTAGAAAAGATTTGAATTTTCATCAGTAATCAGGGAAGATGTTTAAGTCAATTTCAACCAAAAATACCGACTCAGAATCTTGGATCCAGGCAATAGTTTTGCTTTCCTTCCATGCCGTTCCAAAGACCTGATCGGGAGGCAAGTTGGGACATCCTGGGACTTCATCCTGCACGTTCAGTATTAAGGAGTTCTGAAAGCACTTATTATTCTGTTTCTTTTCCTTTGAATTTCAGTTTCCGTTTGTAACTTGCTTTAGTGGGTGACCTCTTGAGCCCACAGCTAATAGCTTCTAGCTGAGTAACTTCGGCTCCTGAAGGGAATTCATAGTATGATATTCTCAGGTTAACTCGTAATTGATCGTTTTTAATGGATGAGTCTTTTTGTTTAGCTAAGGATTTCTGACCTTTAAGACTGTTAGTATTTCTAGGTGATATTTACTCTGTTGATCTCTTGCTTTCATTGTTTCTTTGCACTCTTTGTGTGTGGTTTCTCTGTTTGAGCTGGTGATTTCAAACATTTTCAAACTAAACACTTAATCTCTGTGGTGTGTGCACTTGGTAGCCTGTGTCTGTGGAAGCGCTCCTCTAAGGCAGTCGAGAGGTGTCGAAATCTTTGTCCAGAGAAACTTCAGTGCTTCTCGCTGTGGGGGGGAAGGGAGCCTGAATGAGGCCTAACCACTTTGGTTTATTTTCTATCTGGTTTTTGGCTTATTGGATCCAGTTTTATCAGGTCTTTGTATTTTAGACACTTACTGGGAAAAGATTAATGAAAAAAAATTCCTACAACATCTTTATACTATGGATTAATGTGGGCAAAATGTATACTTAAACAAATGCTCTTTGTTCCCCATAGATAATTTCAAGTTTTGAAAAAACTGCCGGGTGGCTGGAGGCCAAGTTGCCTGGGTTGAGGTAAGATGAAGGATAACCTTACATTTTACCAGTGAATAGAGAAAAGACACTCAATGATGTCCTCTAGGAGAGAATTCAAGGGGTGTGTGGAAGTGGAAAGGGTCTGAAGAATTTGTTCTGTATTTGAGCTCCAAAGCCACCATTCTAGGCTGCATGGCTGAATTCCATTACCTGGGGTCACTTGGGTTCCCTGCCCCTGGCCAGTGGCATGGCCTGGAACGAGAAGGCTGGAATGGGAGTTTAGGAGGCTCTGATGTGCCTCATGGCTGCATCCTAAAGAGCATGCACTCACTCCTCTGCCAGCCAAGCAACCCCAGGTGCAGAGACAGGGAAACCTCTCTAGACTAACCTAAGAATCAAACATTAACCCAAAGTGAGGTACTTAAACAGCTCCAGCAAGCAAGAAAATACAATAAATACCATTCCATTTACCAGCTTTCCAAGATTGAAAAGAGAGAGTTAGCATTAAAATGCATTTAAAAAAGAAAAATCAAGTCAGTCTAGCAGAAGCTGGGGGAAGGAGGGAACACATGGAGTCACAATTCCCTCCAAGCCCACAGAAAGCAATAAGAGTTCTCATTTAACCCGGGGAAATGACTGGCGAATCACTTGTACTTTGAAATGATTCTAAATTGCAAACTAATTCCCCAGTGGGATTTGTTGATGGCCTACTGTACCCAGCATAAATAATGAGTTTGCAACCAGGATCCCAAATAAAGTGGTGCAAGTTTGTGGAATTCATGAACAAGTTTCCCCCTCCGTCATGTGACATTGCAATGTTAATGCTTCCAGTTAGGAGTTCCACTGTGTCAGCAGGTGAATTCCCTGGCAGTAAGTCAAACTTTAATGGGACATGCTGGGGGAGCCATTATGCTGCTGCAGTGTAAACTCTGGAGTCAGTGTTAGGCTTCGAGAGGTGTGGACATGGCCTGGTACCTATTCTGCTTGCAGGTGTTCTTTTCTGTTTGACTTTTAATGCTATATTTTAAATTGACCGTGACAAAGTAAAGTTTCTGTCTAATAAAGGATTTAGATACAATGGATCTACTCAAACCTTTCTCTCTCTCTCTCTCTCTCTCTCAAAAACCGTTTTTATACAAGGAAGAAATCTGAGGGTGGAGAGGGTTAAGTAGCTGGTTAGATCAGACACACTAATACAGAGCAGAATTGGGACGTATTAGTGGGAGTTCCAACTGGGAGAACTGGAACGAGGCGTTCCCACCTAGGACTCACCCACTCCTTTGTTCTCTCTTAAGGATGCTGTCTTTCACTGGGAAAAACAAAAACAAAAATAAAGCAGGAAAGTGCAATAACTTTTACAAATATATTTAAGAATGTTTGACAAAAAGAGGAATCTGAGTTATAATTTAAATAATAGGAAGCAAAACATGTAACCTAGTGTAGCTAAACATCCAGATTGCAATGAGAAATAGATACATAATAAGATAAGTCTACAAGATATTTTTAAAAATACATATAGGGCTTCATTCCTTAAACTTAAAACTAGGTTGTCACTGAAGAGCAAAGATCATGCCTGTGAACACCACACCGAGCTGGGGATGAGACCTGGGGTACTTACGTATTAGAGCAAGGCTTGTCTCCTTAGCCCCTTCTCCTGGGCTCGCTCAGTGACATGGGGAGGCTCTTGCCCTCAGAGCAGTTCTAGCCACACAGCTCCCTTGGCATCCCAGTGCTCTGTCGCCTGTGGATAGTCTTCCTTTACCACACTGTCTTTGGTAAAGCCCTGAAAATACAGCAAGATCTGAGTTCTGTGCCAGCTTGAGAATTGGTGCCACCGTTGCAAAGCCATGCCATCTGGGTTTGGAATACCAACCAATGATCAGCCTACACCTAAGGACCAAAGCAGATACAGCCGCAGTGAGCCTCAGGAGGCTGCACCTCTCCGCCAGGTGGTTCTCTGGCCGATCTCTGGAGAGCCACCTGCTCTCCACCCCGGTCCTCTGTGGCCGCACCCACACTTCCGCACCTTCTCCACAGCATTCAATCCTCTTCCCTAACACTTCTTTACCAAGATTGACCAAGACTTTCCAGTTGCTGGCATCAAAGGATGCGCAGGTGAAGCTGTGGTCCTACGCCTGCAAGTATCCTTTTCACAACTTCCAAATTCACATCTCTAATCTGCATCTTTCTTCTGTGTATTAAACATATCGGGTTTTTGTTGTCAACTAAATTATTGCAGGAATTTACACATGAATCTGTCTAAATGAATGGAAATCTGAGGAGAGTAACTTCTTCCCCAAATCTACATAATCTTTCTGTGCATTTAATGATGAATGTAATGCCCACCCACAAGTTGACTACACAGGTGACCCCAGGATAGATCCTTTACTTCTCCGTCACTCTTCAACTTTCAGTCCAAGTGCTGACACGATTTCTCTTTTTTTCATCTTCATGCCTTTCCAGCCTTCTGCCTTTTTCATCCCTACTCCACTGTGGAGGGCCTCAGTGGCTCCCTGACCATGGGTGACTGACAGTCCATCAAGCCCCCTCCCTGTCTGCGGCCAAGCTGCCTCCACGTCTGAAGCCCTCACACTCCCAGCGCTCAGCTCTAGCTCAGCACTTAGGGGTGGCATTGTTCAGTGTGTTGACTCAGCCTTCTCCATAAGCCACCTGGTAGGAGCTAGAAGCTATGTCTTTTAATATTTCAAGATGCCTGGCCCAGAATAAGTATTCAATATATAATTTCTAGGTGAGTAATTGGCCAAGTATCTAAAGCAAATTATCATAATTGCACTCATATGTTCCCACGTATATGTTTTTATGTGATTTTAGTTTTGTTGTTCAATTTTGTGCACTTAGAAAATACCAGCCCAAACACTTTTTTACTTCCCACCTTGCTTTTTATGCTAACAATAAACATATTAATTGAAGAAGGGTTGTTTTTCTCAGGCACATTTTATGACTTTGTATTTATTAGCTTATTTTATTTCTCCAACAGCTACATAGGTAGTTCTTATTATTATTACCCCCATTTTTACACATGAAGAAACTGATGCACAAACAGAAGCAGAATAGGACCAGAAGCCAGATGCCAGCGCCAGGGACCCTGCCCTGGCTGCTGCCGTGATCTTGCCCAAGCCACTGTTGCACTGCTTCTTGCCTCCCTTCCATTCGTGAGGAGTGGGCAGAGGGGAGCCTCACTCCAGAATCAATTGCAATGAGCCTCCCAGCTGGAAGCCATGGGCCTCGTCAAGCGACTAGCCTGTTCTTGTCACCAGTGGTCTGTACCATGTGCATGGGATGCAGATGGTTTCAGCATGAAGTAAAGAAAATTGGCCACGAGGGCTGAGTGGTGGCTCAGTGGTAGAGCACTTACCTAGCCTGTGTGAGGCACTGGGTTCGGTTCTCAGCACCACATATAAATAAATAAAAAGAAAAGTCTACTGAAAACTAAAAAATATTTTTAAAAAAAGAAAGGAAGGAAAGAAAGAAAAGTGACCATGAATGAGTTCAGAAGTGGCCAAAATCATTAAGATCTAGAAATGCTTGAGCATTCCTTTCAGAATCCAGATGTGATAAAAAAAATTATTCAAAATACATGTAGAACACTTATCCTGAGTTCCATAAAGAGATCCAAAAGTGATGGAGAGTCCCTTTACGATTCTTTGTTAATCTGCTGACAATCCCATGAGGAAAGATTCATTTCAATCAGTGCAGATGACGTGAGGAGCTCTCAGTCGCTCCTGGCCCTCCAGAGTCATGGGATCCCTAGACCTCCGATTTTTATAAAATATTTGAAAGTAAGGTTGAACGTTCCTGTTCTAAAATACACGGCTGCATGTGCTAAGTGCTTTCTAGAGTATTGTGACTTGTGTCAGGGTAGTGGTGACAGAAGGAATGAATCTGTTCATTTGTTTATGCCCGCTGGTGGAAAACAAACTGAATATCAGCCAACATAATTCAGTTGACACTGTTCTGAAATATCCTCCTCCCACACAAAGCAGGATTTCACATTTGCAGAAAATATTTATCTCAACAGCAAGCAAGCCCATACTGGCTCATTTCATAGCTTTAAATCACCACATGAAGGAACATGACCAGGCCAAGTCTGGAGTGCTCCGGCTCAGGTAGGGATGAAGCGTGTCACCAGTTCCCAGGGGCTATCAGGGAGATGGCAGCAGGCTCCACATGAAACAACCTTCGGTCAGTTGTTTTGCCCCACTGGCCAACATGGACAGGTCAGTGTGGCTTGACATCTGCTTGAATGCCAAGCGGAAAGTTTGAAGAAGGCATTTCATTATCTCAATCAGGATTACGTCCTGTGCTCTTGAATGATATTCCAAGTCAGGTTACGACTTTTCACTTATGTCTCATAATTGTTTCAGTAAGAATAAATGTTGAAAGGGAAATGTATCCCATTTGTAAAAACCTTGAAACAGTTAAGCAATGAACCCAATTAAGTAGCCTTTTTTTCCCAGAAGAAAGTAATATTTTAAATCAATTAATTAATTCTTTTTATAAGCGTGTATTGCCGTCACCTACAACATAGCTGTCACTGAGCTAGGCAAGGGAAGGGCAAACAAAACACATTTCCTCTGCCTCCTCGTGGGTTACAGTGTCTTGAGGGGACATTCAGAAATAAATGACTGTGGGATATGTTAAGTACTTTGGCAGCACTGTGAATAAACACTGTGGATAACAAGGCAGAAACATGGATACTTCTTGGAGTTTGGGCGACAGCCTAGGACAGAAGACACCTTTGCTTTGTGAGTGAGTGGAAGCTCACATGTACACCAGTATGAGAGCAGGGAAGGCAAGAAGTTGGGATCCACCTTTCAACTCCTGGTGCCACAGAGACAATGAGCCTGGTTGTGGGAAGGCCGAAGAGCTGGGTCCAGGAAAAACATAGGGGAATTGGCCTTGAGCTTTCCTCTAAAGAGTTCTTTTTAGATATTTTAACTTGAGCAGGTTTGTAAATCTCTACCCATCACAGTCTGGAAGCTGGGGTATATATAAAGCACTGAACATATTCTGTATCCTTGAATGGTTTTGATCATTACTTGAATTTAGGCTATAGTGACTATTAATCAGAAGAATTGCCAAGATGCTCAAGGGGAAATTATATTCAATAGAGGCAGAGAGGATGTAAAGACGGATTTTTTTTTAAATTTTTTTATTTGTTCTAATTAGTTATACGTGACAGCAGAATGCATTTTGATTCATTGTACACAACTGGAACACTACTTTTCATCTCTCTGGTTGTACATGATGTAGAGTCATACCACTTGTGCAATCATACATGGTCCTAGGGTAGTGATGTCCGTAGGTAATGGAATAAGGATGGGATTTGAAGAACTGCAGAGGCAGAGCCCCAGGGAGCTCTGCCATTACCTAGAGAATTCCACACTGTAACTGAGCTGGTCGCTCACAGACTCCAGGAGAAGCCAGAGCCGTGGAACTGCAAAGTCAAGGAAGGTCTGACTGAAGACCTGGGTCCGGCCCCTTGTCCTGTTGCTTCCAGATGATGTTGCACATACTGGGCCGGGGAGGCCACCTCACGCCACAGGCTGCCATTATACTTGCATTTCAGTCACTGGTCATTTATGTGTGGGAACAAAGGCCAGTGGTCTCACGGTCTCATGGTTAATGGCACTTCTTCTTTTTTTTTTTTTTTTGCATATGGGCAGCTGCCTGTAAATATTTATGAAATAAATGATTTTTTTTTTGAAATTTTTATTGCATAAAATAGTTCCCTTTCCCCAATTCTAGTTGTTTGTTGGTTATTTTGAAGCCTAAGTTAAAGGAATCTCTTCAGCTCTGAAGTAGAAGCTTTAGAAGTGAAAGGTCTGGTAAATGTGTAGTGACTGGTGATGGATTCCAGTTGGAGGGGCCATGGAGATAGGTGTTGAGCAAGGGTTGCTTAGTGTGGGAGAAGCTGCCTGAAGCCAGCGTCCATGTTCCCTGCAAGTTCCTTTCTCTAGGAATATTCAGAGAACAACCTGGGTTTGGTGAGTTCCCATAATGGATATGAAATTGGCCACTTTTGATGTGTAGAGTTTATCTGAGAGCCAAAGAGGTGTCATGGGCCACATATTGATATTGACTCCTTTGACAAAAGTGTGCTTCATCTTGATTACTTACTGCTAGAGATGTGTCTTAGAAGCCAGACCGTGTTAGGGAATAAAGCCGGCTAGTCTAAGCCTACCTTTATGGGAAAAGGGAGAATGTGAAAGCTTTCAATGCTTTTCAGAGTCCATCAGAAGATAATTTACATTTTAGGCTACCTATTAAGAGTCCAATTAGCTGGGTGCAGTGGTGCACCCCTGTAATCCCAGTGGCTCTGGAAGCTGAGGCAAGGAGGATCACGAGTTCAAAGCCAGCCTCAGCAAAAGTGAGGCACTAAGCAACTCAGTGAGATCCTGTCTCTACATAAAATACAAAATAGGGCTGAGGTTGTGGCTCAGTGGTTGAGTGCCCCTGGGTTCAATCCCTGGTACAGCCCCCCTCCCCAAAAAAGAAGAAAGAAAACAAAACAAAGAAAAAAATCCAAATGGACTAAAAGCTAAAATAGTTCAAATCTGATTGTCATATCCACCAATGTCTACACTGCTGGTTCAATGCAGAACATCCGGTTCTTTCAGAGTCCCAGAATAAAATTAAATTTACAGCAATTTTTCTTATTAGTATATTTGGTAATATTCTGCTTATATGAATATTGGTAAGTCATGTCATTGCTACACATCCGTTCATTCAGAAAGAGGCATTTCAGTTCAGCTATTTGAGAGGAAGTATGCTAGTTGTTTGGGGTGTGAATAAATTAGGAAGGGTCCCTGCTAAAAATCTAGTACATTCAAGAGGCTAAAAATCTAGTACATTCAAGAGGCTAAAAATCTAGTACATTCAAGCTGGGTCTTTGTACTTGTGTTTTCATGGTTCTTGGGCCCAGTGGGCATTTGTCACACTTGGCTATAATGTCCTGTTCATAGATAATGTGCAAAAAAAGAGGAGAAAGAACATTAGGAAAAATTTTTTTAAAAAAATAGCAAAAGGCCTTCAGTCACTTATATTGACAACAGCATCTTATTTATTAAAAATGCAGATATTCAGGTCAAAACTCAGTTAATTGATAACCGTAACCACACTGAGGTAAAGAAAATTCAAGATTCAAGGCAACTGAAATCATAAATAGCTCATTGCTCAACTTAATTGTTCTTTCTCCTCTTAATACCGCCTGTTAACATTTTGCAATTGGAATGTTTTCCATCTGTGCCTTTACTTGAATGGTGTGAATATAGCTGATGAAAACTATTATCACTCTGTCTTTCAGACTTCGATCTGCTTTGTGGTGACACGATTACAAGCAGAAAAATGTTAGTGCAGTCATCCACTTGATGTTATATAGTTTTATGTCCCAGGGTTAGAGTTTCCCATCTGTACTTCAAACTGCTCTAGTCATTCTTATTGTGATAGGGAATACCTAGGTAGACACGTGCAGAAATGTCACCTGTGTGATTGATCATAATTGTGAATGCTCTGTTGCGCTCTTTTAAAGATTCAGGGTAACACTAAATGTAAAGATGCTCTTGTATTAATAAATAAAAATAATTAGAATGTATGAATTTGTCCAGTGTTACTTTGGGATATTCTTCCAATAAAGTGTCCTGTGTTAAGTGTGAGATTGGAGAAAAAAAGTGAGAGGTTGGACAAATGAGGAAATAAAATACTTAGGCACAAGAAGAAGAGTGTTACTTAAAGAGGAACTTAAGGCAGCGAGGGTAAATGACTATTTTGCAGGATGTTTACTTTGTGTTTGAAATTAGGAAATTGTACAAATCATTTGACTGCATAGGGATGTCATCTACTTTCTGTGTAGTTAACATGATTAGAAGAAATTTGGATTAGAAAAAAACAACAAATGCTGTTTTACATTTCTATGTCAACAGATATTAGCCCATAATTTAGGCAAGGGAGGTATTTCCTGCTCTGACATGCTCAAAAATAAGCCTGTGACTTTATATTTTATTTTGTTTCTGTTTTTGAGGAAATGCAACAGAAAGAATTGTTACCCTTGTGGCCCCTGTGTCAGGTAATGCCCGTGCCCCATGGGCAAGTGTAGGAACTAGTCTTAGCCAGGACACAAGATTTCCTCCAAAGCGAGTTCTTTGTTCAGATTCAAATACCAGTCTTCAGAGCACAGTGAACCAAGAGTACACTGCAGACATGATGTGCTTGAAATCCACAGTCCGTCTTTCATCTGTGTAATTACATTGGAAGAAACAGGCAGGAGCGTGCTGAGGACATGCCTGGCTGGGAATTGTGCTTGGTGAGGCCTGAGTGTAGGAGCCCCTCCCATGCCCCGTTGCAACCTTAAGCACCAGTACAGCTGAATTTGAAGGAAGAAGTAATTCATGACATGTGAGTTCATAAGGGTGGGGCCCTGACCAGGTTGGATTAGTGTCCCTGTTGGAAGAGACACTGAAGAGCTTCCCCTCTCTGCAAGCATGCACACACAGCACGGCAAGCTCTGTGAGGGTCTAGGGCCAGGCAGGAGGCGTCTGGAGGCCAGGACAGATGTGATTTTTTCTTAATTCCACATTCGGTCTTTTTTTTCCTCCTGAGAGTCTCAGGAACAACAATGAAAGCCTACGGCAGTGGGAAAGCAAAACTGTTTTTATTTTTGACCAAGAAGAGAATTGGGTGACACTCTCACAAATCAGCTTCTCAGCCTGAACAAAGACTGAGAATTCCTTTAAGGTAAGGGGAGAGGGAAGATCTTAGGTAGCAAGCAGGAGGATTACACATGACTTTTCTGGAAAGGGCTCAGGGCTTGGCCTGGCCTTCCCTTATTCATTACCAGCCCCTTTCCAGTCTGGGTCCAGAATGGTTGGCCAAGGTGGCCGGAGGGTGGGAGTTTGACTGGGGTGATGTGTGACAGTGGAAGGTGCAGAGTCTGGGTCACCCTGGGTCCTCTGTGGCAAAGCCAGATCTAACCTGTCATGCAGCAGTGGTTGCCAGAGGCCCGAGTGGCCTGTTTGGTGGTTTCATCATCTGAGAGGAACACTGATTGGTGAAGTGGGCTGCACTGCTCAGGGCTTTGAGGGGGTGTCTGCCCTTGACAGACACTGACCCAACTGGACCTTGACCTGGGACTTCAGCCTCTGCACTCAGTCCATGGTATTTCGTTAGGATTGTAAGAGTCAATGTGCTTTTTATAAAAGAAGTTTATAGCTAATGAATGTTTATGGATACTTCCTCAAAACCTCTTTTTTTGAACAACTCATTGGAGAACACTTGCCCTCGTTGTTCTTAACGTAGGTATTGTTCACACAAGGCCTTTGTGTTTGTGGTCCTCAGGAATGGTTAAGATCTAAGATACAAGACGAGAACCAAACAGGACAATGTTGGTTCGGATCTTCCAGAATCCAGCCCATGCCTCTGCATTTCTCTAATCGTTATGTTTTTTAAGATGATAACAAAATGTTCCCAGTGGACAGGACAGGGACTTTGAAGTCCAGATCCAAATATTCAATGGCAATAGAGAAGCCAGGGGACACTGTTCTGGGCGGTCAGGGAAAGGCGAGCTGCTCTGGGACTGAGTGCTGTGGGGTTGATCCCGGGAGATGTGCTGATTTCACAGGGCTCTTTGTGATGGTGAAGCGTGAGCAGCCTGCCTGTGTGTGTCTCTGTGTGCGCTTCCTACACGCTCTTCCCACTTGTCCAACATTAGGCGAAAGGCATTTCCAAAGAGAATTCTATTTCTGAGTTTTCCATGAACATCTGCATTTTTCAAGATGAAAATGATTCTTCCTGGATTGATTTTAACAACAAGCAGTGCAAAGAGAGGGGATGCGAGGCAGGCGATGTGGCCACACACCAATTTCCTCCCTTACACACGGTTCCTATCACTTATCAGAATTTTAATTCCACCTGCTAAGTAATGCAGGTCGTAGAGCAGAGGTTATGCATGCAGCCACAGCTGAAAATCTTCAGATGCCTTTTCATTATACTGTGGGTGCACTGCAATCTCTTCGGGCTCCTTGGGGGATGGAGCAAAGATTGCTGAGATAAAGGTGAATTACTTTATTTATTTATATTTTAACAGGGAAAGAGCCACCCGTTGATTCGTCCATCACAGTTCAAACTCAGCCCATCCATTAGCATCACATCTGTTATGGTCCTTTCTACTACACGATTTTAGAAAGACTTAACCTCAAGTATTTAATCATAATGCTTGGAAGGGAGAAAGATCTTTCCTTAGCAATGTTGGAGTACTCATTGGCAGACAGCAGAGACAGGCTGGGTTAATGTCGATTTCTTTACTTTTTTATAAATGCCCCCTGTGTTACCAGCATGGATTTGAAGGTGATGTAATTTTCTTGCAAATCCATTAGTTTTATAGGTTTTTGGCAAGCCCCACTGCTATGTTGATTAGATATAGTAACTGTGTCTATTTAAACAGGGCTTTAAATGCTTGGCTCAACCCTCTGCACTGCTGGATAACAAGATGTACAGTAGATGCTCTCACTTCAGGTTGTGCTAAGCAGTGGTTTGACACATAACTTAGTGTTTAGCCATTTGTGATAAGAAGCACTTTAATTGCAGTTAATTGCAGGTGCCTCCAAGATATACTTTTAAATGCTCCTGACCAAATAAGAGACAGCCTCTCCACCTCCTTAGGTGGCTTTACTCTATCACTGTTTCCCAAAGTGTCCTCCTCAGAACAGCAACATCAGCAGCACCTGGGAGCTTGTTAGAAATGCAAATTCTTGGTTCCACTCCAGCTCTCCTGGATGTGAGAGTCAGGAAGTCAGACTCTGCAATCTACACTTGACGAAAAGTACTCCTGGGAGTCTTCCCATGGACTTTAAGAACCACTATATTGGAGAATCCCTGTCACAGGGTGCTGCTGTATTTTGGTGCTGAACAATTAATTTGAAACATATTTGACTTATTCTGAATGAATCAACTTTCTATATCCAAATTAGCTAATGCTGGAAAATTACTACTTAATAATTACAAAAAGCGATCACACATCTCTTAATTTTTTTAATATGTATCTTTACACTGATAGATTTGGCTTCATTATAAATGTATTAGCATTGAGGTTTGGGGGTGAGGGAAAGTAGCTATTCTTTATTTTCCTTATCTCTCTTGCCTCCTCTTTTTCATTATCTAAAGAAGTTAACATGGCATGCTCCATTAAACAAGATGCAGCTTTTATTATCTTTTATCTCTTCCTGAACCTTTTCAATAAATGCTACTTGATTACTCTTGCATGTTGAGAGAGACATTTAGAATAATCAAAACATAAAGAAAGTGTGATGCTTGGTTAATCCAGGGCAGAACAACTTCCTCAACACCAATAAATGGGTTCAGACTAAAGCAAACAGGAATACCACGGGATGCCAGAGATGCTGCTTTGCAGGAGGTACGAGGTGAGAAATCTGTTCCAGGAAAATAAACAAATCAGTGGTAAATACACTTCCTAGCAATAGAAGTGTGCATCTCCTGAAAGAACAGCCCTGGCCACTTAGAGATCTGAGAGTCACTGCAGTTGCGTCTTACAAATGATCGCTTTAGTTGTTCGTTTGTACATTCACTCATTTACTTTTCCATTCATCAAACATGGAGAGGTTTCCACGGGTCCTTTTGTTGTTTTGCGTTAGCTGAGCCAGCACTGTATTTCCAGAATCCCCTTGCCTGTGAAGTTCCAGGTGTGTTGCCACAAGACAAAAGATGCTTGGTTGGCGATTGGGATGGCAGAAGTAAATCAGTAACATTCTCCCTATGACACTGTGTCACTTGTCTCAGGCTTACCTTGTTGGAATGGGACATTGCTGGCCCCACGGGCCTTCCATATCCTATTGAACTTCCTTCTTTGGTCTCCCAGATTCCTGGACTGTATGTGGGTTTACTTTTCTTACAAAAGATGCCAGATTTTGCCTCTGGTCCAACGGTCATGAAAAGTAGATTCTCCATGGTTAAAGGTAGACCCCTGCGAATTTCATGCCGCACTTGCTGGTTCCAGCTGGTCCTCCTCCGTTCCCAGGTGAGTCCTTGCTCAGCTTTCTTTCCCCTCAATTCCTGTCCACGTTTCCTGTGTAAGGTGGGCCTTCTCATCCTGCACTTCAGACCCAGGTTTTAAGCAGCTCTTGCAATTTTATAAAGTCAAATCCACACAATGAAGTTTTTATTAGTGTCATGGTCCATTGAGGTTGCTGTAACAAAATGCCCAGGCTGAGTGATTTGAAGGAGTTTCTCTTTCACAGTTCTGGAGGCTGGGAATTCAAGATCAATGGACCAGCCGACTCAGTGAGGGCTGTCCTGCTTTCAAGACGGCACCTCCTTGCTACATCCTCTGGAGTGAGGCCTGTGTCTTCACCCGACAAGGGCAGCAGAGTGGAAGAGCTGTGCTGGTCCTGTAGCTCTCTCACAAGGGGTAAGATCCCATCGGTGAGGACAGACGTCACCTGGTCACCTCAAAGTCACGGGATCTTCACATCATTGCATTGGAGAGACACAAACACTGTAACCTAGTGAACACCGTCACTCCTAGTGAACATGCATCTCTGATCAAAACATCATGCAAAATTTGGTACTAAACAGTGTTCCAAAGGAACTGAATCCTGACAATACTTTCTTCTAATTGTTTCTAAGATTTCTGGAATTCATTCTATGTTTTGTTCAGATTTACAGGCATTTCTGTACTTCAGTGACTGCCTCTAAACTCTGTGACCAAGTACATTCAGAAGGTATGAGCTTATTGACAAAGGATGCAATTTCAAAAGCCCCAAATTCCTGTGACTTACAAGCCACAAGATTTGTTTCTGACTCATGATCCCCAGAGACACCCTCAGAGGGGCTGCAGCTGCACCCCACCTGCCTTCTCCCGTGGAAGTCACCACTGTCCTGGCACAAGGCAGGTCTCAAGTGCTGGCTGGTGCATAGGGACCTGCCATTGGTCATTTACATTCATATTCTGTTTGCAAATATACTGCTTGACAAAACCTGGGTTTCACAAGGTGTCTCTTACAACTTAGGACCATGAAACCAGCCACAGCAATTTATTAGATGACCCTAAAGGGGTTGGTTATGATTTCTTGGAGGCCTGAAAAGCCATCTCAAAGCCCAGAGCAAAAACATCATGAAACAAGATTATGGTGAAAGAAGAGATAAATAAACAATAATAGTCCCAGATGAGGAAAAAAGCAATTATGGAATGGAAGACAGACATTATGTAAGCAAATAATAAAATAAAGTTTTTATGAGACAAAATAGAAAGTTCTGTTTTTGTTCCATGCTGAAATGAAGAGAAAAAGATAAATCTAGAAAGTTCCTGGTAAAAATTTCAACTGTAGGAACTGATTTAATAACAGCAAAAACAACACCAAAGGAACCCTCTTCTGGAGAGAAGTAAGAAAATTTTCCCAAAGGGGGGGAAAAGTCAGGTTGATATCAGGCTTTTCATCTCTAAACACTGGAAGCTACAAAGAAAAAAAAAAAAAGAACAAGGAGGAGGAGGAGGAGAAAAAAGAAGGAGGAGAAGAAGAAAGATCCAAAGAAGAAAGGAGGGGAGGGGAAGGGCTCTTGGACAATAGCCTTAAACCAGCCAGGACCTTGCTCTCTGGTGACAATGACAGGTACACAGCAAGAGGGGGAAGTGAGCCTCAGACAGGAGACGTGGCCACACCTCAGGGGTTCAAGCGGCAGGCCCAAGAGCGCTGGGAAGGGTCTGCTTTCAAAGTAGGCGAGGTGTGAAGGCCCAGCAGGAGCCAGACCTCCCAGTGCAGAGGAGGATGGAAGAACCAGAAAGACTAATGACAACTCCTTTTCCTGTTCCCCTGGAACTCCAAAGCACCCTGGTATTGGCTTTAGAGACTTCACAGAAACGTCTCACGTGCTTCAGTGGTTAGGAGAGTTGAGATTTCTGCATCTTGAATATTGGATGTCCTGGGCACGTGGCTTTTGTTCCTCAGAGCGCGAGTGTCCTCTGTTATGTCCACTGATTTGCACAGGTTGAACCATCCTTGCGTCTGTGGTATAAATTCCACTTGATTGTGGCGTAGTCTCTTGCTCATCTCTTGAATTCCATCTGCCAGTATTTTGTTGTGAACTTTTGCATGTGTGCCATCAGGAATCCTTTAAGAAATTTTGAAACAGAAAAGACATATAGTCCTTGGTCTCAGTCTGCTGTAGCCGTTTGGTGGAAGAAGTAATAACTATCTTAGTTTTAGTGAAAAGTGTGGTTGTAAATATGTTTGTGGTCATAACAACAGTAACCCTCTTGATTGGGAAATCTCCATAGAATTCCCAAGTTAACAATGGAAGAAAGAAACAAATAGTAGCTTAATTAGCAGGATTTAAAAAAAAAAGGTGGAGGGGGAGTGAGAAAAACAACAAAGTACAATATAGAAAATTATAAAAGGAAATTTCATAAGAACATCATTGTAACAGACTGACATGAATGTATAACTTTCTTCTTTTTTTCAGAAGAAAATGAATAGTCTTAAAAGCTTTTGATGGCACATGCCTGTCATCCCAGCAACTCAGGAGGCTGAGGCAGGAGGATCACCAAGTTCAAGGCCAGCCTCAGCAACTTAGTGAGGCTTTGTCTCAAAATTGAAAGTAAAAAGAGCACACACTATCTGAACAATTCAGTGCACAGAGAGGATTAAGCACTGCCAGAGGAGAGGTCACAGAGGTGAGCCATCTAGGGGGGAAAATGGTTCAAGAACAATAGTTTCAGCCAAACATTAAACCTTCTTTAAATGTAGATCAAGAAACTCAGTACTTTGTTTGATTTATGAAAGCCTATGGAAAATATTAGCATCCTCTAGGTCCATTATTAAATCAACATTATTTTGATACCAACACTTGATAAAGATACCTGTAAAAAAGAAAACTGTAACAAATCTCAATAATAAGGCAAAAATTCTAAATAACATAATAGCAAGAACCATCAGTCATGTAACAAGAGAACAATGCACTGAGTCCTCCGGGTTTCTTTCAAGAGTAGAAGGGTAGTTTATAGGGTTATAAGGCCAAAGGGGTAAAGGATTTGAACATTATCAAGATGCTCAAAAGTATTTGGCAAAATTCTGCAGTCAGTTCTAGTAAGAATTCTAAATAATTTGAAAATAAAAGTAGAATACATAAATGGCAAATGCTATATATAAAAATAATAGCAAATATTATATATACAAAAATCGAAAATATTTCATTAAAAATTAGGGACTAGGTAAAGGTTTCCACCAACACTATCATTACTATTTTTTTTAACATTTAAACAAACGCAAAATATAAGAAAAAAAAATAACATAAGCATTTGACAAATATAGTTATTTTTGTTGAGGATATAACTGAAGATGGAAATACCTTAAGAGATACTTGTAACAAGCCTAATAATTAATGTGATTACCTGGACAGTTTAATCAATGGCTTTTTATCCAATCTGGAAATGATAATAACTGTACAAAAAACAAACAGCCAGGCATGGTGCTACATGCCTGTAATCCCAGCAGCTCAAGAGGCTGAGGCAGGAAGATCACAAGTTTAAGGCCAGCCTCAGGAACTTAGTGAAGCCCTAAGTAACTTAGTGAAACCCTGTCTCAAAGTAAAAAGTAAAAAGGACTGGAGATTGGAGCTCACTAGTAGAGCATCTCTTGGTTAAATGCCCAGGACCAAATAAATAAATAAATAAAATATAAAACAAAAATGCTGAGTGATTATATTTACAAGCATGCTATTTTTTAGAGAAAGAAAATGATACGTCTTACTAAATGATTTAATACTGAACACATCACAATTTCCTGGATGACACGATTTTATGTTATAAGACAATGAATATGCATACACATAGGAATATATTCCAAATACCGTCCCCAACTTTTGGATGGAGCTGACTGTTGGTTTATGAAAAGAAATGGGTGAGAGGAAACTACCCTCAACCTGTGTTAGGTGAACCATGTTGTTCCCTTAATGAAATGACTATCACGCTGGTGTCAGAATAAGCACATAGAGTAAATAGGAATAGAATGAACATTTGAGTTAGTAGGCCTTTTAACACATGACAAGGAAGTAGTTAATTCAATGAAAAACAGATGGATTTTTAAGCAAATATGATGTGTAAAAATGGTGGGCTCTCTGGGACAGGATATACAAAGCCTTCGGTGGAAAGCAAGTGAGCAAACACCTATAAAAACTCTACTAAATAGTAAGAAGACTCTGTATATATACCTATTAGTGGTCAGCGGCCATAATAATTGCTTCTGGAAAACTGGGATTACTACCAATAAGTCTAGTCTACTGTATATAAATAAGACGGTGGAAATATAGTCAACAGGCAATGACCGGTCCATGAAACTTTTTAATCTGATGACATACAAAGAGTTAATAAAAAATGAGGTCTCACAAATAGGAAAACAAAAAGTTTAATATAAATTGGCTAAAAATACAGCTCAGGAATTCACAGATAACTGAAACCTCATCTGTACATGCACAAATCCTGCCATTTGCAAGAACATGGATGGAACTAGAAATCATTACATTAAGTGAAATAAACCAGGCACAGAAAGTCAAATGCTCCACAGTCTCACTCATCTGCAGAATTTAAAACAGGTGGATTGAGATTATAAAGGTGGTCACCAGAGGCTGGGGAGAGAAGGAAGTGGGGATGGGGGAAGGCTGACCAGTCAGCAGCAAGACCTGGGGTGCTACCGCACAGCAGCGTGGACTGTTGATAGCCATGATGTCCTGTCATTTCGTAGAGCTATAAGGAAGCATCTTGGAAGCCTTCATCATAAAGAAAACTAGGAGGAAATCACCTTTCCATATTGGGGCTGTGGGCAGAAGAGCAGGCTTATCCATAGAGATGACATATGTGAACCATGCGGTCTTTTTAAAAGGCAGCTGGCAATATTATAATTAAAATGCAAATATCCTTTTAATCCATCTCACAGTGCCATGGACACACTGTGAAAAGGCACTAAGTACCAGGGCAGCATTAGTGTAGTGGCCACCACTAGAAGCCTGTAGTACCCATACATGGAAGAATGTCACCTAGGCAAGGTCGTGTCTATCATACTTTTGTGTCTATGTGATGTTCTCATATTCTGGAAGACTTTTTATCAAACAATAGAAATATATTCTTTCTTACAAGAGTGACTGTCTACTGGACTCCAAAGTTTACCTCCAAACTCAATTTTTCTCCTCTGATCAAAAAAGGAGCAAAATTGAAAACCATCAATCAAAAGTTAGCCAAAGCAGCAAGAGCAATGACGGCAGGCACAATGACAAACGATGGAAAGTTCTCGGGTTTGAGATAAACTGATAATTAAAATTACAAACACCTGCAATTGGAAACACTATAAGTGTTTAACCTGGTCTCACCTTCCTGCCTTCTATTCTTTACAACCATTGTTCACACTGTAATAATTTCGTACTATAACCAGAATGTTATTATGACATGAATGTGCGTTCATATTGCAGTAAAATATGCATGTGGGGATGTAGTTAAAAGTCAGCCAAGAAAAGATAGTTTAAAAAAAACCACCACCTCAATAGTGGGTTAAATACAAAGCTAATAAAAGTAATGCAGTGGTTGTAAATGAGAAAGCATGAAGTCTCACCCACTCTCACCTCTCCACCCAATGTTGCGAGAGAGTCCTGTGTGTGATGCTCTTGAGTCAAGGCTCACATTTTACAACATTTGTGTTCCTTGATGAACCACCACACCCCAGCAGTTGTCCTCAGGTCTATATTTCGATAAACTTGACCTTTCACCCTAGTTATTTCAGCACAGCTTCTCAATGCATCTCTTAGTTGGTTAAACTGCAACCCTGAGAATTCTTGCTTGACCTTTATTGTACAAGGGCTCCCAACTGCTGTCTTCCCTGAGATCTTTTTTCTGTGTCTGACAAGGTCTCTCCTGCCTTTGCAGCCAGCCGGCTGTGCAGGAGAACATCTTGGTTGTCACTCTTGTTTCTCCAAGGAGTTGGTGTCTATTGATTGCTTCCCTCTCTTTTATCATTTCCTGTTCCTTTGGAGAAGGAGTATTGATTCTCCCTTTTAAAGCCTAGTGTTTTATGTTGGGATCACCAAGGAAATATTTCTTTGCCTTTAAGTGTGTAGCTGCTCCAAGGACATGACTTGGCATTAATCTCTCTGTCACAATCTGTTCCTAGCATATAGTCTAATAGTACAATTTTCAGATTCAGGTATGACTTATTTTTGAAAGTTTTATTAATTATGTTAGGGAAGAGAATTCAGTTCTATCTCTCATCTTTTTTGAAGAATTGTATGTGTGCTAGATAACTTTTATAGCTACCATTTTTCACTTAAAAGTCATTTCACTCATGATGTCTTTTATATTGATGTTGTTTTCTGTCATTTTTTAAAAATTTCTGCTGCTTGCAATATGATTTTTATTTCTCTTTCTTTCATTGTTCTTTTATTATTTATTATAGAAACATGTTTTTTTTCCAAAATATTTAATGAGAAGTACCTATTTGTCATATTAAATTCATTCGATCTTCTATGCAAAGATTCAAATTAATTAGAGCATTTGGAAGCAGTAAGTCCCTTGAGTGTTTGTCATACGATTTGGGGGAGAGTCGAGTCGTACAGATATCAGCTGTAGAAGTAAGAGTCCTAGAGAATAATGTGGAGGTGAATGCATCTGTTTGGAAACGGGCCATGTGTATAGGTGGCATAAGACAGGTGATTCTTGACAGCATCAGGATTATTGTCTTATTCTTGATTACACCTTCAGGGTCACATTGAAATCTTCCACACATTACACTTTTGCTCAACATTGCTTGACTAATCAATGAGAAAAATATCAAGAGCAGAAATCAGGGACAGGTTATTCTAGTCCAGATGTTAGTGCCAGGTCACAGGACATCCAGGTCTTTCTTTGCATGTTCTCTTTTCCAGTCTCTTGGCTACCGAGAGTATGGTCTCTTCATTTCCCTTCCCTTTCTTCCCTTCCTTGCTTCTTTTTGGTCCTGGGGATTGAGCCCATGAACTACATCCCAAGCTCTTTTATTCTTTTAGACAGGACCTCACTAAGTTGCTGAGGCTGACCTCAAACATGCATCCCTCCTGCCTCAACCTCCCTAGTCACTAGGATTATATTCCTGTACTACCATGCCTCACACTTTCTAATTTTAATAAAATGCAAGGAATAAAATGCCGTCAAGATTCGACACAATGACTCTTCTTTTCATCTTAATGGAGAAAAAAAAAAAGAAACTTCAATATCCAGTAACAGATTAGGTTCCAAAGAATGAAGCTTCTACTGAAAGTAGCTAAAAAGTCTGGAAAACCCCATAATGCATCAGCTTGTAAGTGTGAATGAAATGCAAGGGATTGAGAAACTCTCAGGTCAGACAGGACATGACAGTGGGAAACTGAAGTCAAACAGAGCCATGACGTTGGTTTTAAAGAGCATAATTTGTGAAGCTGGGTGGACTTGTTCATCTGTATCAGATCTTTGTAATTCTTGGAGTAGGTGAGAGGAGTCCAGTGCCTACTAAGAGGACCTTCTTATCTTATCTGGAATGCTAAACTAGCTGCAGAGGGACTGCAAGCAAAATGTGCCTATTTTAACCTTGCTGCTGACCTGGGAACTGGGATGACCCCTTTGAATTTGTATCCGTAAGCAGACTCTCATTCAGGTTTGCAGAATGGCTTTATAGCTCTGTAGTCTGAAAATATCAAACCCATGATTTAGAGTAAAGTAATTCTGGAATTTTATTTATACAGGGGTCTGAGAAGAAACAAGTACAAAACCTCTCTGTAGGATTTCTAGTCTTCCAGACTTCAAATAAATCATATAAAAATATTTATAATTAAAACTCACTCAGTGAGCACGTTACTACATTCAGAAGGAAAGAAGATATCAGACACAATGAGGGAGAGCCAGCAGAACAACAGACTGCAAAGACTGATCTGCAAATGCTTCTGTTACTAAAATTATCCAACACCAAATACTAAACAATTGCATTTTGTATATCTAAAAACATACATTTTGAATATTTTGAAAAGAACAAGAGTCTATCAAGATGGGGCAGGCAGATTTGAAAGAGAATCAAATAGTGCTGCCAGAGATGAAGTAAAATCAGAGTAATTTTTAAATAGCAAGTGTAGTGTCAGGCAAGATAAAGCCGAAAGAAAAATTAGTGCTCCAAAATATGTACGTAAGGAAATTACCTCCAATTTAATAGATGGATAGATGGATGGATGGATGGATGGATGGATGGATAGATAGATAATTACCAGAAGTCAGGGAGAGAGAAATTGACAAAATGGCATTAAAGAGATTCTGTGCTATAAAATACATTCAGCAAGGTTAAGAAGATTATTAAAATATAAATAATGTTCTCTGATCACACAGAAATTAATAGAGAGATCAATTTAAAATATAGTAAAATTCTGTGTACTTAGAAATTAATAAATATTCTCCCCCAAAGAATTCATGAGGCAAAGATAAAAGATAATAGTAATTAGGAATTTATAATTATACATTATAAATAAATTTATACATTATATATAAATTTATAATTAAAATTATAAATTTTGGAAATAGAAGTAAATTAGTACTTAAATAAAAATTTATAACCTTAA
The DNA here is from genome assembly GCF_001458135.2 of Marmota marmota marmota. Lineage (NCBI taxonomy): Eukaryota > Metazoa > Chordata > Mammalia > Rodentia > Sciuridae > Marmota > Marmota marmota. The sequence continues at coordinate 17,241,909 of NW_025999913.1, forward strand.
ATAATTTTAGAAGAGAAATATTAGAAATAAATAGCTATTCATCGTACTTAAAAATGAGATAAGAGTAAAAGAAACAAAAAGTTGTGCTTTTAAAAAGACTAATAAAATGAATATACCATTAGTGAGATTAAGAAACACTAAATGCATTAACAAAAAGGAATTAACATTAGAAAATAAGGAATGAAATACAAAGCATTACTGTAGGTATTCCAGACTTCTAAAATGATAACTGTGTGTTAATCAGCTTCACTCCATTGTGACAAAACACTGAGATAAAACTGCCTGAGAAAAGGGTTACTTTCATGTATTAGCCTTGGGGAGACATTCAAAATTCAAACCACAACACTGTGATTAAAAACAAAACAAAAACATTTCTTTGAAATTAAATTTGAATATTTATAGGAAAGAAAACTTCCTAAGAATTATAACTTACCCAAAGAGTCAGATTAATTATTTTAGAAACCTAAATTGCTTTATGTCTGATATTCTGAGACGTATTATAATGTCTTCTTACAAAGTAAACCTCTCTGTGCTCAGAGAGGTTGTTCTGTGAGAATATTCAAAACAAGGGGAAATAATTCTAATATTACCTAAACTTTCCAAAATATTGAAAAAAATTAAAGGACCTTTCCAAGTGAATATTACCCAAACTTTCCAAAACACTGCAGAAAGAAAGGACCTTTCTAAGTTAATTTCATCAGTTAGTATAACCTTGGTTATAAAATTCCACCAAAGACTGTAGATAAAAGTGAAATTTCCAATTTACTGTCACAGAGACTCAAGTATCATAAACAAATCTGTGCTCTTTGAATAAATAGGTACATAAGCATAACACTTGATGAAAGGGGAATTTAACTCCATGAATTTGAAGTTGGGTTAACATTTAAAAATATGAGTAATCATTTCAAAAAGGGAAAGAGAATATCATGTGATCATTTTTTGGAAGTAGATACAGTGCTTAGTAAAATTCAATCTCTATTCATGTAAATATAGGCAAATTGGGAATAGAATAGAATTTACTAAATCTGACAAATGGTATCTTTCAGATACAGCCGATATCGTGTGGTAGGCAGCCATTATATGGAAGGTGTTGTGCTGTGGTTTGGAATGTGCTGTGGGCTTCCCATTGGTAACTGCTGGGCTTATCTGGGGCTTGGAGGTTTCCCAAGCTCTAATACTGAGTGTCTGGGGAACTGTGAAGGGGTCCTTCCACCAGGGTAGCCTGGTGTCTCTGGGTAGGCAAGGATCAGCTTAACTCAAGGTGACAAAAGTTCTCAGCTCCTTCCCATTGGCTGCTCCCTTAGGTTCTACCCACTGCACTAGTGTCTCTGGGTGAGGAAGGAGGGTTGGGCTCCTAAGGACAAAGAAGCCTCGCTGGACTAGGCTGCTTCCTATGGTCTCTCTTGACAGGTCTACTATATTACGTTGGTAAGTCTCTCTCTCTCTTTTTTATTGATTTTATTTTTTTAAATACATGACAGCGGAATGCATTACAATTCTTATTACACATATAGAGCACAATTTTTTATATCTTTGTATATAAAGTATGTTCACGCCAATTCATGTCTTGATACATGTACTTTGGGGGTTTTTTTGCATTTCAATTCTTATTACACATATATACCACATTTTTCATATCTTTGTTTGTATATAAAGTATGTTGATTGTTTCTTTTGCTGAGAAAAAAAACCTTTTTAGTTTGATTCCATCCCATTTATTGATTCTTGGTTTTAATTCTTGCGCTATAGGAGTCTTATTAAGAAAATTAGGGCCTAATCCCACACAATGAAGATTAGGGCCTACTTTCTCTTCTATCAGAAGCAGAGTCTCCGGTTTAATTCCTAGGTCTTTGATCCATTTTGAGTTAAGTTTTGCCAAAAACATGCACTGGAGAAAAGATAGCATCTTCAACAAATGGTGCTAGGAAAACTGGAAATCCATATGCAACAAAATGAAATTAAACCCCTATCTCTATATTACGTTGGTATCTCTTGGAGAGAAAGCGGAGTCTCCGTCCTTTTGGAGAGAAGTGCTTGCTGGGTTGCTTATATCTGGTGGGACCCTCCACTGGTCTCTCTTGTTGGTGCTACCTGCTCTGCTGATGGGGGCAGAGGGAACCCATTTAGCCTGGAGCATTCTGCTGAATCAGGCACTGGAAATGTTGGGTCTGGGCGGTTCCTCTGCTGGGTGGTGTTCCGTTCTTCTTACAGCCTCTCCTTGGTCTCCTTTGGATGACTCTTGTGCCACGTCCAGGGTTTATCGTCATGCTTAGGGGGAAGGAGGAAGGAGGAATGATCATAATCTCTTCTCCAGACTGGCAATGTCCTTATTAGTTTTTAACCTGTGCACATATGGTGTGGATCCCACTCTGTTGCTTACAAATTTTTGTAATAATGTGAAATTTATAAAACAGAATGCTTAGTAGGTTAAATTTTTTTTTTGATTGCCTGCTGTCCCCTTAAACTTACTCCTGAGTCCTATAGGAAATACAAAACGTGTTTGTACATGGATAAAAATATTTTTCCTAACTATAAAGAGGAGATCCAAAAAGCATTGTCAATAATCTGTTATCATTCACTATCTAAGCCATCAGTCCATACAAAGTTTATATGTGGTAAATTTATTTATTATACTGTATAAAATACATTTATTTATTTTATATCCTGGATATTTTAATTTATTTGGAAATATTATTTGATGTTTATCTGAAAACTACACAATAAATTGAAATGTAATTAATAATTTCTTTCTGTTGAACACATGATACATATCTGTTGTTTTAAATGTATTGTCAAGGTTTCAGCCATAACAAATCTACAAAGATAGCATTATTATCCACAAATATAAATGTGAAAACTATTTATTCTTCTCTAGCACACTTGACTATGACCACAGCTGCACAAAATGCTCATATGTCCTTCCAAAGGTCATATTCTTCACACTGTACCACTTTCTTTGAAAAAAAATGGTGATATCAAACTATGCTGTATAAAAGAAAAAAAGTTAATGAACTGTTCTAATTTTCCCCCGTTATTGTATTATTTCATAAATCCAAAACAATAATTTATATGTTCTTGTTGAAACAAATAAATGAAATCAAATGCCTCCGAAATTAAAAATACATATACATATTGAAATGAAAAATACTGTAAAAAACAGGATCCAAGACACCTTTGTGTCTGTTTTTTGCTTGATTCCTTTTTGAGATTCTATTAGAATTGTGAATACATGGTCAAAATTGAAAACAGATAACAGATTGAGGGAAATACATATCCCATTAAATTTAAAGCATTATTTTCTTCCTTCACCCAATCTCAAAAAGTATGTGGACAGTAAGAATGGCTTCCTTCATTTACATTGGATTCTATTACTCTCAGGTTGATACAAATATTTGGGGGGAAGTAAGATTAATTGCATTTTATAAGAGTAACTGAATTCTCAATATATTCACAGAATTGACTTGTGGTTTTAATCTGAAATATTTTTTCTAGTGTTAAGATTGTTAAGTACCTCCTAAGAAGCAATTTCATTCTGAGGTGGGACACTGAAGACAATTTGGTTTTTTATATTTTTTTAATTCCCAGTGAATGTTGTACTTGTGGAAAAAGAGAGTACACCCCATTTGGTCATCTCAAAAATCGTGCTCCATTTAACGTCTGAGCTTGGATTTGTTCCTGAGTTTCCACACACATTTGAGTGGAACATGCACACCTTTAAATGAAACTGGATGCACATTTCACTTGGAGAACAAAGGTTAAAAACCAACCAACGTTCTTTAATATCCATAAATGTCATCATTCAGAACCCCTTGTGAAATTTTTTAAATAAGAAACATACTTGATATCTTATTTTAATCATATTCTTCCTTTTATAAATGGGAGTAACTTCTTCCAACATTAATATCAAGTACATGAGCCTTGCCAGGAATCTTGTGTTTCTCTGGGTTGAAAGCATCCAGTCAGATCTCATATAGCATTCACCTTTCTTCTGAAAATGCTTGGATCACAGCCCTGCCCTACTAAATATTTCCTTAACCTTTTTAAGGTCGAGGATTTTTATTTTCTCCTTTCTTCTTAATATAGCATTAAACTCCAAGTCCCACAGCATATGCCTTTGCCTCGTGCTGCTTCTCCTCCGAGGCTTAACTGAAGAAGGGAGCCTTATTGGTGGGTATAAACCAAGCTGGTTCAAGGGGAGGGCACAATTAGCTGCTGATTGCTGAGCTGAAATATGGAGCCCAGTGTTACCATTGATTTGAACGCGAAGCCAGAAGCAAAGACACAGAAGTGCCCTCGGAGGCTGGCACCTACAACCTCCCTCAGGAAGAAACCAAAACCAAAGGAAGCAGAGGACTGGCTGACTCCCAGCTCTCCCTGTTTAAGCTTCTTTAGCGATTCCTAAAGCAGTCGCTGACTCGGAATTGCCGCGGTCTCTGCTGACATGATCCACTTCTGGGTTAACGCTCTCCTACTTCTAAGCAGCATGGAGAGAGGTTTGGAGATGAAGGGGCAGTGCTGTTAAACAACGGTAACCTAGCCTTCAGTTGTCCTTCTTCCCATCAGTCCCATTCCCCCTAAGGAGCCCTAGTGTGAGCCTAGCACGTTTTGCTTGTCTCCTACGTGGCCACTGAAGATCTAATTCTTCACTGCTGTAAATACATTCTTACATGCAGCCTGTTGCTGGGCATGAATACACAGTTTCTCTGGCTCATCCTGAAAACCAGTTGGGTCTGATTGACATTTTTGGTTTACAGTAAATCTGACATTCTCTACGTACACCATTTCACTTTAGCACAACAGACTCTTATTACACATCTAATGTGTGCCAGGTCCCTGGTGTCAGATTCCTCTCTGATCCCATCCAGTCTCAAGCAGCACATTCTAAGAGCCAGAGTTTGGGCTGATAAAATAACCCCAACTCTACTCCTATTGTCTATAGCCTTCCTGTTCTCCTCTTGTAGCTAACAAGTCTCCAAAACAGCGTCTCCATCCACATATCGACAGCTTCACAAATACAGCATTATGTTTCTTTCAGTCACAAATGATGCCTCCCCTCACATACCAATTTTTGGTTTCGGTTTTATACACATTAGTTTGGGAAGCTAAAAGCAATATAAAATAATTTTTGGATCTTTTATTGGTCACGATAAAAATTGAACATTTCTGGTAAAGATTATGGATCCATAACAGCTAAAACAGGACACCGTGTTCAAACCTGGTATTTGGTTTCCACTGAATGATGTGAAGATATGTAATACTCTCTCTGTGAGCTTTCTTTTCAACTATTTCATGTCTTACAGTTAAAAAAGCTACATAGTAAAGATGCCTGCTATGATACTGTAAATTTTATGTAGTAGGCACATCTCAACAATATCCTGCAGGTTTTTCCTCATTAAACAAATGCTGTGGACATGTTTATGTATGTTCTAATTAAAAGCTGTTATTGATGGGTTATAACTTGCTTTAAAAGTGTCTGTGGCATAAATTTCAGAAGTTTGGTTTTATTTTAATCCAGTGACCTGTTTTCCAGGTTCTTTCTGGGTAATTGAAGGGCTGTTGATTCCATTCTCTCCAGCACAGTGATATTTTGACTATGGAAGTTTTAAGTGAAATGGATAATTTGTTGGATTGGAGCTATTGTTTTCATAACTTACGTATCTAGTGTTTAATCTTCAACTGCTTGTGGAGATATTAGAAAACATGGGTTTTTCTCTCTTATTTTTTTCTCTAGAGCTTAAGTCGGCACCTTACACACACAGTTAGTACCCTGTAAATGACTGTTGGATTCCTGAGTGATGATTACAGCTATTATACACACCAAACCTTTTCTATCTTGCCATTTTCCTTCCTGGTTCTCCTTAGTTTACCATAAATGGTGTATTTCTTCTCTGTTTGAAAATGCAATGGTGCTAACCCAGATGGTAGGGCTCATGCAGATAAATCCAAAACCTGCTCATTCCTTAAATCCATTTTTAATTAATGACAGTGAACATTTAATTTTCAGCGAAGCCTCAGCAAAGCTCAGACACCCCTCCTTACTCAGAAACTCCAATGATAGTAGGTAGGACCGCTGCAACTCCTCCATCTGGACATTAGCGCATTCGTCAGAGGTGTTACTCACATCCACAAAATCATTATGTTGCACAGTCTTGGATGTCACCTGCATTAGCATTGATGGTCGCTCATTTTCACACACTTGTTCCTCTCATGAGATGCTTTGGTTCACAGGAAGTCTTGCCTGTCACACAGGGCCCATTACTCATGCCACAGGGTTTTTCCAAGTGACTTCATCTGAAGACTGAAAAAGCCAGGATGCCATGGCTTTTAGCCACTCCCTGAATCCCATATGAAGTGGCTCACCCGCCCGTCCACCCCTAGGCAGTAAGACTCCAGGAGCTGGTCACTTCAACGAGGATCTCACTCTCTTGTTGAAACAGGTGTCATGTCAATTTTCTCTCCCCATCTGCAGACTCTGGCAACCAGTGATCAACATTCTGCCCCTATCATTTTGCTGTCACCAGAATATCAAATAAATGAAATAATCCAGTATTTAGTTTTGAGAGTTGGCTACTTTCATAAGCCAAATGCATTTGAAATTCAGTGATTTCAGGACCATCTACATTCCAGCCCATCTGTGTCAGGTTTCAGCTCTCCTTCTCTGACCTCTCCATCACCAGTGATAACTAACTCAGTCTCCATGAAGTGTTAGATGGCACTGCTGGATCATTTGTATTACAGGTAATCTTGGGTGACCACACAGGTGGCCAGAGCATGGTCAGCAAGCAGTGAGTTAATTTTTAAGGCACTTTAATAAGTTGGATATTAGCAATGACTTAAGAATTCAAACAACATAGACAAGGGGAAAATGGGAGTTCATAACCCACTTGAATCAAATGTATGAAATATGATATGTCAAGAGCTATGTAATGTTTTGAACAACTAATAAAAAAGAAAGAATTCAAACAACAGACAGGGTAGTCAAACAACAGACAGGGTAGCTACTGGTGGTGGTAGGTTTTTGCCCTTTTATTTCCCCACAGTCCTCTTCTTCTGTTTTGTGTGCATGTCCCTATTTAACTGTGAGGAAAACACATGTCACTCTGGTAGAAACTAGTAATTCTAGAGTCACCAGAAAGACTGTAATTCGAATTTTCAAATTCTATGCTTCACCAAGACCTTTATTCCCTCCCCCCATTTCATACTCGTGGAAATTATGAAGGGGAACTGCTTTCAACTCATTCATCATCTGTTGCTATGAGGTCAGGAGAAGTCTGGTTTTAAAGATTATAGAATTTCAGTTGGAAGAAATTCAATTAAAAATCATGCTCTATCTGCAACGGATTTGCCAGGAGAAGAGTGCTCACCTCTTTCCTGTGAAAAGGTCTTGCTCTTGCCCTATTTGACAAAACTAAATTTTACTCTGATGTCAGTTTTTAGATGTATAAATAAGATATAATGAAATCCATCCTTTATTTTGGATGCACATTTCTGTGAGTTTTGACAAATACATACAGTCAGGCCCCCACCCCTCTTATTTTGAAAATAAGATCAGGTCATTTCCACCCTACCAAAAAGTCCCCTTGCAGACATTTGTGATCAATTTTCTCTCCCCATCTGCAGACTCTGGCAACCAGTGATCTACATTCTGCCCCTATCATTTTGCTGTCACCAGAATATCAAATAAATGAAATAATCCAGTATTTAGTTTTGAGGGTTGGCTACTTTCATAAGCCAAATGCATTTGAAATCCAGTCATCTTTAACCTGGCCCGTGACACCTGTTTCAACAAGAGAGTGAGATCCTCGTTGAAGTGACCAGCTCCTGGAGTCCTACTGCCTAGGGGTGGACGGCCGGGTGAGCCAGTCCATATGGGATTCAGGGAGAGGTTAACAAGGAAGAGTGAGAGGACAGGTGGACACGATGGAGTGAGTGTGCCAGGAAGTATCCTTACTCAGACACCCTGTGCCCTGGTGTCAAGGTTGAGCAGCTACCATGCTCAACCACAGCAGGTGCCCATTTCGGCCAGAGGATCAGGACACAGGTTCCTAACTCTCATTTCTGCAGAAATGACTTCACTAGGGTTAAACCTGTGACATACTCAGATTATAAGATCACTGTTTCTCACAGTGTGATTTCAGGACCATCTACACCCCAGGCCACCGGGAGGTCATGTAATATGCAGGTTCTGGCCCCCCTTTGGGCGTGCTGAACCAGAATGAATGGGAAGAGAGCAAGTAAGTGTGTGGACTTGTGATGAGCTTCCCAGGAGAGAGTTACAACACTCCATGTTTTAGGTATGACAGATATTGATCTCCAACGGACTTGGGTGGAGGGGATAGAGGAAGAAAGGCAGCTGTGAGTTTGTATCTAGCTCCTGCCTCTGAAGCTGAAGCTCATGTCATTGTGGAGGTAAATTAAATTAGCAGTGTCTCTGCAAAGGCAGAGAATGGGAAGGGAGAACTCGTATTGTGAACTAATATGTTAATTGGCAATATATTATAAAGTTTATACTAGAGAGATAGATGTAGATATAGATAGAAAAATAGTTGGCTATAGGCAGATGATCAAACCCAGTGCCTCACACATACTGTAGGCAGAGTAATTTGTATCAATATTAGATTTAGTAATTGTGGAAATGATATAATCATCAGAACAAGATTTTAAGTTTTCACTTAAAATTTTGGATTTTGTTTGGAATAAAATGCTTTATTTCATCATTTGATGTGGTAGCAGCATCTTTAAAGATATGTAGTACATTTACTAAGTTTTATGTTATATGTAACATTAAAAGCACTTGAGGAACTACGATCTAATAATAATAATCTAGTACATTAACTTTTTTTTTTGGTACTGGAGATTGAACCCAGGGACACTACCACGGAGCTACATTCCCAGCCCATTTTATTTTTTATACTGAGTCAGGGTCTCACTAAGTTGCTGAGGTTGGCCTTGAACTTGGGATTCTGCTGTCTCAACCTATGGGGTGTCTAGCATCACAGGTGTGTGCCAACACTCCTGGCTCCTGATACATTAATTCTTTTTTTTTTTTAATTGTAAATGGACAGAATTCCTTTATGTATGTATTTATTTTTATGTGGTGCTGAGGATCAAACCCAGTGCCTCACACATGCTAGGCAAGTGCTCTTGCCACTGAGCCACAACCGCAGCCCTGTGATACATCAATTCTTAATCAACACTCCTAAAGGTTATTTCTTTGCATTCTCTCTTTGTCTGTTAAACAATGCTTATGTATCATAAATTTGTTTCTGATTTTTTAATTCTACATATTTAAAGTGACTCCAGAATGACAGCTTAGTCTGTAAATATGAATAAAAACGTGGGTAGAACTAGGCTGGGTGGAATGAAAGAGCAAGCTATTTTCAATTTGAGTGCAAGGGCTAACTTGAAAATACAAATTGCAGGTCATCATTGTTGAAACAGCTAAAAGGAGCCTCAGACCATTTTCTTTAGCCGCCAAAGCCAGAGCAAGTGGGAAGAAGACCTTTGCCCTCAGGACTGTTTTGTTTCTGTGTCCCACCCCAAACTCACCCCAAATGAGAAACAGACCTCGGGGCTGTACCAGCATTATTTTAAGCCACGTGAATGCACACAAGTGACTTTGGTTTTGTTTTGTTTTTGTGGCAGCGTAAATTAACAAGGTGTCAAATGAACATCGTGGAGAATCCACAGACTCAGCTGGTCCTGGGGACGCCGCTGGCCTGCCTCCGAGGGCCATCTGGTAAGAGCATTTCCACGCTCCGCGGTCACCCGGCCTTGGTCTCCGGCGGCCCCCTACCCACTGGTCATATTGGCGACCTCTGCTTCCTCCCGAGTGTGGAGAATCTGCCATAAAGAAAGCGCGCGCTCAGCTGCAGATTTTCTGGGCGCAGCGCTGCCCTGATTTTGGAAGGCGCGCCTCTCGGTCTCCCCTGGGCATGTGGAACAGCCGAATGCAAGAGTGAAAACTGCCAAAATGCTAATCACGATGAGAGAAAAAAATAAATAACACCATCCAGATGGGACAAAGTGGGCATATTTCAAGTATCCTGGGGAACTGTGCAGTATATCATTCGTGATGCGTGGCACACCGCGCCTCGGCCCTTCACAAACACACACTGCCCAGGCGTATGCCTCGGGGGACAGGCGGAGCCGGCCGTAAATCTGAGGGGGCCCTTCGCCCAGCTTTGCGCTCAGGCTGCCGCTGATTCAGCGGGATCCGGGCTGCAGTCTGCTCCCTTGGCTGCCCATCAACTCTGCGGCTCACCCCACGGGGCAGAATCCCAGTGGGCGAATTCACCCCAGTGAAACTCAGATGCTTTTCACAGCAAGGAAACTGCTGCTTTGAACGGGCCTCTGCTGCGCTGGGGAGCCACGTGCCAGGTGGCAAGGTTCCCCCAGGCCCCAGAAGGTGTCCTGGGGCTGCAGGGGCTGAGCAGGTTTGGGGTTTCCACACTCAGTTCTTACCCTCCGTCCATCTCTGCTGATTCGGGAGAGCGCCTGGGATCCACTTTGCAACAATAAATTCAGGGGATCTGAACAGTGGCACCAAGACACACGCTCCGGGAAACACTGAAATCCACGAATTACTAGGGAACTGTTTCCGTGAGTGTGGAAGATATTCCTCTGCAAAGAATATTTGTTTTTCAATTGGCATATAATAAATGTCCCTATTTAAGAGGCAGCATGTGATGTTTCAATTCATGCATACCTTATGTACTGTTCAAATCAGGGTAAACATCTACCTTCTCAAACATTTATCCTTATATTTGTGCTGGAAACATTCAGAATCCTTTCATCTAGGTTTTTTGAAATATGCTGTGCATTATCTCTAATAATCTATAATCATGCTCCAGTGTGACAGAACACTGAAGCATACGTCTCTCTAGTTGTTTCTCAGTGCCCATTTGGAAGATGTTTCTAAGAGTTATTATTCCTTCAGCTTTGCTCAGGCAGAACATGGTCCTCCATGATAAGGAATGTCAGTGTAACGCCATAGAATATGACCCACCACAGGAGTAGAAGTACAGTGTGTTGAAAACCTTTATGTGCCTTAAAAAACACTGTGCATAAAGAGGTGTTTTTAAATGAAGTCACTAATATGTGTGTGATATGGTAAATGTTGATAATATATTAAAATATATATGAATCAAGTGCCATAGTTTAATTTTGTGAAGGATAGATAGCAGGACACCACGGTACCTATGTGTACATTCATATGAAATTGTCTTAAGTCTCAGCAAACAGAGCATGATGATCATATGGCACCATGGTGTATCCCTTTAACATCTGTCTCTTTTAGCTTTTTTAGGTTGGTGTTGTCTTAGAATTTTTTATTAGCTATTATCATAATTCACCATAGTAAAGCCAAAATCAAGTCTTGTACCTCATACAGACAAGAGTTGGAAAAATGAGACAGGAATTGCCTCACATCATCCTTTAAGGGTTTGAAATCAAGTTCCCCAAAGCTCTAAGATGTAAGAAATAATATCTTTTAATTTTCCATGCACTAAATTAACTCCTACTTTGTGCCTATATCTTTGGGTAGAAAAAGCAAACTGCAGTCCAGTTAGTTTCCCTGAGCCCTTTCCTCTGAGTGGCTTTTGTGTTGAAGACCTTCTGTGGGACCGTGCAGGGGTTGGGAGCAGCCATTCTTGGTTACCATCACCAGGGGCTGGCAGCGGCTGAGCTGTATTTCTGCCTGCTCCCTAGACTTCAACCCACCCAGGGAGCTGGGGCTGTGTGCTTTGTATCCCACTGAGTTCCAGTCCCAGCTCTCTCCCTGCGGTTGCCATCCACCTGTGAGGGCCTGCCAAGGTTTGGCTGCTTTCCGTCACTGGGCTGGGACCTGGGAAACCCTGAACTCTCCTGGGCTATGAAAAGCCCCTTGAAACTTCTTCATTCCTCCAGGGTGTACAGGAAATCCTTCCCATAAATATGCAGAACTAGTCAGTTTCCTAGAATGCTCTCTGGCTGGAGAATACAATTCTGTGCTTTTAGACTTCTAAACCAATCTGGGAATTCCAGTATTCTCCTCATCTCAAATGGGCTCTGAGAAAGAGGACAAGGTACAGGGAGGGACCTTCTCACACATTTTTCTCTGTTTTTCTTCTTCATTTTTTTCTATTCTTCCTACCATCCTCCCATCTGGAAATTTTATCTAAAGTCTAGGAGTTAAAAACATGTCCCTGAGGTTGTGTTCTAGTACTCTTTCAAGTCTCTTTTCTTCTTAAGTCTTGGCTTTTGGTTTGACTTGGTTTGGAAAGTCAAAAGCAAGCTCTTGCCCCGTGATCCTCAGCCTTGGGCCTCTGCTAAGGTGAGCTGGAAGGGGCGCCTGTGTTCTAGTGTGGGTGGGGCTGGGTTGGGGTTAGGATGTGGGTGGGGGAGACGAGAGGCTTAGAGAAGGTGGGAAGGCCTGTTGGCCAGCAGATCAAACTATTTCTCATGATACTGTGGTCTCATCTGAACATAGTTCTAGGTTTAATCACAGAGAAGAAGTAAAAAATTCGGAAAAGAGGACAGGACGGGGGTCATGAGTACGTGACACAAATTAATGAATTTGATTTTTAAAATGTGCTTTGAATTTAGGCTTTTGTTCAGTTTCCACAAACTAATTATATTTAATTTTCACAGAGCCATGAACTACACGGAACATTGAACAGGCTAGATAATAACTATAGGACAACGTGCAGCTCTAGCGTTTGTTTTGGACATTTAAAGGTTTCAAAGTATATAAATGTCTGATAGAAGAAAAAGTTGGCTCCGATCTACATTTGGTGGGGTCGGGCTCCAAATTCCTCAATAGGACACCCATAGCACAAGAGTTGATAACAAGAATCAACAAATGGGACTTACTCAAACTAAAAAGTTTTTTCTCAGCAAGAGAAACAATAAGAGAGGTAAATAGGGAGCCTACATTCTGGGAACAAATCTTTACTCCTCACACTTCAGATAGAGCCCTAATATCCAGAATATACAAAGAACTCAAAAAATTAGACAATAAGAGAACAAACAACCCAATCAACAAATGGGCCAAGGACCTGAACAGACACTTCTCAGAGGAGGACATACAATCAATCAACAAGTACATGAAAAAATGCTCACCATCTCTAGCAGTCAGAGAAATGCAAATCGAAACCACCCTAAGATACCATCTCACTCCAGTAAGATTGGCAGCCATTATGAAGTCAAACAACAACAAGTGCTGGCGAGGATGTGGGGAAAAGGGTACACTTGTACATTGCTGGTGGGACTGCAAATTGGTGCGGCCAATTTGGAAAGCAGTATGGAGATTCCTGGGAAAGCTGGGAATGGATCCACCATTTGACCCAGCTATCGCCCTTCTCGGACTATTCCCTGAGGACCTTAAAAGAGCGTGCTACAGGGACACTGCTACATCGATGTTCATAGCAGCACAATTCACAATAGCTAGACTGTGGAACCAACCTAGATGCCCTTCAATAGATGAATGGATAAAAAAAAAAATGTGGCATTTATACACAATGGAGTATTACTCTGCACCAAAAAATGACAAAGTCATGGAATTTGCAGGGAAATGGATGGCACTAGAGCAGATTATGCTAAGTGAAGCCAGCCAATCCCTAAAAAACAAATGCCAAATGTCATCTTTGATATAAGGAGAGCAACTAAGAACAGAATAGGGAGGAAGAGCATGAGAAGAAGATCACCATTAAACAGGGTCGAGAGGGGGGAGGGAAAGAGAGAGAGAAGGGAAATTTCATGGTAAAGGAAGGAGACCCTCATTGTTATACAAAATTACATATAAGAGGAAGTAAGGGGAAAGGGGAAAAAAACAAGAGAGAGAAATGAATTACAGTAGATGGGGTAGAGAGAGAAGATGGGAGGAGAGGGGAGGGGAGGGGAGTGGGGGATAGTAGAGGATAGGAAGGGCAGCAGAATACAATAGACACTAGTATGGCAGTATGTAAAAAAGTGGATGTGGAACCGATGTGAATCTGCAATATGTATACGGGGTAAAAAATGGGAGTTCATAATCTGCTTGAATCAAATGTATGAAATATGATATATCAAGAGCTTTGTAATGTTTTGAACAACCAATAATAAAAAAAAAGAATCAAAAATTTTTAAAAAATGCTACTTAAGGTCTACCCATAGTTTTTTTATCATAAGAATTTGTTTGTAATTTGTTGTATCCTAATTCATTTTGTTCCCAAGGCATAATGAATTCTTTAAATTCTCTTTAGAAACACTTTCCTCTTTGTCTAACTTTTTGTTTTACCCTTGGTCATTAGGTCATTAGTTGCCCTCCACGCTGGCTCTTAGGTAACCCTAAGTGCCCTCCAAGACGCCCGGCCTTCCGTTGCTCTTCTGAGGCTGTAGGTGAGCTCAAAGGTGGGCCAAGCATCCTGCGTAGCAGGTGCAATGTTGGTGTGAGAGGGAAAACGAGGCTGAGGTGCCCGGCTGGGTTTACTTACCCAGTGCCCGAGGCTAAGAAAAGAGAAGAGATAACAGGAAAGAAGTCCCCATTCCATGTCCTGCGCTAGACACCTTACAATGATAAAGACTTACAAGGTCATTTCCATTTTGTTTTAAATTTTCAGATAGTTAGATGTCTGAAAGTTATTACTACGTGTGGTTTAAAGTAAATAAATGTAATGATATTCCTTTGTGCTTAGGCTGGGGAGGAAGGAAAAAGGGAAATTAACTTGTGTCACTTACTAAAGATAGGAAACCAATTCACATTTATACTTTTGTTAAATATTTATTGACCTTTGTACCCACCACACATTTTTTGGAGGGATTATTGGCTCTAAATTGTTGAGCAATAATAGAGGTAAGGCCTTGCCTGCTCTGGATTCATGATCTCATGGTAGAAGTTTCATTCATTGCCTTACAAGTCAAATAACATTGTAATTGTGGGAAGTCTATTGGAGGAGAAGATGTGGGGCTATATTCTTTATAATTTGGTATTCCAAGAGTAGGGTTGATTGGGGGATGCTGCCAAAATCTGCAGGAACATTCCATCTAAGTCAATACTGACATGCAACTCATCAGCACTAAGAATGATAATGAAAGACAGGTTGCTTTCAGCAGCCACCCAAATTCTCTTGGAGCCTACCTGCTCCGGCTGTCCTTCTGTCTCCCCCGGCCTAGTGTGGACCATCCCGACTCAGGCCACATGGCGATGCAACAACAAGTGGGTTGCCCCTTAAGCCTAGCGTCCCCAGGATAGTGGTCCAGTGGCTGGCATGCACTCTGGTTGTTCCGGATGCTACAGTTGTTCAGTATTTTTTAGTGTAACATTGGCAACAGAAAAGTCTAGCATAAAATTTTCTGAAAGGACCTTATAACTTCCCAAAGCATTTGGGGTCGGGGGAAGATTACAGCCCCTCAACAGATATGATCTGTAATCATATCTATCTGTCTGTCTGTCTGTCTGTCTATACATTCATATATCTTCCACTGGTTGTTTCTCTGGAGAATCCAGATTGATAGAAGGTGTACAGTTTGTGTTTGGGAAACAGTCTGTCTTTGGTAGAGAATAAATTAATGACTATCAGAGTAACATTGAAAAGACCATTAGGAGACTAATGAGTTAAGAATAAAAGGAGTTTGACCTTCAGCATAGTTGTTAATGGGAGTGGCATTGCCCTTCAGGGACAGTGCTGGTGATTAATGAGAATGTTTTTGTTCTGTTTGTTTTGTCTTGTTTTGGTTGGGTCCAGGTTTTCTGGGCATATCTTGCAATTTGTAGGACATTTAAATTTAAAGGGAGAATTATCTGTGTTTCACAAAAAACTAGAATGTCACACCCCATAGCAGAGACTTTCATATAAATGAAAAATCTGCCTAGCATCTAGTTACTTTTTACATACAACACAGTATTTTTGTGTGATGTAAGTGTGCACTGAGTTTTCCAAAAATGCATCAACTATGAAAGTGGAAAGATAATTATATTTCAGTTTGCTTGGCAAATTACAGAGTTTTACCCTTTTTGAAAAATCAAACCACTGAGGGTAATATTCCTCATGGTATTTGCATCCAATACAGTGAACCTGTGTGGCTTACAGCTGTCATAATGACAGAACTTGGTGCAGGTGCAGACCTCTGATAACACTGCTCAGTCTTCAGTCTAGCCATGCCTGCCATGTACATGTTGAAGTCCATATGGATTTAATAGAACTTATTTTTAATTATATATATTTCACATTATAGTTAAATATCTTCTTGTTTTCAAAATCTGAGTATAGTTTGGTAGTATTATATATGAATTTCAGTGCATTAAAGGAGAGATTATGAAACACTTGTTATGAAAAGAAATAATTGTTGTGAGACCATTGCAATTGGATGGAAATGTTCAGGGACCCTGAAGAGGCTCCACCTTGGAAAAGCAACATGGTTCAGTGTTGGTGCACATGCCTATGAAGACAGTGGGAAGAGGGACCAGGACAGGGAAGAGCCTGGGCCGGTATATAAGTGTGAGAGTCATCACTATGAGGAAGAAGTGGTTCCCTATCTCATCTCTAGGTAAGCCTTGGAGAATTTCAGCACCACTGATAACTTACATTACAGGCTCAGCACAATACAGTAGAGAGGCATTGTTTATTAGTCACATTCCATAGTTGAGAAAATAGATTGTAACAGAGATTACTCTGGTTAGGGTAACTCAGGGAAGAAATCTCAGATTTGGAGATTATAGATTATAAAGTCTAAATCTATTTTCCATGTGTTTTGTGTATAGCAATGTACACAGAATCTCTGTCTTTAGGATTTCATATTGACAGAGGCACATAAAATAACTCATTAACCTTATACTGTTGTTGGAAGGAAATTCTCCCTGTGTCTCTTGTGTTTCTGCACATTTTACTAGGGAGGCATTGCCTACCCTCTTCCTGGCCATTCTTAACTTGAATATTTGTACAATGAAGAGTTTTGGGAAATGTTGCTGTGGAACAGAATAGACATGCTTATTGCCTATTATAAAAAGAGCAGGTGCCCTCAGCTCAACGTGTATCTCCTGAAACACCTAAGACATAACACAGTGGGTGGACATCATCCATCTGGGCCTACCCACGCCTGCCCTGGTGGCTTGAGAGGGAAGTGATACAGACATGCTGATGTGCATCTGGCTAGCTGTGTCCTGAAAAAGGAAGTTCTTTGGATCCGACTTCATGAAGTGTTGATGGGCTGGTTCTTTAGCTAATAGATAGAATAGAAGCTTGAAAATTCCCAATAATTAAATAGCGTAATCTAAGATGATAAGGGCGGAAGGAAGGAAGGAAGGAAGGAAGGAAGGAAGGAAGAAGAGAAAGGAAGGAAGGAAGGAAGGAAGGAAGGAAGGAAGGAAGGAATAGAGGCGGAGGAGGAGAGAAGAGTAAGACAGAAGCTGGCCGAGCCGAGGCGGGGTTGGGGTTTCGAAGG
>NW_025999913.1:17259327-17363354 GCF_001458135.2 Marmota marmota marmota
GCGGGGTTGGGTTTCTAACTTTCAGTAGCGAGGTCATGTTTTCCACATTCAGAGGCTCCGAGTAAAGACTTGAAGGACGTGAAAGAGTTGCTGTGCACATTAAAAGAGGAAGAATGTCACCAGCCAAGATAAAAGTCAAACTGCGGGAAGTCCATTGGGATGAGGTGGGGCTGGAGGAAGGGGCAGTGGAGACACTTCAGAGAAGCTGAGGTCGGGCATCTGAAGACTGTTTTCATGCTGACCGAAATGTGGCCTCACTGTCCAGTGGCAGAGGAGAGCAAATCACTGTGGCTGCTCTGCTGAGACGACCCTCTAGGGAAGTGACAGTAGAAGTAGAAAGACAAAACAGGGGACATTCATGCTTTGTTGGTCCAAGGCGTTATTGGCATGTTCACCTCCAGATATTTAAATCAGGATAAGACAATTCTGACTTTGAGAAACTGAAGTATTTGTTCCCTAGGCATTCACTGAAAATGCATTTAAAATCCCCTTGTGATAAACTCTCTGAAATTTGATGTCATGAAGATCCAAGCACTATTACTATTTTCCTGAATTCTTAGGTTATGCCCTGATATTTGGGGGATGATGAGATCACAGGCAACATAGACCAAACTCTGATGGGTGACGATGGACGCTGGGAAAGAAAAATAAGCAGCACTTCTCAGCCCAGACAGTATCCTGACTCTGCCAGGTAGCATGCTTTTATTAAAATACTAATTACTTTGGAAAGCTAGTAGACAACATTAGCTCAGCAGGTGCGATAGATGACTGTGATGAAGGGAATTATTTTAATACAATCTTCTCTTTCATTTTTTGCCTATTTAGAGACAATAGGATTTGAATTCCATGTGTGAGCGCCGGCACCTGCAGCAGGATCTTTTCTAAATACCACCAAATAGATTTTCTACACCACTCCAACCAGGAAACTTCATTACGGTGTCTCTGAGGAGCTTGAGAAGAAATGATTCTTGTCACTGCACTGGAACTCCAGCAACTAAATAGGAGGTTCACGGGCTAATTGGAACCAGAATTCCACCGCAGTGTGGACAGAACGCTGTAACTGCCATTAGAAATGTCCGTGTTTTAAATGGAGGTCTGACTCTACCAGGGACCCAGAGCAGGTGGCACCCAAATGCAAAATGACCAGTGAGTGAATCAAAGGAAGGAATTTGGAAAGAGTCTGCAATTTCCAGTTTGCCTAGGGTAAGCAAAAATTCCACAGGCCACTGCTGACTAAATGGATTAGCAAATTCAAACATTTCCAGGTTAGGGAGAGAGAAGAATCTGCAAATGAACTGACAATGGATTTAACAGGTTTTAGCCTGAGGTCGCTTAAAAATTTGAAGAGTGCTTGCTGATGAAATGGGGGCAATCTCGAGGCAAACCGCAGTGTGGGATTAGCTTTGCTATTCCTTGTAGACCCCTGAATCTCCAAATTATTTTTTATTATTTCAGCATACTTCTAATTGGGTCACTAAAATAGGCACACTTCCTCTAAGAAAGTAACACATACACACAGCAGGCTCGAGCAAATCAAATATTCTGTTTTCTGTCTGGGGTTATTCAAAATATTGAAATATGCCATACTCAGGACACAATGAAAATAAACTGCAAGGGGAAAGACATTCAAACATGGCTCAAAATGTCTATACTCTGAAAGTATATATTTCACATAGAAATATATGTGTTCAAATATTAATAGAACGAACTCGATTTGCAATATTATGTCTCAGAGGCTTTTTCAAGTTATATCGCCAGCCATAAACTATCCATTGGGCACTCCTGCAGGAACGTTATATCACAGGCAAGCATTCCACCCAAGCGAGTCTACCAGGACAGTCTCCAGTGTTGCTTTGTCTTGATTAAGTTTGTGTCGCTCCCACCGAGACCAAGGTATGTGGTAGGTACGTCCTCCTTCAGCCATGGTTGAAGGCCTGCAAGCCACCTAACTGGCAAAAACAGGCCCTAACACACAACCACACACAGATTCCCATTTGATGTGCATGTCGCCTTTACAATGAGATCAGTCAGGTCCTTTTCATGTCGAGCCGAGGAATTTCTTTTTCGCAAAACGAGTAGGGTGCCTTGGGTTTGATGGGAGAATGAGAGGGACTGGATAGTTTGCAGAGGAGATGGGTCTGGCACAGGGAGGGAAAGCACCGCACTCCTTCCCAGAAGGGAAGTCCCCCAGTCTCCTACCTAGCAAGGTCATTACGGAAGGTGAAAGGTGAAGAGAACTGTTTCAGTTAGGCAGAGGGCGAAATCCTCCATCCTGGCAAGGGTTGATGGGAAGTTGGAGGACTCCATGTCTGAGGGTCCTCTTTCCTGATAGAATTTGGAGGCAAAGCAATGTGCTGGAAGGGGAGCAGGCAGTCGGGAACACTGGGGCCTAGGGAGTGAGGAGTGGGTGAGGTGAAAGCAGCAGATGAAGGGCAGCATTAATGATCCAGCCCTGTCTCTTACTTTTTTTTTTTTTGGCAAATGAATTAGAAGCACCATTGTAAAAGTGATCTTCAGAAATATTTTGAGTGCAATATCCATATTTGTAGGATATATGCAGATATCTAAGAAAGCTTTTTTTTAAGGGACAGGTCTCATTTACATGTATGAGCAATGACATTTTTAATTTAAAAAACCTACATTTTTACATCTCATAAAAATGCACACCTCAGTGATTTCACAGATCTATACACGTGATAAAATGGCATTGAACAGTGGAACACAGGGTATCCACATCAAAGACCTGGTCTTGGCCTTGGACTGTGGTTTTGTAGGAAGTAACCATTGGGTGAAGTTGATTGAAGAGTGGGCATACTCCTTGCAACTTATTGCAAACATATATCTATTACAAAATGAAAAGTAAAATAAAATAGAGCAGAAACATTCCCCTCCTTGCGGAGTTGAACATATTTTGTGGTATATTCTGCAAGCAGATGTGAGCCAAGAGGTAAAGCTGTAAATTAGTGCCTCTGTTTCCAAGCTTCCTGTCAGCCAATTATAAAAACAAACACAACAATTGCATTACAAAACAAGAGCTGGAAGGTAAATGTTAAAAAAGATGGCACCAGACTTCTGGTAGGCGTCTGTATGTGTTTTGCCGAGGGAAGGACATTGTCCCACTTTTATAAAAGGTGGTTCACTTTATTCATCACAAGTCATGTAAGAAGAACCTGCAACCGCTTTCAGTGGATTAGAAGAAGCCAAAATGTTATTTCAAGTGTGCGGGGTACATAAGAATTGTTGCCTGGCTTTCAGGAACAACATCTATGGTTTGTGTTTTTGAACTTGAGTAAAACCCAGCAGGATGTAAGTGAAGGAGGGAGAAATCCCAAGTCATCTTGCCATAGTCAGTCCCTTCCAACTCTGAGCAAGCAAATGAGAAACTGAGAAAATGACATCAGCAGGACGTTACTTACCTCTGTGTCGCTGTGTTACCTCTGGGTCAACTCTGCACACATGTAAGCCCGGGATAATGCCACTCACGAAGAACTTAGGCCTGCATATATTATCATCCAAATGTTCTCAAGTAGGGTGAAACGGCGAACCTGTTCATGTTGAGCAGGCTGCTGCAGAGCTTTCCTGCTAAGTACTGCTTCAGATTTGAATCTACAGAAGGTCCACCCTACACAGGTGTAAGTGTTCTAGAGCATGTGAGGAGTTTAAAGTGCTCAAGCACTTGATGATTAAGTTGTCTTTAAAAGTTTATAGTTGAAAGGAATGTTGTAATCATTTAAAAATATTATGCATTCAAATCCAGTTTCCTAATTAGCTAAAACCCTTCGAAAATGGCAAGTTATGATGATCTGATTTCTCCAGCACGTTCTCACCCTGTCAGTTTGGTGCACATTCCTGCGTCAGACATTTCGTGCCTCCAGATGTGCAGAGCTGGCAAGGTTGACAGGTGTCATTTTACTCTTGCTTTCTGATTTTGAGAGGGAGGAAGATACCATGAGGAACAGCTGGGATGTCAACAGATATGATTGCTGATAAATGACTCAACACTGTACATATTTCTATGAAGTGGCATGAAAACTGGAGAGGTTTCAAAGTGCAATGCTCAAAAAACGAGAAAAATCTAGCAAAACTACAAGAAATTCACCATGAACATGGAACAAAACAGTAAGGTAGTTTATGGCTGTCAAGTGTTTACCCAGATAACCGCACTGACTGGGGCTTCTGCACTGAGCTCGAGGCCCTGCGCACAGTGCCTGCTCAGTGTGTGTGCTGGGATGTCGTTCTCACGGACATCTCAAGCTAAGCAAGCGTGAAACACACCTGCTCAAGTTCTCCCAGACTGACTCTATATGCACTCTGGCTGGTGGTAAATCGGTCGTTCAGGAGAGACCTAAGTCATTCCCGAATCTTCTCTGATTCAGCATCCAGCTTCCCTGGGACGCTGTGCTGGTTCTACCACCACATATTTACAAAATCCTGCAGTTCCCAGTTCCCCATGGCTCCCTGCTTGGTGTCGGACACTCTGTCTTGCTAAGATGACTGCCACAGCCACCTCCTATCTCTCTGCTCCGCCTTGCATCCTGGAATAATGTCTTCTCCTCGGCCAGCTTGAGCCACTCACTCCCCAAAACTTCCAGTATTTCCTGCGTTCACTGCAAGCCAGAGCCCTCAGGGTTCCTATGGCATCCTACAAAGCGCACCTCTCGGTGGCCCTGCTGTCCTTCCTAGGACCCCACTGCTCCAGCCACGAGGGTCCCGTCCATGCACCCGGGTATTTCTGTCCTAGGTCCTTGGCGATGGCTCTTCCCTGGCCTGGGAAGCTCTCTCCCTGGTCTTCCCATGAAAACTTCATCTGCTTTCGGGTTTCCCTCTGGTTTCTTTTTCTCTAGACTATTCTGTTAAAAGACTAGACATACACAGCATTGTGGGGGAGCAGAGCAGTTCGAGGCTTATAAAATGATTTGCACCCATTAGAACGCTGTTTGCCAGTTTCTTCAAAAATTACTGAAATACCAACCGTACTTCCCAGGAATTCCATTCCTATTTATTTGCTCAAGGTAAATAAAAGATACACACACACACACACACATGAAATTTAATAGATAAAATGGCCAAAAGCTGACAATTGCTCTAGTGCCCACCATCTCACCATTAGAGGAATGGATAAACACACTGCAGGATATTCAGGTTGGTGGGCAGGTGAGTAGTTCTTAAAGTCTCATTCTCTGTGTGGTTTTCTTTTTCCTTTTTTTATTTGCACTTTTCTACATGAATAATTCATTGTTAAACTAGTGTTGATCCATGCATTGGTTAATTAGAATCCAATGGCACCCAGCGATACCTAATGGCTTGCTGAGCTATCTAAGTAGGAATACTCTAGCCTTTGTACATTTAATGGAAGGAAGCCATGCACCCCATCCCTGCTGACATCAGTGATATAATGATCACAGGCCGGGTGCTGTCCAGGGCCAGGAAGAAGACAAGGATGTCACTTCTTACCAGTTCTCTTCAACATCCACTTGGGTTAGTGAAGATTGAGTTCAGCAAGGTAGTAATTTGATAAAATCAAAATACTTTTGAATAATTTGTATATTCTATATAATTTTATGTATTCAATACAATTGAATAATAGAAAAATAAAATTAAGAAAAATCCACTTAAAATAGCAGCAAAAATAACAAAATCTTGAGGAATAAATTTAACAGAAGGACAAAACTTGTACTCTGAAAACTGCAAAATATTGTTGAAAGAATTTAAAGAACATATCATAAATGGAATAACACCCCATGTTCATGAATCAGAATACTTACTATTGCTAAGATACCAACATTACCCAGAATGATCTACATATTTAATAAAATCACTGCAGAACCTCAGCTGGCTGCTCTGTAGAAATTGACAAAAATCTGTGTTGAATTACGAGAGATCGGAAGAACAAACAACTTTGAAAATCAAAGGCAGGATTGGAGGCTCACACTTCCCAATTTCAAAATGTACTACAAAGCAACGGTAATCAAGATTGTATGGGGCTGGCATAAGGGTGAGGAGCTCTATAAATGGGAAATACTGGAGAATCTAGAAACAAAATTAGAACTGATTTTCAACAAGGCTACTCGGACCTTTCAGTGGGAGAAAGAAGAATATTTCCAACAAGGGTCTTGGTCAACTGGACAGCTTCATGAAAAAAGTTAGCTTAGATTCTTAAGTCACACCACATACAAAAATTAATTCAAAATTGATCAAAGACCCAAGTGTAAGAATGAAAAGTATAAGACTCTTAGCAAAAACCTAGGACTAAATCTTCCTATTAGAGTTACCAGTGGACTTTTAGACATGACACCAAATGCAAAATAATAATAATAATAATAATAATAGAGGAAAAAAATTGGAGTTTAAAAAGCTGCTCAGTATATACAGGAACCAAACATCACATTGTATCTCATAAATAATTGTAAATATTATGTATCAATCAAAAGTATAATAAAATAATAAGTCTCTATGTTCTAAAAGACTCTATTAAGAGAATGAAAAGGAAACTCAGAATGAGAGAAAATGTCTGCAAATCTTATATCTGGTAAGATACTTGTATCTAAAATATAAAAAGACTTTTACAATTTATATAAGATAAATGACTCAATATAAAAATGGGCAAAGAAACTGATACTTCTCCATTGAATATTTACAAACGTCCAGTCAGTACAAAGAAACAAATGGATGGCATTGTGAGTCACAGAGAAATACAAATAAAAAACACAGACTTCACTACGTATCCATCAGGATGGCTAGAATTGAAAAGACAGATAATAGTAAGTACTGGTGACATGGAAACATCCAGATCGCCAAACCCTGTTGGGAGAAATGCAGGCTCTTTGCATGTTGACCTGGCTATTCTTCAAATGATTGAATATAAAGTTACCAAATATCATGGCATTCCCATTCCCAGGTGTGTGCTCGAGAGAAAAGAAATCCTGTGTCCGTCCACACAACGACTTGTATGTGAATGTTTACTGCAGCATTATTCATAAAAGACGAATGTGAGAAGAACTCAAGGGTCATCCATGGATGGATGGATAAGCAGAGTATGGTACAGTGTCTCCAGAAAATGAAATCTTTTTCAAATATTAAGAAAGATGAAGTCCCGACACATTTCATAACATAGGTGAAACTCGAAAACATTTTGCTAAGTTAAAAAAAATAGCCACAAAGATCATATATTACATAATCACATCTAATATGAAATGCCAAGTCTGGACAAATACAGACAGAGAGTGCGTGAGTGATTGCCAACGGCTGGGAGATTGAAGCAACGGGGAGCCAATGGCTGAAAGATGCAGGGTGTATCTTTGAGGTTGTGCGAATGCATTGACATTGGCTGCAGTGATGGTTGCACATATCTCTTAATATATTTTAAAAAAACATTAAATGATATATTCATATGAGAGGACTCTGTGTATGTGAATTACTTTTCAATATAGCTATTAAAAAATGCAAAAATGTTCTATGGGTCCATTCAAAGCAACTGATTCTTTGCTTTAAACACTTAGAAAAATCTATACCTGAATGGTGCCTGACCACAATTCCAAAGTATAAAGCGCTTCCTGTAATTTATAAAAGCTTGCATTTTGTCCACCACAACCACCAGCCCAAAAACATGACTAGTGCATCTGCTGACTTTTTGCCGGGTGATAGCTCCTCCTATCCTAGCCCAGCTGCCAACAGGGCATCCTGAGCAGCTACACATCACACCACAGTCAAATCTGTCTCTTGTGGCTTCTTCCATTAACACAGATTGTTTCACAGAAGTCACAAAACCCATGCAATAGAGACAGCCATTCAGCACTTCCAACCTCAATAAGAAGTTAATTCATGCTTGGTTTCTTTTCTTTTCTTTTTACTTTTTGCAGTGCTGGATATTGAACCAGGGCCTTGCACATGCTGGGCAAGTGCTCTACCACTGAGCTACATCTCCAGACCAATGCTGAGTCTTTTATTATATTTTTGCCCCTATTTGTTTAATAGCTCCTTAGACAAATTTACTTCTAGTCCCGTGTTGACTATATTATTGACAGTTCATTATCCCTTATTACATTCTAATTTAAATAAAAAGTATTTTATTCAGATATTTAATTAGGCCTTATATTTTCTGAATTTATGGGCCATCTCTTGCTTTCTTACATTTTCTTGAATATATTAAAACCCAGGACAACAGAAGATGCGATTTTAAAAATCTATGCAGCGATATTTACATATGGTTATTTGGCCTTCAGGCAGACAAATGGCCTCCTTCAAGGGTCAGGGCTGGTGTGCATCAGTCATTGTTGAACTTGTACATAGTGGAGACAGGAGCAGATGGAGAGGGACAGAGGGGTGGAAAGAGAATTTTGCTTATATGAAATATGATAAAGAGGCAAGACAGACAGCCACACATAAGGGGTTTGAAGAGGCCTCTCAAGTCGCCAAAGCAGCGTGTTTCAGTCAAAACAGACTGAACTCAGCCCAGAGGCTTGGACGGTCCCTGAGACCTCTCCAGGTGTCTCAACCCTGCTTCAGCTGACAATGAGATGGCTGGTCCCCAACTTTTGAGTTTCTGGTTTTGTCTTTCTCACTATTCTGTTGAAAAACAGCTTATAACATTACATTGCTTCTAATACCCCATGTATTTTGTCTCCACAGGCCGATGGTGCAATTTTGTTCTAAAGATACTCCATTGTAAAATTAACCAGATCAGTAAATGATCAATTATAAGCAGCAATATTATGTATTTCTCGCTCACTATTTTAGTCTGATAGGTCATCAAATTTAACTCCTATTCCTTCTTACAAGAATATTTTGTTCTTTTCTGCAAGTACAGGTTTTAAATTAGTATCTCTTGGTATTTCTGTGGTAGGATTCACTCATTCACTCAACACAGTTTTTTGAATGCTTTCTGTGTACCAGATACTTAACTAGGTTTTGGACATGGAGTTGCGAAAACCAAGAAATCCATGTGTTCTGGGAGCTTACAATTTACCAGAGACAAGTATTAAGTCTTTACATAAAATATAGAGCATCACAGATTGTGATAATACCCATGGAGAAAAATAAGGCTGAGAATGGGAATATTGGATGTGCAGGTAGTGAATTCACTAGAATAGGCAGAGTCTGGAAGGAGTTGGGGGCAGCAGACGTGGGTGTGCGCAAGGAAGGGTTTTCCAGGCAGAGACAAGAGTAAGGGCAGAGAGCTTGAGGCCAGAGCATTGTTAGATAGAGAAGAGGAGAGACGGTCGATGACAGCGTCAGAAGGAGGAGAGGTCTTACGCTGTAGGACCTCTGGATCATTGTTAGGCTTTGCGTTTTCAATCCTGAGTGTGGTGGGAATCTTTAGAGCTTTGAGAACATGAATTACATGAGGGGACATAAACCTCCGAGAAGGATCTTGCTCCAGCAAGGTGGACAAGGACGGACCTAGGGGAATCCAGAGAGAGGCTCCTGTAATAATCCAGGGAGTACGTGATGCTGGCTTGAAGTAGGGGCGGACGTGGGGATTCTCATCACAGTGGCAGCAGATCAGCTCAAAGTAGTTATTCTCTGGCAAATACTCTTTCTCCCTGTAGTAAAGACCACCAGAGGCCGTATTTGCTATGTCAACCTATTCATCTTCCCACCCTTGCGTATCACCTGGCACCGAGTGTTGGAGGAATAGATTTAGGTAAATTCTCTGAGCATCTTCTGTGAGGGTGAAAGGCCTGCTTCTGAAGCAGCCTTGATCCCACCTCACACACAGCAGTTTTGCTTCCCTGATTGAATCCTAATTCATCACATTCCTAGCCCTGATCCCAGAGAGGCAGCCAAACAGTGAGCACCGCTGGTGATCAGAGATTGACTTCTAAACACCGAATCTCACCACTAGGACCTAAGGCCTCTCTGAGCAAAGGACTGGGACATATTCTTGAGCCATAAATAAAGTGCTGAAAGTTTGAAGGTGCTCACATCTACTGAAGTTGAGAAATTTGAACACAGAAGTGAATCATGATAATAATAGCTTATAACCAATGAAACAGAATTAAAATCTGAGCCCTTCATAATGTAAAGATGTGATGAAGAACGAGATATTTGCATAATCTTAAGATGCCCATCCCCAAAGTGTATATTACTTGCAAATGGAAAAAGAGTAACTTTACAGTAGGAAAACACCCAAACTGGGGGCCATCCTACAAAATAACTCATCTGTGTTCTTCAGAGCTATCAATGTTTTAAAAAAAAAAAAAAGGAAGTTGACAAAACAGAGTCAGAGACACCTCCCCCACACACACATTCAGTGCAGTACACATTCCTGGATTGGGCTCTTGATTGAAAAAAATCACTGAGGACAGTATTGGGGGAATTGGCAGTTTGGATATTGACTGTGGATTAGATAATCACGTTGTGTTAATGTTTACCACATTTGGTAATTAAACTGTCATGTTAGTGAATGTGACTTTATTTGAAATGCATAATGAATTATTTAGGTCTAAAGTGGCAATATGTCCCCAACTCATACTCAGAGGATGCAGGAAATAAAAGCACATCCTGCGGAAGTGGCAGAGTCGTGACAATGAAAAGCAGAGGCATCTGAGCGCAGGCGGTGTGGGAGTTAGGGGCTCTACCGGGTGAACTCCTCTATAAATCTGAAATTAAATAAAAAATGAAATGCTATTGAAAAACATTCTAGCTATCTTTTTCTGCAAAACAACCAACAAGAAAAATTAATTATTTAAAATAAGAGAACTATTAGTTCTGCTCATGAATTTGCAATTAGGATAGGGCTCAGCAGAGTTGCTCTTTCCTGTTTACTTATTTAGTAAACCGAAAGGTAGCACTGTATGTTTTTATCATGTGCAACATGATGCCTGCAAGTTTCTAGACACTGTGGAATGGGTATATCCAGCTCATTAACATGCACATTTACTCATACAGTTGTCATTTTTGTGGTGAGAGCATAGAGCCTCCACTCCCAATTTCAAGAATACACTTTATCATTTGGTAGACTCACCTCGCTGTACAAAAGATTGCTTGGAACTTGTTCCTCTCACCTAACCAAACCCCTGTGTCCTCTGGTTCAAAATCTCCCCAGCCCCCTTCCCATCTCCCCGCCCCCAGCCTCTGGTAGCCACCCTCATGATCCCCACGTCTGTGAGATGGACCCCCGTGGGGTCCACACATAGATCAGCAGGGTCAGCCAGGGCTTCTGGAAGCTGGAGGCTGGAAGAGCAGGTACCTCCTTCTCTCGCCTGTTGTCTGCTAACTTCAGCCGCCCTGGGGCCAGAGGCTGCACCGGACCTCTCAGCCCAGGCGGTCGGTCTTCCTCACAGGAGGGAGGCTGCGCCTCAGAGGTGGACACCCTGGGGGACCAGACAAGAGCTGAGCCTCCTTTATGACTTGTTTAGCAAGTAATGTCATTCCATTGCTGCTGTAGTCAGAAGCCTGCCCAAATTCAAGGGGGAAGGGGTATAGAATGCACCCCTCTTGAAGGAGCACCAATGCTACATTGAAAGAAGATCATCTGGAAAAGGGATATGTCGACAGGGCCGTCCTTAGAAAATGCAGTGCCACAAAAACCCACTGGAAGGAAGGAAGGGAGGGAGGGAGGGAGGAAGGGAGGGAGGAAGGTGTTAGAGTCTGTAAACAAGTCTGGATGGCGCCTGGCATTTTGCCAGAGGGAGTGGTTTGTGAGGTGGCGCCAGTGAGCCATTAAGTGTGGAGATTCCTGATTGGTTGACTGATGTATCTAGTTTATGCTAATTAGATAAGCTGTGTGGAATGTACATATACCACTCCTGTCCTACAATAAACGGCTCCCACTCCTGCTGTATCAATCTACACAAGTTGTTCGTCACCCCCCGGTTATTTTGCTGCAGCCAGACTGCAGCAGGAAGGGAAGGAGGGAGGGAGGGAGGAAGGAAGAAAAGGAGGGAGGGAGGAAGGAGGGAAGGAGAGAATAGAAAGAAGGGGGAGAGAGCGGGAGGAAGAAATAAAATGATGGGTCATGTAAAAAATGCAAAGGAATTTAATGGACAAAAAACACAAATTGAGGTGTTTGAAATATAATAAAAGACAAAATCATGAATGAAAAATACACAAGAATTTCCACATAAATTTTCTGCATGAATTATTTCTACATAAAAATTTCTACAGAGATCCTGATTTTCTACATAAGAGAAAATCAGAAAATCTTATACAACATATAGTGGAGAAACTACTGAACACACTATTTACCTTGGGCTTCGTAACTAAAGGGTTAGGAGGTCAGCATTTACATCGCATTCCCAGTGGGACCTGCATTTAAAATAATGGTGCTTGTTGATAAGGAAAAGCTGTGCTCTGCAGAAGAATCCCAGCTGTAACATAGAAGAGATGATGGAATTAAAAAGTCAGCACTCTGCAGCTGCTGGCCACGTCTGGCACAGCCGTGGTTAGTATGTGCTGCTAACTCCAGAAGGTTTGTAACTGTTTGAACTTGAAATTACCATAGTGCCCAAGTAACAGGAGGCTAGCTTATTTTCTACCTCTGAAAACAGAAAAGCGTTAGTGTAAAACAGAGGTGTAAGGTTGTCATCATGCTACTCCAGGGCTAAATTGAACCCAGTTAACACAGGGTCACCCAGATCACGTGTCACCTAAAGTCTATGACATCACCTACCTTGGATTCCAAAGAAAAAAACATAATTCACAGCTTAGAGGAAGCTCAGAGTGGTGAAGAAAGTAGGGTGAAGTCACATTGAAAAAGCCTCCCAGACCAGCAGGGGGGCAGACTGCAGTGCCTCACACCCTGGTCCTTTAAAATTCGTGTCTTGAAGGGAAACCAGCAGCACACCCACCCACTGGTGGAGAAGGGATAAAAGACACCACTGAGATAAACTAACATCCAGTTGGATTCATGGCTATGGGGGACATGCTGCTATGCACCAATCACACTTAGGACACATATCTGGGACATTATGGGCATGTGGAGTCGGACTTCATGACCTAAGAAGAAATGCAGGGCACTGCTGGCTACAGATGATGAACTAAAAAAAAAGGAGATTGTCAATATCATATGTAGTGTAGCCAACTCTCATCAAAGTGTCCATGTGTATTCACACGTGCTATTATTTTTGTATCTTCTGTCTTCAATGTACTTAGGTGATTTTATAATAAAATTCAAAGCATGTAGGTAGTAGAGAGTAGGATTACAGGAAAGAGGACAGATTCAAGAGGTGTTTAGAGATAGACCAGCAGGTCAGGGAGAACGACTTCATGCAGAGTTTGGGGGAGAAGAAGGGCCCCTGATGCTCCCCAGATGTATGTCTTGACAGAGGGGGACTTGGCCTTGTCTCTGACTGGGGTGGGTGAGGTTGAAGGTCATGAGTCCAGTCCTGGACTCATTAGGTTGGAGCCCCTGGGAACTGTCATGGCAACGCTGGAGAGGCGTGGGGTCCAGTAGTGATGAGGGGAATAATGGCCCGCAGGGCCCTGGGCCACTACCCTGCCTGGTGTTGCAGGTAGGGACAGTCCAATAGCCATCAGCCATTCAAAGAATTCCGGTCCTTACCTTCCCTCTTAGATAACATCAGAGGAGAGAATGCAAAGGCATTTACATGTGCTATGACTTACATGTGCTTCTTCTCTCCTGCCCTCCTTCTTAGGTCCTCAGTTCCGTCCTTCTCCTCATCTCTCACACTATCAACAAACAGACCAGTTGACTTGGAATGGGTCACGTGTGCTCCTCTGTCTGTCACTGTCACACTGTCACTCTTGGTTCAAGGAAAACAAGAACGTCCACTAAGCTTCAACACTGCCTCCCGGGGCCACACTGAATGTCCCTAGACAGGGTCACCAGGGCTCCTGGGTAACAGGAGCTCTCTATCCCCTGACGCCGTCTTGGCATCTCTCTCCATCTATAATGGATTTCCATATCAGCAAATTTGTAGAAAATTTACAATGAGATTTTTTCCTATTATAATGGTTCTGCTTATATTCAACACTTACTCTAGGCCAGGCTTTGTATTAAGTGCCTTATGTATATTACTTCATTTGATTTTTAGAACAGCTATTTATGGCTATCGATCCCCCTTTTTGATGAGGAAATCCACATCTGAAGAAGTTGTAATTCTCACAATGTAACTCTAAAAGTACTGAAAGCAACAAATGAGCTTAAGTCTTTCCTTGTTCCAAACAGTGTGGTCATTATTGGGCTTACGGCCCCTTCCAGGCCACCTCTATCCCTCAACCTGACAATGGCTGCCTAGAAGACTCTGCTCCATGTTTCTCCCTGGCCAAGTTTTTCTTACCCTCTGGGGCTGGGCTTTCCCTCGTCCGTAGGTGTGGAGCCCAGGAGCAAGAGAGCCTGCAAAGGTACAGAGAGGAGAAGAACTGGCCCCGAGATGGTGGCTGGCAGAGGCAGGGTTGGCTGGGAAAGCTCAGGGCAGATAAGGCCAGAAGACAGAGGTGAAGCCAGAGACCACCAAAGGGACAGATATACAGGAAGAGACGCCCAAGTCACCTGGAAAAGACCACAGGGTCACCTGCGCAGAGTTTCATGGAGGAGGGAGAATGGGGCAAGATCAGGACTGAGACTACATATTCCGAGGGCGTCCGTGAATATCTGTGATGACGTTGGACAGCTCTTCTGGTGAAGCCGGGGAGCAGAAGCCACATTGACACCGACACACTTCTATGACCCCTCCTGTCCCCACATAACATACTTTAATTAATGCATAGATCTGTTCAGGTAGGTGGATAAGATCCTTCCAGGGAGCTCCCACGTAGATGGCTTATGTCAGAAAATTTCAGGAAAATTTCTATGAAACACAAATGGTGTTAGTGAATATCATTAATTACATAAGTTTTTAAAATAAGCAGGATTAGAAGAATAAAACTACAATATTTTAGGAATGAGTAGAAATGCCCGGATGTGATCACTCTCTTACCATGAAACTCCAGAGACATATACTCTTAACAGTCCTACGCACCTGAGGCTGCTGCTGCCGGAATGAAGGTAATAGAAACAGAGGCCAATGGAAGAAGAAACCCTAATTTATGTGTTCTAAGTAAACCAAGACACATTTATACATGAGGGAGGGAGAGAGAGATTTTAAAAAATAAATTCTTTGGGGAAGAAGCTACTCAGCATTGCTTCACAATTTGCCAGATGTTTCCTGAATATTTTTTTTTCTCTTCCCATCTCTGTCAAGTAAATAATTTCCAGGGGGCCAGACTGTGATGGAAAGTGAAATTAACTTCCGGAGGCAATGTCTGTGAGACAATAGCAGCAAACTCTAATAGTAGCATTAAGAGTGATGATAACAATAACGCTAATTTTGAAGCATATGTCTATTAAGAACTATTGAATATTTAGGGAGATTGAGTGGAGAATTAGGCTTTTATTTGCCATATACCTTCAAGGTTTGCCCTCCGTGAAATACCGTGTATCACATTAGTAGCTGACAAATGGGGACATATTCATGGAATAATAATTGGGCATTAAGAGCCAAGTTAAAAAAAAAAACATATTTGGCATCTCGACTATGTGCTTATATCCATCTATCTGACTGGTGCAAAGGTAAATCCAGGATTCTCTCCCCCTGCAAGATTTCCCAGCCAGATGTCAGTGACCGAGCGAGGTACCTTTACAGCTTCTGTGAAGGCAACAGATTGGGCAGCAGAGAAGGAATGGTATTACGGACAGTGCACTATGAGAAAGGTAGCCTTGCTGGCCATTGCCCACCACTTGCTAAAAATCTCTACAAATTCCAGAAGGTCGGGAAGGATGCACCAGTGATCTATCTTCCCGAGGCATTCTGCTTGCTGGAGTTCTCGAGAGCATGATGAGCAGAGGGAAAATAAATGAGCTAGGAAAAGAGGGAAAAGTGCCCTACCTTCTGCCATTTTTAAGAGGAGCTGAACTTGAGTTTAGAACCTAGGTCTGCAGTGAGATTTCATTTGCTCACTTAGCAATCCCTCCTGGAAATTGTTCAATGCAGAACTCAAGGCGGTTCCCACAAATAGAAGGAGCAATCAGATTTAAAAGACCTGGGGGACTAACATCTTTGAGTGACCAGAAGGAACTGAAATGTAAAACACACGCCCACGGAAGCTCCAGGTCCATTGGAAACCCCTGAGCCAGAAACATCTCGGTGAGCAAAACCCACCAGGGCCGCACACTCCTTCAGGTTCAAGAGATCATCTAGACGTGGGACTCATCCCATTCATTTTTCGTCTGCCCCAGAACAAACAGGCGAAGAACAAACGACTTTGGAAGGCTAGTTAATTTAGAGAAACTGAATTCTGCTAGAAATAAATTTGAGCAGCTTAGTTCCAAAGCTGCTGTGAGATTCAGTCCCAATGAGCCCAGGGAGCTTGGGGAAGCATTGGCATCTGTCTTCATCTTGCCTTTTGTAAATATCAATCATTTCTACGGGTGAGGTTTTCTGGAGCCCTTGAATAAAATGCTGACTAAAGTTCAACGTCTGATTATTTATCTTTTCATCTGGCATCGTGGTTTCCAAAATGCCGCTCTCCAGAATGTGCCTCATATGTTTTCAACTATAGGACTGTTTTCCAGAAGTAGCTGCTTCTTACGTTCAATACCAGAATTACTCGTCTACTGGATACTGTGCTGTTTTGTTGGGCAATTATAATAAATTTTAAGAGCTGACATTCTTCTCTTTTAGAAGAAATAGTTTCATAAACGGAGAAAGAAAATTTATAAATTCCACCCTTTAAGACTGGGAACTGTGCCTGTGACTATTACAGTGACAGAGACAAAGTGTGGATTGATGGCTAGGGTCAACCGTGACACTGGATCAAAAACGGAGATGGGTGCTCCACCAGGAAGGAGTTCTTCATATGATGGAGCTTTTCACTCCCAAGATTCAGTGATGACTGCCTGAGTTCATGCATGGCCTTAGACTCACGGAACTATGCACAGAAGAAAACTATACACATCATTACATAGAAAAATAGAAGTGGATTGGGCTGGGGATGTGGCTCAAGCGGTAGCGCGCTTGCCTGGCATGCGTGGGGCCCGGGTTCGATCCTCAGCACCACATACAAACAAAGATGTTGTGTCCAACGAGAACTAAAAAATAAATATTAAAAAATTCTCTCTCTCTCTCTCTCTCTCTCTCTCTCTAAAAAAAAATAAAAAAATAGAAGTGGAGAGGTAGAGAGGTGGAACTGGATGTGCACATTTTCAAACCGGCTGAACATTTAAAAGTGGTGAATTCACTTGTATCTGATTATATTCCAACAAGGTTGACCGAAAATACTTTCTTAGCTTTTTCTGCATATTTATATATGCAAAGCTACAACCTATACATTTGGTCTTGTTTCTCTCATAAAGTGAACAATTTTTTTTACACAATGTATATTATATAAAAGCTTTGAACAATATCAAATACACAATCTTCTTCCTCAAAATTTGGTAATTTTAAATAAGAGAAGCAAATAATTAATTTGTGATAATTGCTTAAATCTAGTTGAAAATACTAATTGCAGTTTTCCTTTTTTCCCCAAGATTAGGCTCTTAAACATAATTCTTAGACTTTATTTTTCATATTTCAGATCCTAGAATTATTACTAGGAAAACTTTTCTCACTGAATTTTAGAACACAATTTCTGTTCATGTCGGTTATAAGTATGGATACTGATGTAGAACTCTAGCTATGCCACTATATTGCAAACAGGGTAATTTTTCTGAGCAATACCATTTTTGTGTGCATGTTCTTGTCTATATTAAGTTTGCCTTTGAAGATTTAATTTTCTTTCATCACTTTTCTGTTTTAGAACTATTACAAATCATCATTTGTATGCAACATTAAAGGTCACTGAGATGACTGACATTTATATTACCCAGTTCTTCTTTTCTTGATATATGACAATTGAAATGGCATCTTTCCTCATTGCATTAAACCATATTCATATTGAAATGTGAGAAAAAATTAGCTCATTAATTACTTTAAGAAACTAAAGCTCTCATCAATAAATATATCCTCTAATTGCACAGTATCACTGCAAAAGGCAAAGTGTAGATTCATAAAATAATTCTAATGAATATGTTTGCAGACAGTAGATGATTGTTCATGCAGTAAAACAAGGCATCAATCAAGGGCAAAAGGGATTACCAAACCAGTACGCCAAGAAGACCGTGTGGGGAAAGTTTATCTAAATACATTTCTAGTTGGGGAATTATTTATCAATTGGCATATATGTGTATTTTAGGACCATGTTTGTGTTTCCAAAGTTTGTTTACTACTTCCATTCTTGCAATTATGAAACCATTGATTTTATGTTTGTATGTGTGCCATGTTAATAATCTTAAAGTGGATATTTTATTGAATTTTAATTTGTTTGAAAATTAGTGAAGGTGAACACTTTTTCATGCATTTATTGGCCATTTATATTTCTTCATCTGTGGATTCAAATGAAAGTTATGGAGCACCTTTTGCAGAGAATGAAGCATAAACATCTCCACCTTGGTGAAGCTTGCATTCCACATTCTTTAGTGATTTTCTACTGATGCATTCATACATCAACATCTAACCAAGTTCGTATCTGTGATTTAATTTAGTAACTTTTCAAACTTCCTTAAAATTTTGTAATTTTTAAACACATCAATCTTTTCCCAGGATGATTTCTGAATTAGGTGTTGAGGCATTGATATGTAGGGAGGTCTTTTCTACTTACATTTATTTGATGATTTCTTTGTTGTTGTTTTATTTTATTCTTTACTTTGGAGTCAGTTTTGCCACAGAAACAATTGATGTATATTAGGAAATAGACTTCTAACTTTGTTTCTATCTCCTTTGATAGTAAACTAAATGACCAGTCATTTAATTTAATGATCTCCATTTCCCTATTGATTATAAATCACTATTTTATCATATATCACATTATTTCTGAAGTAAGCATCCATATTCGACATAACTCTTTACTAGTATTAAGTTGCATATTTTTCCAAACTTAGTTGTCGAGCATTATTACATGTTCCAAGATCTGTAAACACCCCATTATTTTTCTTTAAGAAAACCTAAAATTATCTCAATTAAAGTTGCCAGTTTATAATTTCCCAAAACTTTAAGATCACTTTGAAATTTTCTAAGAGGAATTGTGTTAGGATTTTACTTAGAAGTGAATCAAAACTATTTTTAAAGAGGAAACAAATTTACCTCTATTTGAGTATTTACTACTCCCATCTAAGTCTAAGATCTAGCTTTCTTTTAAGACTTTTAATATGTCATTAAGTTCAATAGCTTCTTCATGTATGTCATATAGAGTTTTGGTTAAATCAATTTGTTGGTGTTTTATAGTTTGGGTTTGTAATACTCACAGAAATATTTCTCCATTGTATTTCCTAATGATTAGGAGCAATTTTTATTTGCTTGTTTTTAATTCACGTGATTTCTCCCTGTCTCAGCGACTTGGGTAAGTTGGATTTTATGACCCTAAAGTGCTTTGCAAGCTAATGCACTTTGGTTTTCTTCTTCCTTAGCTCTGATATATTTATTGGCTTGCAAACTGAACTGGTCAAATGCCACTCACAGACAAACCTTTTTTCAGGTTAGTTACTAAGAAAGGTTTTATTATTCATTTATTTATTATTTACTTGGTGTTGGGTCTGAACCCAGAGGCTCCTGACGCTATGCATGTGCTCTAGCCCTGAGCTATACCCCAGCCTCAGGAACATTCTATTATTATTATTATTTTTTTAAGTATTCCAGCACCTTCCCACAGATGAACTTGTGCTGCTTTTCAGCTTGCAGATTCTGCCCGAGGTAGTGGAAGCGGTTTATAAATGACAAAGCACCATGACCAATGAGCCCATGCAATATATATTATTCCAAAATTGGGAGAAAGCTAAGAAGGAAACAAATAAAAGAAACTTTTCTCGGCTGACATCCCAGGTGCCTGCAGAATCTATGAAAGGCACCGGGCAGGGTGCACAAAGAGAGGCACAAGCCTTCCTGGGTCTCCATCTGCCTTCCCATTTTTTTCTCACACACTGTCACAGTTACTCAAAAATAAGGCTCTGAAAGTGAAGTTAAATCTGTGCAAAGAATTTCAAACATAATTGGAAATCAGTAAAAGCCTGTCTTCCTTTTTATTTTTTTTTTCTCTTGCTTCTGATTAAGTTCTCACTCTTTCAAATTTGTTCCTTCGTGGTTTTAAAAAAAATAATAAGATTGCATTTTCCTACAGATTCCAACTGAGACAAACTTGGACCTATTTCCATGTTGAGTCCCAGCCCAGTCAGTCACTTTTCTCAAGGATCTTTATAAATAGCTTATTGAATAATTGGCCTTATTGGAATAATTATCTTTTATCACACTCAGGCGACAACAAGGACAAATTGAAATGGGATCCAGAAGGCAGCCATTGGTTCACCTTGGAGAAATGACTCTACTCTATGATTGCTAAAAGTTTAGACCTTCTGCTAAAGACAAATGCAAGATATTGTGGGTGCCCTCGACCATTAGCCCATGAATTCAATCACTCGACGACCATCAGCTGAATTTTTCCGGGGGAATTCTGTGATAAGGGGAGCTTTCCTTTGTCTTTTCTAAAGGCACAGGAGGAAGGAATGTTTCATCCACTCTCACCCTTGCCCAGAGAAGCTGGCCCTCCCGTGCTACCTGTCCATTTCACAAGTGATATAGAATGAATTACTCCCTGAGAAAAATGTATGAAGCAATCGATTTCAGAAAAAAAAAAGCCTCTAGCATAATCCATCTCGCCCCATGCTTGGGGAGGAGCCCCCGCCAGAGCAGGTGTGGAGTCCATGTACGAGGCTCAGAGTGGGCAAGAAAGTGTCCCTGGGCTCCCAGAAGCTCACAGGGTCACAGTCCTGCCACACGGGGCCTCTTCTACTGACCACAGGCTCCTTGGGGAGCAGAGGGAGTGCAGCGTTGAACTCAGCCGATCCCGAGGGTTCCAGGAGGCCTCTGGGGTCTGCTGCATGGTCCGTAGAAGCTGGGCGTCCACATTCTCATCCCCAGCCCCACAACAACAGAGCCACCCTCAGGAGGCCACCCCAAAAGGAGTGGAGATCCTGGCCTTGGGAAGCACGTTCTGTTGGCCACTTAATCTACTGTGGAGAAACCTCCAAGACCCTTTCTCCAGGCTTTCTTTGTCCCCTGGGCCTTGAACACACGTCCTTGACCTCAGGTGTGACTGGCGCTGTGTTTTGTTCTGCTCTCCTGTCCAGGTTTCCGTGCGTTATCAGATCCCCCCTGAATTGAATTCGAGGGTCTCCCTGCTTGGTGCACTTGACCACAGATCACCACGACCAGCTCTGAAGCTATCTTGGTGACACTTACGATACGTTGATGGGCACTGTGTATGTCTCCACAGTGTCAGGACCCTGTCACCTTCACCAGAACAGGACCTTCCCCTGCCATGACTGGAAACTCTCGTTACATTTCCGTCCATGTCACTTCGGACACCTGATGTTTACACAGCATGCCTGGCCCAGTCAGGCCTTGATGGTGGAGCAAGCAAAAGAAAATGTGGGACTTCTACCCAGAAAGGATGACCTAATTCCCATCTCTTTCATGATTCCAGACAACTCCCCCAGTATGCATATTTTATACCCCTTTGAAGTGATCAACTGAGGGAGAGTCAAATTAATTCAATAATGTATTATCTTTACAAATCTTTTTAGGAGTTGTTTTTTTAAAATGAATTTTTCATCTGGGAATGGTGATACTCGCCT
This sequence comes from Marmota marmota marmota, assembly GCF_001458135.2. Lineage (NCBI taxonomy): Eukaryota > Metazoa > Chordata > Mammalia > Rodentia > Sciuridae > Marmota > Marmota marmota. Next base: position 17,280,992 of record NW_025999913.1, read on the forward strand.
GTATCCCAGTAGCTCAGGAGGCTGAGGCAGGGGTATTGCAAATCCAAAGCCAGCTCAGCAGCTTAGTGAGGCCCTAAACAATTAAGCAGGACCTATCTCGAAAATAAAAAGGGCTGGGGATGTAGCTCAATGGTAAAGCACCCCTGGGTTCAATCCTCCTTACAGAAAAAAAAAAAAAGAAGAAGAAGGGGGTGGGGAGGAGAAGAAGAAGAATTTTCAGAGTAATGAAACATTACTTTAAATAGAAATTTTAGTGGACTGCCTTTATTCCTGATTTGATTTCATTTTAGTCACTCATTAGGCTTCCTAAGAACATGATATTTTTGGTAGAAGGGACATCTCATTATATAATAATGGTAATGGTTTTGGTGATGCTTCACAAGTTTTTTGTATTATTTTTAAACTTTTAAATTAAAATTTCTAAAAAGTGTTTGAAAAAAAATTAGCACTGTTAAAATTGTTATAGAAAACTCAAAGTGAATACAATGGAAAATTTGAGAAGTATTATTTTTGTTTCTTAAGTGTATATTATGTAGCATATCACACGATATATATTATAAGATATATATATTATATAATTTTAACATGTTATATAATATCATGTTATATTATATTATGTAAATAATATTATATATGCATATTGTATATATGGCATAATATGTATTTAAAAACCAACATAATATTGTTTACATAATATAGAAAACTACATCCCAGCAGCAATAAGCACATCTAATCCTCAGACCTTGGATTCCAGTATAGGTACCCATGTCAAACACATAAAGAAGAAATGAACTGAAATCATAAATGGGAACAAGAGCTTCTAGGAGAAATGACTTATCCTGAGAATGTGAAAGTCACCAGAACCTAAGAAGAGCTGCTCTGTCAACCTGGAGAGCAGCAGCTATGCACATACATGAGGTCAAAGGCTGTGAAGCAGGGATTCTCACACAGGTTCCCTGACGGAGGCCACCGCAAAAGACTCTCAGAGCCGCCACCCCACACAAAGACCACAGCAACTTAACACAGAAACGTTTCTTCAAGGCAAAGTGCCCTGCAGCTCTGTCCTCACGCTGGGGCTGGTGCCAATGCTGCTATTAGCCTTTGTAGCCAAGGGCTATGTTTTTAAAATAAATCCCGTAATCCGTCTCATATTTGCTTTTAAAAATGTTCCCTTGGCCTTAAACTCTTCTGTGCTCATAGTTTACCATGACAAGTGTGTTCCCACTGCAATTCAACACAATTCACAAACATATATCATTATTTTTTTCAGAACGTCTCTATGATTGTTATTTGCGTTGACAAAGGTATGCAAAATACAAGATGGACTTGGAACATTTTGTAGGATGAGAAAGTAAGGAAACGGTTAAAAAAACTGATCAAAACACAGAAACAAATCCACAGAAGAGTACATATTGTTGGGTGTAAGTCTCAAGAATAGAGGAGCTAATGCAAAGAGCTCCTGATGACTTAAGCTTGGAATAATTTGTGTAAAAGGTTATGTTTGATTAAATGACTGAATAAATATACTAAGAGAGAATGGATATATTCCCCCTCAGATAAGCCCAATTAATTTATATTATCTTCTTTGAAGATATTCCATCTTCTAAGAAGTGGGATGTGCCTCCTGTGGTAGTCAGCTTTCTGTTACTGTGACAAAATACCTGAGATAATCAACTAACATGGAGGGAAGGTTTATTTTGGCTCATGGTTTCAGAGCTTTGTGTCTATGGTCGCTTGGCCCCATTGCTTAGGGCCTGTGGCGGTGGTGCATCAGGGTGGGAGCTAGTGGTGGAGGAAAGCTGCTCACTTCATGGGAGCTGGGTTGCTAAGGCTGAGACAGGAAGTGGCCCAGTCCCAATCCCTCTTCCCAGCCACATCGCCAGTGACCTCACATCCTCCCATTAGGCCACCTCTTAAAACTTCCACCACCTCCCAACAGCCCCCATTGCAGGGGACCAAGCTCCCACACAGGACCCTTGGGGACACTTATACAAAACCACGCTCCTCATCCCAAGGTGATGCCGTCACAGAGTGACGAACGTTCTTCCAAGGAGACAGTATGTAAAGAGAGACAGGAGAGTGAACTCACAGACATCCGGACCCCTCGGCGCTCCACAGTGCTCCTCTGGCCCTAGTTCTTTCCAGGGTGAACCAGGATATCACACTCAGTTATTTTCTTGCCTCCTTGGCTTCTCCTGGAAATGGAGGCTTTTCAGATTCCTTGTTTACTGATGGCCTCTGATTTGAGGCACGCTGGTCAGTCCTTCTGTAGAGCAGCCTCTTGCTGTTTTTCTCATGAGCGGGCCAGTGGTATGGGTATTTGAGAGGAAGATATCTGATATGAATACCAGGCTTATCACTTTGTGTCAATCACAGGTATCCTTGACAATAACACCTGCAAGACTTCCTGCTGTTGCTGCGGTTCCTGGCCACCTAGATCAGGTGGGGTTTGTAGGTGTCACCGCTGTGAAGAGACTCCTCCTCCCTGTGCTCTTCAAAAGGAAGCCACTACATGCCACCTCCACTCCAAGACACTGAGCATGGAGGCGGAACAATTCTCTGTATCGTCTTTATAATTTTTTTGTAAATCTAAAATTATTTAAAATAGCAATTTTATTTTTTTGAAGAATCAATGAGTCCTACTACTCCAAATAACTATTCCTAGATAGTGTGGAAACTGAGGCTCAAAGAAGCTCAAAATAATAGCTTCTTGAGAATACATGTATTCTGCCCTTTGAGAAATCCAAAAAGCTTGCTACAAAAAGCAAATCAGTAAGAACCTTTGATCTCCCTGGGTTTTCCTCCATGTTAAATTCGCCCTAGGAAAACAGATCTTAAGCTTGGGAATGTCAGATGAAGATTCACACCACAAAAACGCTAATAGTAGCCCCAAGATCAGAGCAAAGTTGGTAATTTTGGTCTGACACAGGGCAGCAGCTCGGATGCAGGGCACCAGGCGATCTGGTGTTTGGTTCTCATGCTGTCTAAAGTACTTAGCTCGGTTCCCATTTTAAATGGGTTGTGTACAACAGAGCTCATCATATGGAGATGCACCAGTGCTCAATACTCTGGCCCAGTTGCTGAATGCAACATGTGGAAATTTCATAATTCCAAGAAGTGATTAAAATGCAATGAATCTTTACTCTCCATCCAGAATTTATTCATTTTTATAAAACATGTAAAATATGCCTCTCACAGCAGCTTTTGCCTTGGTAAAACCACCTTGTAATGAAGCCCTATTCTAGTCAATGTTCACAGGAAAGACTCCTTTCCTTCCAGAAGATCGGATATTCAGAATCATCGTCTTGCACCCAAAGCATTAGGTTTCCAAGGACATGAAAGAGTCGAGACTGTTAAAACAAAATGAGTTTAACTAAAATCATTTACTCAGGAAACACTGGAAAGCTGAATTTGGAATCTTCAGAGTGACCTGGAATCAAAGTGCTTGTCTAGATGGTAGAACTGAACGGCTTAAAATCTGGGACTTGTTTTTGGTTTGTTTCATGATCATTTATCTTTGAATATGGCAGAAACGTAAGAAATGTGCTAAGTGTGCATTAGAAAAACTTTGAGATTTCTAATTTTTATTTCAATAAATAACATATTCTTATTGTATTAATAAGGATTATCTAACTATTTGATAATCTGAAATATAATGGAATTTGTTTTCCAAGAACTTTTTGTAACAACATCAAGATTAAGCAAGGGTCTGTTCATGCCAAACTTGGTCCTAAAAAGAAAAATAATAACTACCAGAGTTTGAAGATGTACTGGATGATGGTGTGATATTTCAATGATATAATATATAGAAAAGATGAATAGTTCTTTTAATTTCTTTTAATTTTTAATTTCCAAACCCCATTTTCCCTTAATTACTGAGTTCTGTTTCTCATTTTCCAACTTGCATCCCCATGATTTCTAAGAAAATAAACTTGTTAATTTTTTTGTTAATTTTTGTTTATTCAACTTAATTGTCTTCCATTTGTGGTGAAGAGCATTGCAAATTCTTCCCAAAACTGTGTTTTTAAAAATCATCTCTATAAGAGACCTCAATTAATGAGACGACCTGTAACTGGTTGCAAAATGTGGAACTTTGTTTTTATTCCCATGATCCATTGCTGACCAGATCAATGCTTTGCCTTAGAATGTAACTAAGAAGTGTAATGAATTCACAATCCTATTTAATATCCATGAAATAGAGCCAATTTTTCTCTTAGAATCATAAAGTGAGTGCAGCATATAATTATGACAAACTATAGGCATACATTATCTATTTTTATGAAAAATGCAATGCTCCAGGGAATAGAATTTATATATTGCTGTGACTTTTGTGAACACACATATGAAAATTTGATCTCTTGGAATTAAAACCTCACATGAAAAATATCACAGCGAAAGCTACAAACCCCCCTCGAAAAATAATACAACACAACCTACCAGAGTAAATTGAAAATATCCAACAAAAACATCTCATTTGTTAAACTAAAATTAATTGAACATTGAAATATTTGAACTGACAGATGCAGGATTCCCACAGTGCTCCAGGTGGCAGTGCCGAAGACAAGGAGATGTTGAAATGTCAGTAAAAATTCCACTTTGCAGTTCTCCCGCTGAACAAGGAAAGGCGGTTGTCTTTGGCATCCTATTATTTAAGAAGAGGCAAGGTAGGAAAAATAATTAACTTCATTTAAAAAAAGCAGCATAATTGGATTGACCAACACTAGCTGTGGGAAGGGAGGTCCAGCAGCCCTGGCCACTCTGCCATACAGAGACCCTCCGGTCAGAGGCAGGCCAGTCCCTCACTGACCTGGTCAAGCATGAGTGAAGTGCATTTCCTCATATGGAAGAGTTCTCATCGGCTGGTCCAACAGGGAAGAAGCAGGGAATTCCTGGTAAGCGTACTGTCGCTGACGTCTCTCATGCGTTTCAGCGGCGATGGTTTCAGAATTGTGGTTCAGAATGTCTTACTAACTCTTTGCTCTGGACAACGCCAAGTATTTTTTTCAGACCGTCATTGAGTGCCGTGAACAAGGCGGCTTCGGTCATCAATGTTCCCCGGTCAAGTGAGGGAAAAAATTGTGCATTTTATTGTAATATTAAGATGGCATGAATAACTGAATCTGTTTTCAATAACATGCAATTACCCACTAAAGTAGACAGTTGTCCATTTAATGGTGCTACAGCATATCGACAGCATAATAATCTATGCATGTGTGTGTGCATATCTGCAGATACGGAGGTGGTCCTTGAAAAGGTTTTGAGTTTTTTCCATTTTAAGGTTCTCATTTAAGTGTTTCTCTGCATTTTATGAAAATATGTTTTCATCCTTTCTTTTCTTTTCTTTTTCTTTTTTTTGGCTTTTGCCAGAAAATCCAACTTGAAACTTTCGATTGCATATGCTAAAAAAAAACTAATCATATTTTTTCTTCCCTGGGAGTGTTGACACTTCCTGACTCTACAGCTTACTGGTTCTTTTCCAATCATCAGAGGATGTCTCCCTTCAATCTCTCACATGTGCCTCCGATGACAGTGTTCTTTCCTGGACAATGAGGTTTGACCAGGGACCCCGCTATTCCTTCTTGGCGGCTGGGTTTCTCTGTTCCATTGGTGTTTCAGAGCTCAGTTCTGCTCACTGGGGAAAAATGCTACAAGCCCATTTCTCCATAGTCCTTCAAGTCCACAGCTCTGCAGGGACTACCAGTCCTGAAGATGAGACGCAACAAGACTTTCGAAAGTTCTATTAAAATATATAAAACGAAAAAGGAGACTAAGGATCTGCATGCTGCATGTGGTTAGTATATAAAGAAACTGCAAATCTGCTCCAAACAGGAGGCTGCCTATCGTGTGCAGCTAGTGGTTTATGACACTTAAGCAGGCTCATGACAGGACAGATTTGTAGTTATCTTGATTCTAACACCAACCACCCAACTGTGAAGTCAAAATGAATCAATATACTCATCCACACATTCACAGAGAGGCCTTCAAGTGCAAGATCTCAAGAGAGAGGTGCAGACAATGAAAATATATTTGTCCGTGTATATACAGTGCCTTATTTGGAATCATTTAAAACTTAACAGTTACCCCTACCAAATGGTATGAGTGCAGGGTACATATCACCATTTATGAAATAAGGGGAAATTGGGCAGGTAGTGAATCTTTTTGATATCTAAAAGCATATATTTTGTGGTTTGGGAATAGCTGGTTTCAGCCAGGAGCCTTAGCTCAGAGTTTCTTAGATGACCGGTGGCTGGAGCCTTGGCAATGGCTGAAGGCTTCTGCCGGCTTACAACCCAAGTAGCCGTGATGCACTGTGCTCTGGTCTGTGGGCTGAACATCTCCACTGGGCATCTCCATGCAGCCTGGGCTTCCTCATAACATAGGACTTTCATCCCAAGAATAAGGGCATCATGGTTTGGATCTTACATAGCCCCCAGTGGCTCGTGTGATCAGGGATTGGTCCCAGTCTGTGGTGTCCTGGGAGGTGGTGTAGCCTTTAGGAGGCGGGCCTAGTGGGAGGAAGTGAGGTCCCTGGGACATGCCCTGGAAGGCACACCTTCCACTCTTTCTCTCTGCCCTGCCTTCCCACCAGCAGGAGGGACAGCTCTCCTCCTCCAGGACCTTTCTATATGACATTCTGCCCCAGAGCAGTGGGGACAAGGGCCACCGATTGAAGTCTTTGCAACCATGAGCTCAAATAAACCTCTCCTCCGTATAAGATAATTAGCTAATTATTTGATTATTTAATTAGGTATTTTGTTACAGCAACAGAAATCTGACAACATGGAGGGTCATGATAAAACAAAGCCCAAGTGCACATGTTTTTATGAATGGAGAAGTTACATGATGTTACCTATCTGCTCAAAGTACTGGAGTGACTTCCCATCTAAGCATTGCCGAGATTTCTACATGAGCCTGCAAGGACCTTCCTTATCTTCAACCTATTTCTCTCTCTCTTTCACTCATCCTTCATTCAGATTTTTATGCAAATATCACCTAACAAAATTTCTTTGGGGCTGGCTCTAGAGGCTGAGGCAGAGGTACTGCAAATTCACAGCCAGCCTCAGCAACTTAGCAAGGCAAGAGCAACTTAACAAGACCCTGTGTCAAAATAAACAATAAAAAAGAGCTGGGGGTGTGTCTCAGTGGTTACGTGACCTTGGGTTCAATCTCTGGTACCAAAATAAGGAAACAACAAAAATACATATTTCTTGACTAACCTGGCAATGCTCCCTGGAAGTGGCTCTTTGCAGTTCCTTGTTTTATACTCTGGACTCTTGTTATGTCCCTCAGAGCGTTTTCTGCCAGTAGCAGGTTGAGGGGCCAAAGCTTCGTTTTGTAAAGTGCCTGTTCCTTTAACCCGCACTTTCAGAGCTTTGGCCAATACAGTGCTCTGAATTTCCCATGTATCTTATAAGAGCTTACTTCGTTGGTTAAAAAACAAAAACATACCATTGAATCTCCTCCAAACAGGTCTGTGTGTACATTAAGCGGCAGGTGGAGTCAGGGAACAGCTGTACACCTGTGATCCCTGCCACCCCTTTTGTTTGCTGGGGGCTCCACCTTAAATCTTTCAGAGGTATCTACAGGACATTTGCCGTCACGTCTTGATGTGATTCACTGAGAGTATCCAGGATTTAATGTTTCTTTGGAGGTCGTTTCTACTTTGAGAAGTTTTATCAGTTCAATAGCTGCGAATACGAATAACACTTATTTTTGATTCTAGCAAGTTCCCTACTGCTTTATAGTTCTTCTAAGTTCTGTTTGAAAGTTAAACAAATGCCACATGAAAGACTGTTGCACCAGATTGATAGTGGTCTGGAGTTGGCTTCAGGCTCAGATGTGACAAATATAGAGAAAAGGAGGGGTCTTCAAATTAGTGTCAAAATGATTGAATCACACACTGATACACTTAGTTGAAAACAGAATATCATTTAAATAAATCAGTGGGTACAAAAATGTTTTGGAAACACAGACAGAAACACATGATAATATAAGTGTTTGAATATTAATATTGGCTTGTATAGTACTGGTTTATTACTTGTTTTTAATTTAAAATTTTAATTTTAATTTTGTTGTGGATGCTTAAGGTATCCAGCATGATAGTATGGAATACATATAGATAGTAAAATGTTGAAGCCAATTAAATGATAATAAAAAATTAGCATATACATCATCTCATATGGTTACATGTGTGTTTGAGAAGAGCAGCGAACATCTGCTCATTTAGCAAAAATCCCAAGTACAGGACAATATTATCACCTAGAATCCTTGTGATGTACATCAGATCTCTAGGCTACATATCCTCTATCTGGTATTTTTTTGGTCAACTAAATTTAATGTCAAATTTTAAACTACCAGGACATTAATTCAGCATGTTTTTCTAAGTGAATTACAAAGTTTGGGATTTAGGAAACCTGGGTCTTATGCAAAATCTTTCTTGTACCTACGAACAATTCTGGGTCACCATTCTGTGTCTAATTACATCACTTGTAAAAGACTTGTTGCTAACATTACTTTTATCTCTAAAACTCTATCATTTTCCTAGCCAGCCTTCTCTATCTCTGCAGGCAATTCTGTCAATATTGTGGAAAACCTTCCTGATTGCCCAGTGCTCACGCCAGTCTGGTATCCTCAAATACCAACACAGCTAAGCTGGGAACATAATGTAATAAACCAAAATTTCTTCTTGCTCCTTATGCTTCCAATTCGGGGCTTCCTTTCCTGTGGAATCCCTGCTTTCTCTTTCCCCTTTTGACAATTATAACTTATTGTCACCTTCACGCTTATCCAGCTGAATCTGCAAAGATCAGATATTAGTAAAACCGGGACCTGTCTATCAATCATTGAGGTGTTTATTCACTGCTTTAATCCACAAAGCACTGAGCAGCAAGGCAAATCATTGCAGATAAGTGTATTGTATATTCAAGGGCAACTTTCATTTTAACCCTATCTAGAGAAAATAAATGCCTATTTATCATGGATATAAGCTTACCAGTTCATAAAGAACACTTTTATCTATTTGAGTAAGACAGAATTCCTGGTATTATGCACTTAGGAGACAGTCTGTTATTTTATTTTTCACCTCAAGAGAAAAGCAGCCTATTACCTTCCTCACATTCCCATTTTCCTTGCACCAGCAATGCCGATACTATGCACCCTGGATCTCCTGGGCCCGTGCATGTGTGTGCATGGTTGGTGGTGTGGGTAGTTCTTTCCCCAAATGTGTGCAAGCGGCATGTTTAAGTCAATCCCTACTGTACAAGAGATAAGAAGAGATAATGAACTAGTGCTTAACAAAGATTATCCAGAGGGTCTTTGGCAGGCAGAGAAGTGGGGCAGTAGGCTAGTCTTTTATTAACACATCATATCCACCCTCCTGGAAAATCCTTTCGCTAGTCTCTGCAAGTGCAAGAAGAAAATATCTAACATCTGAGAAACCTGCAAAATCTTTCTTGTAGCCTACATTTTATTGTTTTCAGAAGAAGGAAGAACTCACAAAAAGTCGTGAAATAAACTCTCTTCCACACAAATGCCATGTGCTTAAATGCACATTGGGAGGGGGGGTTCCGATATAAGGTGGAAGGAAAGCCATGTCAGGCAGGCGTAGTTGCCAATGACCTAAAGCAGGTGCCAAGTTAATTTGGGGGCCAATTTGTCAAGTGTTCCCTTTGAACTGCAAATTACAGAACTACAAAATTTTCAGTTTGAAATACAATAATGCCGTGGCTGGGAGACCTCCCTCAGATAAGCAAGGTTATAATTACAGTGGTGGAGATAAGGCAGGCTCTATAATCTGCAGTTTAGCTGACGGTATCTACTTAAGACATCTAACATTTTTTCTCTTTTTGCCTCATTATTCTTTTTTCCAGATTTTCTATCAATTTCCTGGACAAAACAGGCTGTGTTGCCCATGCTATTGTATAAAAGCAAGCTAGTGCCAGGAAAGGAAGAAAGCTGCTCTCCGGGGACTGGCAGGCTGCAGATCAGTGTGACTAGTGGAAACATCCCCGCTATTGTTAACAAGTTGTGTCAAGGATGTGTACAGTGACATTCCAAAATGCTAATGTCTCCGATTTTTTTTTTAAATTCTCAAATAGATTCGTGGCTGGACCTTAGAATCAGCACTGGGGTGCACAGAGCTGTTCGGCTGCCTTTTGAATCGTTCAGTGGCCTAGGACATTTTATTGGACAGTTACCTATTCAGGTAGGAGTGGAAAGGCGGGAGTGGGAGGAGTTGGGACTGAATTAAGATGAAACCAGAAGTCAGCTATCTATCTTTAGCTGGACAGGACACTATCTTTACTGTGCCCCAGGGAGTTAATAATCTCAATGTTTCCATGGCAGAGTTTGATAAACAATTTCAAATTAATAAAAAGATCGACTTCCTGCGTAGATTCTCTGTTCTCCATAATCAATCCCACTTAAATCTAAGAAACAGAATGCTGATTTTTCAAATCTGGGATAATTCCTTCTAATTCTTTCATCCAGGATTATGCATAGATGGTTCCACTTGCCCTAAATGTGATCTACACTAGATGGAACAGAATGATGGACTTTATCGCTAAATGATACATGTACAGGACAATTCATCAACGAGGTAGTCAATATGAAGTGCTTACCTGGAGACAATAGGGAAATGACAGAGAGAAGGAGATGGGTATTTATTAACAACCTGGAGCACGCACGATATTTCACATATGAAATGCTGAATCCAGATTTTCATTTAATTATTCATTCTTATATCAGATCCCATTCTAACTGCTTGAAACACAACAGTGAAGATAAGTAGTCCAAAAACATTCTGGCTCTGATGGAGCTTACATTTCATGGAAATGACAGACAATGCAGTAAATACAACAAATAATCTATGTAGGATGCTGGAAGGTGGGTGGAAAAGCCTAGAGAAAAAAAATGTATTTCGAGCAGCCTCAGGAACAGAGACAGAGAAGCTGCAGTTGCAATAGGGTCATGGGGACTGGCAGCATGAAGAATGTGGCCTTGAAGGGGACAGACAAAAGAGATGATGGCTGAGGAAAGAATAGTCCAGAGGAAACTCAGAGTGCCAAAGCTCTCAGGAGAGACTGGGCCCTGGCATGCCCAAATCCCGCATGGTGGACTAGAGCTGACTGGGGAAGTTTGGAAGAGCAGGAGATGAAATTGGAGGGAAGTGGATTGTGGGATTTTGTAGATCCCTGTAAGAATGCTTGGGATAATGCTGAGAAAAGTGAGGGTTATGGGAGCGCTCTTGGTATAGGATAAGCAAGATCTACCAGGTTGGGAGAATCCTCTGAGCAGGAGACTGCAAAGGCGCCACTTTAGAGTCTTTGGAAATGATTTAAGTGACAGTTTCTGGAAACTTCAACTAGGTGGTAGAGATGGAACCAGGTGGCTGGATTCTGGGCCCATTTTGAAGATACAGAATGTCCTGTCTGAATCCGTGTGGGTGTAAGGTACAGGGAGAAGAAAGGAGCAATTCTGAAGTTTATGTTCCAAGCAATTGGAAGAATGAATTGCTACTTACTGAGAGAGGAAAACAAGTCTGACAAAAATCATGGCTCTAATTGTTGAATACATCATGTTTAAGGAACTCACTACACATGCTGTGGCGATGCCATGCAGGCTGTAGGGCAGACAAGCCTGGAACGCAGGAGCCTGGTGCGGGCTGAAGTGATCAGTCCCGTAGGTCATGGCTTTACCTGAACCCACGTGAGCTAGCCAAGGAGACACAGCCAGCCAGGGAGAGAGAACCATGAGGTGAGCCTTGAAGCCTGCTGACGACAAGAGCTGGGTGGGAGGGGACTTCAGCCAGAGCCTGCAGATGAGCTGCCACAAGACAGGAGACGCCATCGGACAGTGGCCAGAACATCACGCCAAGTACTCCAAGGAGACTCCTGTGACAAATTGCATTAAATAGTGCTGAGAGACTCGTAAGATCAGAACTGAGAACAGAACAATAGAGGGGCAGAGTGGAGCTCTCCAGTGGCCTCCAGGAAAGGAATTTCAGAAGGGCAGCGGGACCTCTGATTGGATAGGCTTCAGACAGGGCAGGGAGCAAGGATTGGGCCAGCGCGATCCAGGATTCTGAAGGCCATGTTTACAAAATGGTTCCAGATGAACTACCTAGAGGACCAAGTGGGGTCAAGAGAAAGCATGTTTCTTCTTTTACACTAAAGACAGAGGAATAAAATTTTATATGCTCATGAGAATAGTCCAATACAAGAAAAGTGAAAGAAGGTGAAGAGTGGATGGATCTCTGTCCTTAAGCAGGTCAGCAGGGCGAGACATGAGGAGCAGGTGGAGAGGTGACAGTGCACAGGGGACCCAGGGCCCATCTATGATACCGAGGTGGACACAGCTGTGTGAGCCAATGAGAAGGCGGGTGCATATCAGAGGAAAGGGGTACAATTCTATTCTGATGCTTCAGGTTGAAAGAGACTTGCAGGAAAGAGACGGAAGCTATATAATCCCGAGGGGAGCCTAAGAGCTAACAGACTTGGGAAATGTAGAATGATCTCCAGGGGCCGGGGGGCCCCGTCGGAGGTCATTGGTCATGAATTAAAAGTTCAACCAGCTGGGAGGGTTTGTTTTTATCCAGCCTTGTTCAGACACAGAATAAACAATGTGCAGAGAAAATAGTGATCCTTATTTTTCTAATGTTTAATGTGGCTTTTTGCCAGAGCCTATACTTACTCTCTAGAGCAAGGAAAAATATAACTTTTGCTTCTATCCAGTTTAAATCTTTCTGGCCCTTCCAAATATTTAGCCATCTCTGTAGAAGGTGAAGTCTGTCTAGGATAAAAATATCCCTCAGATGGTATCCCTCTGAATTAGTCAGATTTCCATCACTATAACAAAATAACTGAGGTAGCTTTTAAAGTTATTTATGAAGAGAAAAGATTTATTTTGCCTCAAGGTTTGGGGGTTTCAGTCCATCATCGAATGGCCCATTTTGGGGGGCCTCTGATGAGGCAGTATTCTGTGGCAGGATCCCAGGACAGAGCAGATGTTCATGTCCTCAGCCAGGAGGAAAAGAAAGAAAGTGACCAGGGTCCCACAGTCCTTTCAGAGGCACACCCAGTGATCAGAGGACTTCTACCTGTCCCCACATCTGCATGGCTCCACTGCACCTTCCAGTGGTGCCACCTGTGGTCCAAGCCTCCAGCACATGGACGTTAGGAGGACGTTCAATATCCAACCTACAGCTCCTCCCTGCATCTCTTCCAAAAATGGCCTGTGCACGGGGTTTAGTTTACAGGACCCGCAGATGCCAGGGACAACGTACGCCCTTCACGCGCACTGCTGTTCCTGGTCTCTTGGGTCATCTCATACTGAATGCAGCCCTTCCTAGGGGGAGCAGTGTGCGCTATCTGCTGTCCACACTGTGGGCACTGGCTTCGTCCTGGGGCTGGGAGCTGAGCCTGCACTCAGTTCCCACTTAGGGCAATAACCTCCCCCAGGCTGGCACAAAGTGGCAGTTCAGCAGTGCAAAGTGCGGAGGTTTTGATTAACCTTCCTGAGCGAGGCAGGGTTCTCTTGGCAGAGCACCTCCCAGGGAACAAGTGGACTTCCCAGGACCTTGTGGTGGCAGGAGAGGAAGTGGAACTGGTGGGTGGGCACGGCTTGAGAAGCTGGATAATGCACTGAGCAGAGGGTCTGGAAGCAAGAAGCCAGAGCCCAGAAGGTCAGTAGGTCCTTCAGCTGCACAGGCCTGTCGTCGGCAAGACTCTGTGAGTGACGAGCAGGCTTCCCAGGGAGGAGGCCGGGAGAGGAACGAGACCTCCAAAGCGCACAGAAGCACCTGGGAGGATCGCAGGCTCGACCCACGTGAGTATGGCCTGGCTATTTTTGGAGTTCCTTGTATCAGCCTCCCTGTCCTCTTCCCTCCCCACCACAAGTTTTGATACTCCTCTTGCTGGCCACACAGGGTTCTCCCTTTCTTCAGGGTTATGCTAATGGAAGCAGAAGTGGGGCCCGGTATCTCCTGAGGAGGTCCAGGAGTGAGTGACAGCTGTGGGGGAGACGCTGTGGGAAACGGACCCATCTGGGCTGGACTCCCGGGGACAGGGAGCAGCACTGAGCACAGCACCACCCCAGGGTCTGCAGAGTCCAGGTGCGTCTGATCGGGTAGTCTGCGTCTGCATCGCATCAGGAAGAGCCACAGGCCCCCTGCGCAGACTTTCCCTCATGTACGGCTGCTTTCCTTGCTCTCTGTGAGAAGCTGCAGGACATGTCAGCCTCTCTGCTCCTTGGTTTCCTGAGTTCCAAACTGGAAATAATTTTCTGTCATTGTTCATGATTGTTGGAAGGGTTAGAGGATGCCGTTAGATAGGTCATTTTGCACCTCCGAGTCTTAACAAATGCTGCATGAGAAGTAGGAATGGAAACCAAGTTTGATATATAAAGTTCATGATGCAATCAGGGAGGCCTTCGAACTGTGATTCATCTCTAGATAGGATATTATGTCATGGGAAATGGTCGCTTGGTGACAGCTATGAACAGAGAATGTCATCGTTGTGCTCAACCAAAGACCACCAGGGACACAGCTGTGGCCATTGTTCATTGCAGCGATGTCTGTAGGATGTTTCATCCTACAGTAAAGGAAGGGGCGGACTCAGAGGACTCGTTTGTGGATTGGCTGGTGTAGGGAGAAAGGTGGGAGTTCCCCGGGTTGGGTGCTGTTAGGAAGTGGGGTACAATTGCCTTAATAGCTATCATCAGAAGGCGAGAAGATTAGAGAAGGATCAAGCTATAAAGGAAAAGGGGTGACAGTCACATATCAGCCAGTATTTGAGCTGTTGGGTGATTTTCGTTGCTTAAAAAATAAATGCGCATGTTTTTCACTCTATTCAGACGCGATTGAGACGGGAACGTGACTTTATCTTGATCCATCACAGCCCAAGCGTAGCCTGCTGCAGTGTGGATGTCCCACGAAGGTCCAGCTGTGAGTACCAGGGAACCTCCCACCAACAAGACCCAACCAAAAGAAGCAGGCCACAACCCATATGTCATTTCAGCTGCCGGGGGTGTCAGATGTCATTTCTGTGTGTGTGTGTGTGTGTGTGTGTGTAATTATACTTAAAATTGATGAAGAGGAGAGACACTAGACCTGTATTGCCTCATACCAGAGCAATCAGTGACAAGGAGAACTTGAACCACAGCATCAGTGGGAGGATCAGAAATGGTGGAAACAGGATCCCTGTGATGTAGGGTTAGTTGGACAGGAGTTCAAAGGCACCTTTAAAACTTAGACGTCATGACTTAATGCTCTTGTTGAACAGGTCCCAGTAATGATTCTCCATTGTGATAGTGACATAAAGAATCATCCAAATTTTCAACTTAGAATAATTCTTGTCAAGTCTCAATTTCTCAGAACCCTGATTTTCTGCAAAACGGCCTGCCGTGCCTGTCCTTGCTTTGCAGACTGGCACAGGAAGAGCAAGTTAGCGTTTTACTTCTGCGCCTGGTGCCAACCATGATTGGTCTTTTTTTCAATGTGTAGATCACATTCTTAAAAAAGATGTAGAGCCCGGAGCAGTGGCACATGCCTGTAATCCCAGCAGCTTAGGAGGCCAAGGCGGGAGAATCACAAGTTCAAAGCCAGCTTCAGCAACTTGGTGAGGCCCTAAGCAACTTAGTAAGACCCTGTCTCAAATAAAATATGAAAAAGTCTGTTGGTGTGGCTTCATGGTTAAACACCTCTGGGCCAATCCCCAGTACCAAAAATAAATAAATAAATAAATAAATAAATGTAGATTTTTAAAATGAGTAAAATGAGTACTGGTTCCTGATCCTTTATAACATAAAGGATCTTTTACCTAAAAGTGCCCTCCTGGGCAGAATGAATTTTCCAAAGTTCTGTTGCTTCCAAGCAGGGTACTTACAGCTGCAAATGTTAGCCCTGACTCAGTTTAGCCCTTGGTATGGCAAGGCCTTGTAAAGCAGTAACTCATCATTCAGTCTCAGCCCTCAAAGCAACAATGGTTTTGATGGCTTCTGCATGTTCTGACACAGAAAGGTTTCCAAGAAGCAATAACAATGGCAGCAGAGGTGACTTTCAATAGTGTCGGTTTTACAGGTCCATTGGTCCTCCACCGGTATTTTCTCTCTTCAAAGATGCATAGAGAAGTGGACTTCTTCAACTGTCTAACAACTGGCATGAGCGCACTTTCTTCCATGCGTTCACCTTCAACACTGTCATAGGAGAGCACTCAGGTCCACTTCCTGCACAGGAAGGTAGGCCTTCTACAGCCGATGCAAAGCGCACCTCCTCGGGGCCACGCAGCAGCTCTCTCACGCACACAGTATAAATAGCACGCGCTAATAGGTTAATAAAGAAAAACACAGCTCGAGGCTTTGGGATATTACTCCTGTGGCTTATCATCAACAGATGACTCTAAATTACACACAGATACTGACAACCTGACCATATTCTTCCTTTTAAAATTAGTTTTCCTCCGATGTATATGTTTGGGAACATCTGGAGAGTAAGTTTGAAGCGATCTTGGCAACATAGTCATCCCTTGGTTTCTGGGGTGATTGGTTCCCACAGAGACCCACATTCACGGATGCTGAGGACCCTCATCTGAAGTGGCGTAGTATTTGATGTCACCTACACACATACTCCCATGTTCTTTAATACATTTCCAGATTACTTACACTACCAAATACAATGTAAATGCTATGAAATTAGTTGTCACACTATACAATGGTTGTATTGTCTAGGGAACAATCACAAGAAAGAAATCTGTATGTGTTCGGTACAGTTTTGCAAGTATTTTTCTGATTTTTATTTTTTTGCCATTAGTGAATTTGTGGAGTCTATAGAAACACAGGGCTTACTGTGTACATAATATCTGGGATCGTTTACATTTATCATGACCCCATGGTGAATCCTTCCAAGACTTTGTCATGGTCCCTGGGATGGACATTGAACTTGCTCACAGTGCACATGTGGTCATGTGGATCTGGCCCCTCGGCGTCTGACCAGCCTCTCACTGCTGACACTCCTGTCACCCCCTGGAGGGTCAGCTCGGTATTGCTCCTCAGTGTCCTAGCTTCCTCTTCGACACGGGTGCCCACCCCTGGCCTGTTGGACTTCATATTCCATGGTAGCCTCTCCCACCATGCTTTCCTCTAGATTCACATTTCCTTATAAAAAAGTCTGGCTGCTTCCAGTCTATTCCACATGTGCATCTCGTGCCACCTGCCTCTAAATGACACACGGCGGTGGACAGAAGTTTCCCTGGAGTCAAGGCAGATGCTGCCTTCATACCCCGGTTGCAGACATTGGCTCAGCACCCACCTTGATCCTAAGATCCCATTAGACCTTCTCTTATTTCCTAAAACACCCACTAATGTTTACTAGCTCCCAAGCTCTACTTTAGAAAAAATCACAATCGTTCCATTTTTGCAAGGAAGGAGCAACTTTATTTGTGCACCCCGAGTCCCTTTTCACATCAGTTTACATCAGGGGATGCCTCCAGCTCCCTTGGAGGCCCAAAGCAATTATATAGCAGGGATCAGTAAGTGCAAAAATCTGCACTAGAACTGGATTAAAAATGCTTTTTAATTGAGAGAAGTAAGTGTGTGTGTGTGTGTGTGTGTGTGTGGTCCACCAGCTGCAAGAGTAGTACATGTAGGAGTCGAGCAGAGACCAAAGATGTCAATGAGAAAAATATGAGAGAACAAACACATTCCCTCTCTGAATACTTTGAGTGACTCAGAGAAATTATTGCAAATTCCAAGGCTAAGGACCATTCAAAATGTCTATCCCTGGATGAATCTGCCTTTAAAAATAAGAAAAGCAAAGGGAAACTCGTGAGGTTTGGAAATCATGCTTCTGTCTTACTGTCAGCAAGGAGCATGGAGAACGACAGAAAAATAAAGCCCGAAGAGCTGAGTGAGGTGGAGAGAGAGCTGCGTCCTCAGAAAGCAGGTCTGAGAGGCTGGGAGATTCGCAGGACAGATACGCAGAGGACAGTGCGACCTCGAAGGCCAGGCTGAAGGGAAGCAGATCAGAGCAGAGCAGGACGCCTGCGGGTCTCATCACTCCTGGAGACAGCGTCAGGAAGGGGTGGATTCAGTTGCCATGGTGTCAGGAGCTGACGCTGGGCCCTCATGAAAGCATATCAAGAGACAGAGAGAGGAAGACCTCCATGAATGTCCTGGAATGTCTCCTCCGTGGGAGCCAAAATAGAGGAAGCAACTGCGAGCCATCCTTTAAAGGCCAGCCAAATAACAGCTTTCAGGAAATGACCCCTTGAAGACTGGGAGTCTTTCCCAAGTGACTACATAACATTTCAGATGATTTGAAAGGTAAAGCTGGGACTATCGGCTCAGAATTATTAAAGCGTTCATTTATGAGCATTAGATATTGTGTGTGGGCGTCATTGCTGCCCGGGGGCCACACCTCGAAGTGTAAGCAAACAGGGTTATAAAGCCAGAGAGAACACTAACCGTGGTTTTGGAAGGTGAGGAACGTTCCATGCAGACTCCATCAGGCCCTGTTGGGGGCTGGCCCATGGCGAACGCGTGATGGGACACTCATTCTGCATTTCAGTCCTGGGAGCTGGAGTGAATAAAATGTTGATCAGGATGATTGCTGCCTGTGTGGGGACTGACCATACATTCAGGAAAGAAGTGAAGAGGAGGTGAGGACGCTTGTAAGATTTGTCCATTTTGAAAACATCTTCCGATTCCTACCCTGTGATACCCACGTACATGGCTAGCCTGGATTAAGTGGCCTCTCCCTGTGGGAGTGTGTGAGAGGTGAACGGTTTAGTCAAACTGGAGCTCTGTTAGTGAGTTAGATGGCAGTAAGTAACGTGTGTTAAGCTAGAGAAAACCCTGGGCCAACAACTGATGTGTCCAAAATTAGGACTCATTTATTCCCAATCTCTCAGGATGAAGGATCACAGAAGAAAAAGTTTAGAAAAATACTTAAAAAAAATACCTCTCAAAAAAAAAGTGTGTCAGGGCCAGGAAAGGCGATACTCAGATCTAGCTAAACGTGCCAGTCTGTCACGAGGTCAAGAAGTAGGTTTAAGTGTCTCACCTGCAGCTGAGCTTTCCTCAAAGAAGTAAGAAAACTCTGGGGTAAGGAGACTGAGGAAGAATCCTCCAAAACCTAGACATTAAGACAATTGAGTAAAGACAGTGTCCTGCAGTGCATATAGCTGAGTGATGGGGGTTGTTAGGTGTCCAGGGCACGGGTGTCAATGGCATTGTCCCAGCTTCCTTCAAGTAAGGTACCCGGGAGGGCATCTCCTGCTGTGCCTGCGCTCTGCTGCCCTGGGGGCCCAAAGCCATGACATCACAAATGTAAGTGGGATGAGAATGCCTTCTAATCAAGCCTCTGTGTATGTGTGTATCTGTGTGCGTGTGTGTGTGTGTGTGTGAGTTGTTACCACATGTATCCCAAGTCAATGCAGTTCCAGGACATGGGCTGCTCAGTGTTTCAGAGAAAAACTAGAAATCGAGAGATTTAAAATATGCTAGATGAAAAAAAATCCTGAAGAATGGGGCGACTCTCATTGTAAATTTTGAACAACTGGAGATAGTGGGATTACGCTAGTGCTACACGCTGAGAAAGAAGACTTTTTTTTCCAGCACAGAGGATTTAAATAGTGCCATAATTAATTCCATGGTGAGGTATTTCTCCTTAATGAATATTAATTTACGAGTCTTGAAGGCTAGACCCCCGGGATAGAATGATTGGCAACCTGGTGAGCTTCAAACAAAGAGTTTTCTTAATTCCATCTGTCCTCCATCGCTCAGATATCACTGAGTCTTCGGCAAGGGTAAGGTGCATCTAGCTTAATTGTGTTTCTGGAAACTTCCTTTTGCTGAGGGTAACTGATATCAGGCCTGGGGAACAGCTTAGTGGGTCCATTTTGTGAGTGTGGGGCTTGAGGATAGATATTCCTTGTG
The DNA here is from genome assembly GCF_001458135.2 of Marmota marmota marmota. Classification (NCBI taxonomy): domain Eukaryota; kingdom Metazoa; phylum Chordata; class Mammalia; order Rodentia; family Sciuridae; genus Marmota; species Marmota marmota. The sequence goes on from NW_025999913.1 coordinate 17,300,921, forward strand.
CCCAGCACATGCCTTACAGGCAGGGAGACCAAGAAATTAACAGGAGTGACGCGCTGTCAGAGGCACCCTCAGCTCCCCACCCTCTCCCTCGAGAGACAGACAGGAGGAGGCTGCTGACCCTGACGCAGAGCCCGTCTGTCCAGCTGAGATTTAGGAGGATTAAAAATACATCCAGTGATGACTTCTAGAAGATATTTAGACTTCCTTTTAATTTAGTATCTTTAAACAAGAAAACTGGTTTGAGAATTTATTGTCTTCAGATATTGACCTGAGTTTGGACTTTGATGCTTATGGACTTAGATTTGTAACAATCTTATTGTGATGTTTTCCTGTCTCCTTATGAAGATGACAGTGACAGGTATTGATATTTAAATACAGGGTATCTCTATATGGCTGATGTCTTGTTAGAATGTTTCTTCTTTTTATGTTGTCGATTAATTGAACAGCAAAACTTAGTGTGAGTTATACGTCGGGGTGAGGTGTACTTTAAAAATAAGTAAAAAGAGGGGCATTTGTTTTTCCTCTGAAACAGGGGGTCTGTACTTCATATATGATCCTGACCCACTCAGAGCCTAAAGCTTTCTAGAAGAAAACCCTGAGCAGCAGTGGTGGGTACCCCAGGGGGACAGACTCATCAAGAAGGGATGAGTCTGGTTTGATGGACCGTGGCTTGCCTCCTCTGAGAGGGTGGCCACATGGTCAGTGCAGTGCAGCTTCAAGGCCCAAGTGCAATGAGTCGGGGAGAGATTGCTGAAATCTGGTGGATGTCTAGTTTCTCCATCTCACTTGTGTACCTGGGGAAGCTTCTCCTACAGTGATTCGCCTGCCCTCTCTCCTCACTGCTCCTTCATTCGAGAACTGAATCATCGCATGTAGGCAGATTAGAAGAAATACCTGGCCCTGGCTAGCTCAGGTTTTAGTGGATGGTGCTTCCCCCAAACTCAGGCCCACCTAGAACCTCAGAATGTGGCCTTATTTGAAAGTGGGATTGTTATGAATGTAATTGGTGAAAATGAAGCCATACTGCATTAGGGTGGCCTCTAGGTCCAGTGCGTGCTGGTGTCCTTATGAGAAGAAAGCACATGTGGAGGTAGCAGGGCAAGTCCTAGGACGACACAGGTTGAGTGTGCCCTGATGTAGCTTTAAGCCATGGAGAGTCAAGATTGCTGGCAGCCCCCCGAAGGGAGGACTGCTTCCTTCAGTCTTCAGAGAGACCCCGGACCTCCCAACATCTCGATTCTGGACTTTGAGACTCCAGAAAAGAATATGCTTCTGTTACTGTCAGGGACCAAGTTTGTGGCAATTCATTCAGGCAGCCTTAGGAGATAGTGTCACTGTGTGTCTTCGAGGAGCCAGGTCATTCTGCAAGAGACATGCACCCTAGTCTGCCCTCTGCTAGGGTGTCATCTCCCTGTGACAAGGGAATTGAAGAATATAATGTTAACAAGCCTTTTAAATTGTAGATAAAAATGATCTGCAATTATCTTGGAGACAGAGTTGTTTTTTTTTTTTATATTAAGTTGTCTCTTAGTTGATTCATTTTTAAAAAAATATATGCTTAGTTGTTGATGGACCTTTATGTTATTCATTTATTTATATGTGGTTCTGAGAATCAAACCCAGTGCCTCACACATGTGAGTCAAGCACTCTACCACTGAGCCACAACCCCAGCCCATTAGTTGATTCTTAATATAAGAGAGGTGGAAGAAAAAATTGTGTTGTCCCCTGAAAATCCCAATACATCTCTATATGCAGCCAAACTCCACCTTCCTACAAATTTCAGTCTGTGTTGCCTTCTCCTTAGTTGATGCAACAAGACCCCATTTGTCAGCTGAGCTTCAGGCTCAGGGGGCCTAGACAAGAGGCATTAGTTTTCTCACAGTTCTGGAGGCTGGAAGTCCAGCATCCCGGTGCCCATAGGGCTGGGTTCTGGTGAGGACTCTTGCAGATTTTCAAATGACTCTTCCTTTTCAAATGGCCTTAAGATCTGAAATCTCTTCCTCTTCTTTTAGGGCATCTGTCACATCCTTTGACCTCATTTATTCTCAATGGCCACATTTGGGGTTAGAGCATCAACACATGCATTTGGGGAGACACAATTCTTTCACACTGCAATCACCTCCTTGATTTTTTTTTCTTCTAAATCATTCAACCACAGCAGGATTTTAGGGACACAAAAATGACTTTACTCACCCTCTCTATGTGGGATTTCTTCATGATGCTCTTCCTGTTCAGGCTGAAGCTTTCTCCTACAGCTCTTGGCAGACAACCCTATTTTCTTTTCTTTCTTTAAAGAAGTCAAAGTCATTATTATGTCTCAACAATCTGCCCCATATTCCTAATTTACCCCCATCTCTGCAGCCCAAATTCCTACCTTTAGCTGCCTTGTTACACATACAGGAAAGAGCAAATATCTTCTGGATTCTAATGGTTTTTCTTTTTTGTTGTTGTTGTTATTCTCTTGCATCTGGGCATTTTCACTGCTATTCCTTTATTTGAATATCCTTTCACCCCCATCCTCATCCCCGACCCACCACTGCCTTAACTTCTCTGGATTTGTAGAACTAGCCAGTAGAATTTCCATGAAAAAATAAAGTTCCACAGTGTACTACCCTGGCAAGACTTCATTAGTATTCACCATAATTAATTTAATTTACTGTAATAGGGATTCAATAATTAATTTCTAAAAATCTCATTAATAGTTAGCATTAACATATGAAAACATTTAATAAGCAATAGTAAGGGTTCCAATACAAATCAACTCATCATGCAATGGATCTGTTTTTTCTATTAAAACTGAATGGAAAAGTATTTCCCCAAAGAAGGCTTGTACTCTGACCACTTTCTCCTCTTGATTTAGGGGTTCTCTCTTAACAACCCATAGGACTGTAGAATGGTGTTCTCAGTGGATTTGTGAGGGGAAAGGGGGGAAAGAAATGAAACCAAGGCAAGAATAAGAGTGAAGAGGCACACCGGCAGTTCTCGGTCTCCAGCACAGGGATTACTCTGTGCCCTCCCCCAGGGGACAGGGCAATCTGGCAGACGATGGGAAGGCACCAACCAACCGCGGATCACAGCCCAGGACAGCGGGGTGTGCGTACAGGCTGACACCGCACATTCCCAAATGACTTGGCTCCAAGTTCTTCCCTCTGCTCTCTTGTCTGGTTACATGGACAAAACCCATGGGACCCTAAATTCAGACCCCAAAGAAATTAGGGAGGCTATCTTCAAAAGAACATGGGGGAAAAAAAGCCATATTTTACCACTAGAAATTATGAAAGACGTGTAAATCCACATTTTTCTTTATATAAGTCATCGTTATATTAGTATCTTAAATATTTTACATATATTCGCAAATGAATGCATTTTTGTTATTTGAGTTCAATGTTAAATTCCATCCTATGTTGTTTTTAATGGATCTGTTCAAATCAAAGCTCCTCTGTGCCTTTCTGGTTCAAACGATTTGGAAAGAAAGATCCTTGAATGGAAAATAGATGACCAGGAAGAGCGCTGGCCCCAGCACGGCCCTTCACACTCTGTCAAAATCACTCATTCACCTCATTTCCCCATCTGGAGTGAAAGAAAGAGTACTGTCTTCTCTCCATGATTTAGCATCCCAATTTAAATCCTAACAAAAAGTAGGTGTTGAATAAATATTTTGTGAAAGATAGGAAACCCTTAATGGGTTAGTGATCTCTGCCATTCAGTTTCCAAACCTGTTGATTGCTTCTATGCTCGTAGATATTAAACGACTTTAAAATTTGGAAATGTGACCCAGGTTTCCCCCACTAACGCTGCACCATTTAAATACTAGGTAGAGACAGAGTGAGACATGACTTCAGTGATGCTCAGAGGCAACAGACACTTAAGCTGCTTCTAGATTTTACTTCCTACTTGCTAAGGGTATCCTGTGAAGCAGTTCGATTACTCCTGAATGAACATCAGGCAACAGGATTGAAAGGTTACCATCCTAGTTGTGCTATTGCTGTCCATCAGCTTTGACCTAAATCGTGTTCATTTATGAAGGACAAAGGGAAAAAAGATTTAGAATTTAAATAATTCCTACAAAGATGTTCCTATTTGAAGTAAGAAAGTCATGCTTGAAAACTTTATAGATAGAATTGGAGGAAAATAACCTGTGACAAAAACCCATTTCCCAAGCAGATACACATTTAGACAGGAGCGTTATCTGCAAAAGGGAGGAGCTGCCACAGGCCTCTGCTGAGTTTATTCTCACTAATGTTCCTAACAAACATTCATTGACTGCCAGGTGCCCTGACCGGGAATGGAGACTCAGAGATTTCAAAATGAAGGCACAGATAGGCGCAGGAAGAAAAGACGCGGTAATGAGATGAGTGGACTGTTGGGAGCTCTGGAGGCAGGGTAATGCTATTAAGCTGGAACAGTTACACTGCACATCAAAATGAGAACTCTCAGCTGGCCAGGGGCAAATCAGTTAGGAAAACCAAGGGAAATGGGAGCGTCAGAAGGGCTGATTGCAAACCACAGGCAGAGGATTTAGAGGGTTTCTGTGAAGACAGATGAAACCAGCATATGATGTTGGTAAAACTGTATGAATCGGAAGTCAGAGTCAGGACCTGAAGTTCTGAGATTTTATTCTAAGATTTAGGACTCAAGGCAAGTTATCTAGCATGTAGTTTCATCTCTACAATTGAGAAGATGGTTATTTTTATGGATGCTAAGTTGAACTGAGCTAAGGTAAGTAAGACACAGCACGGTCCCTGGTACAGACACATGGCCAATGGATGTCATAAAAGCGTATGTTCCTCTTCTGACGACTGCACACACAGTCTTCACTCAGCGGGCACTTGGATGGTGCTTTGCATGTGAGCCTACACACTTGCCCACTCTGGGAAATATAAAAAGTTTGCTTCTTTGTTTATAACAAAGAGAGCTCCATTGTACGAGTCTAGGTGGAATGCAGAGAGAGAAGCAAAGTAGAAGAAGAAGAGTTTAAAAATGACTAATGTACAGGCCCAAAGGTAAAGCCTTCCAGATTAAGCTGAAGAGACAGTGTCTGCAGTTCACCTGTAGGGATTTCACCGGCACCCTGTGACCTCAGCAGGAGGTGGGCTGTGCACTGTCAGTCACAGATCTCATGCTGTGCAGAGGAGTTCAGAGCAGTGAGCAGAAGAGATGAGATCCTCGCGTGTGAGCTGGGTGTAGAAGTCCCTGAGCTGTGCAGCCGCAGAAGCACAGGAGACCCTCCCCTTCCGGCTGCACCCATGATCTCTCCTGCTCTCAGTTCTGCCTGCAGCCCTTGCGCTCGCCGGCTCCCTGCCATTCCAGACCTGTTGCTCCCGCTCCTTACCTTTTGTTAAGTGATCTGGATCATCCAGCCAGGACCTGAGAACAAGCACCTCGCCAGCCTCCTTGAAGAAAAGAACACAGGAGGCTTTCAGATAAATCAGATCCTGGGGGACCCTCACCCTGAGATAATTTCTGGGTAGAACTTGTAATTTTAAACCTGTGTTCCGCATTTGTTATGATGATACGGACATTGTGAAGACCCCTTTTAACATTAAACCAATTTACTTCTTGCATTCTGTGATCTTTCATTCCCTTTCTACCATAGCTGGATGGGAGAGATTCTTAATGGGTAAATATGGACCTTTCTGTGACATAGGATGGAGGGTTACTTTGCTACATTTTAGTAATTTCCTGGTGTCATTATCAATCATGTTGGGGTCCTTCCAAAGGATTATACCTTAAAACTTTCTAGAATTTTTTCCTGAGAATTTGGGGTGCAAGGGGAGATTTAAGCACAGGAAAATAAAATCATATTTCAGACCAAGTGCTGACGTTAATACCATTGTGACCATCTTGGGGATCATTTGAATTTACACCTTTCAGATCAGCCATTGTCTTGCATCCGTTTCCTGGCAGCTGGGTATTCCATCCTCTGCTCCTACAATTATTATTTTCCTCATCTAAAGTTATCTCCTTGAATCCACTATGGAAGAAATGATAGAGAAAAACAGGGAGAGGAGGGACACAGTACTTTATTTCTGAAACACCATCAACTGTAAGATGTTGAGAAGCATCCATTGATTTAATATTAGTATCGCAGCAGAAAAACCTGGTTAGGACTCCTCTCTAGCATTGAAGTGTTCATGAGAAAAGCATCTTAGAATGGAAGAAATGTGTAGGTCTGACTGGGCTATGCATACATTGCAGGCATTCATTTGTTCCCTCCCTCCCTCCCTCCCTCCCTCCCTCCCTTCCCTTCCTTCCTTCCTTCCTTCCTTCCTTCCTTCCTTCCTTCCTTCCTTCCTTTCCTCCTTACCAGGGATTGAACCAAAGGTGCTTAACCACTGAGCCACATCCCCAGCTCTTTTTATATCTTATTTTGAGACAGGATCTCTCCAAGTTGCTTAGGGCCTCACTAAGTTGCTGAAGCTGGCTTTGAACTGTGATCCTCCTGCCTTGGCGTCCTGAGCCCTTGGGAGCGTCCTGAGCACAGAGTGTGTGCCGCTGTGCCTGGCTCATTTATTCTTTAATAGTCCTGTGCTGCACTCCATTCCGTCCGTTTTGCACGTGAGGGAAGTTTCTTTTACTTTATGAACCTTCTCACGGTCGCAGAGCTTGTCAGTGAAAGGAAGGCTTATGTTCCTTAAACTCAGCTGCCAAGTTTGTGTTTTCTCCCCCAGTGCCATGGCAGGTGAATGACCTCGAGGGTACTGAGTGGAACCTACGATCAGGCGACCCGCAATCCCACCGTCTCCTCCAATAGCCTCTCAGTGACTCCCCATCAAGGTGGCATGTGGTCATTCCTAGAAGCAGTCAGTCCCCAGTTAGAATCCCGAGTCCCCTCCACCACGGCATTCTGTGCATCTACTTCTCACTTTCCCCACCTCCCCGTGCCTTCAAACTTCCTTTCCTCTCCAGCTGGGCCTCCTATGGGTCTCCACTTTCTTTCGCTGGGCTCGGAGGCCCTGGCCCGCGTCCACACGTGCTCTTTCAACAGCAATCTTTGCTCCCTTGTTCCCGGACGCTCTCATTTGCCAATTCCCACTTCAGAATCAACCGCTCATTTCTTGCTCTGCCAAGCACCACATGCAGAATCCCATGCAACGATTCCAACTGCACCAAGACAAACACCCAGTGCCCAACGTAACTGATTCCCTGGCGCTGCCAGAACCCACGGGACACCTTTTCTTGCTGCCAGCCTGTCTCTTGCTTCACTGTGGCCATTCCAAACTCTCGTTGAGTTCATTACAATAAGTCTGCACAGCTCTTAGTGGATTTTGCTTCCCACTTCCCAGAAAAGATAGAAGACTGAAGGTCTTCTGTTCCAAAATTTAATCCTCCTCCTTGTGCACATGTCAATTTCCCCAGATCACCCTGGGACTGGCTCCCCAACTGTTGCAAGACTTGGATTAACACGTAACTTGATTTTTTTGCCAACTCCAAGTACCCTATTTAATTAAAAGCATCTCTGCTGACTTGGTCCTTCTGATTTCTCTTCCAGCAGTCACCTGCTCACAATCTCTTTTTCAGCATATTCTCTAACTTATGTCCAGCATTCATTGCTGCTGTGTTTCTCTTCCAGCTGTAACATAAACTCCACTAGACGTTGGTCTGTGTGGTGTGTGTGCATCGGCTGCCCGTAAAACAAGGCCCGGCTCCTGAAAGGTACTGACAGATATCTGTTGAATTAATGGATAAGTGTATAATATGCACTAATGTTTCCCTTGTTTTTTCTTGTCCCGGAAATCCATAGGAAGGATTTCCATAGCTCATGTCTAGTGTGACTGAGCGTGACAGTAGTACCCCAGCAGAGACCACCATCATGATATAATTTGCTTGTTTACATCTGCATTGTGACCTTTTAATAAGATGTTAAGGTTGCAGAACTGACACCCACTCAGCGGAAACTTCCTTCCCCATCCTTCTTCTACTAACCAGTTCAAGGGCAGGGAATGCGGTGTGCGGACCCCTCACCTCCTGTTCTCTCTCAGTAAATCCAGACAGAGCAATATGGCTGCCATCTCCATCTTTGTCCTTAAATGCCCTTTCTAAACAACTGCCCCCAGGTCAGCCCAGGGCACTGGCTCCTGCTCTAGTTCATTCTCTTTGATAGCTTTGGCCAAGTTCTCTTTGTCACCTGCACTGCACTGTGTGCCATTTTCCGTCTACCAGAGACTTTATTGAAAACAGCAAGTGTATTTCTCCTTGGAAGGCAAGTTAACTCGAGTCCCAGTCCCCAGTGGACAAGAGCAGTCAAGTGCAGAGCAATAGCAGAGCTGATTGCTCCCTGTGGCTAAAGGTAGCGTTCCCAGAACCGTCAGCCTAGAAGCTGGAAAAAGCCATGCAGACACCTGCTCTTTACTAATTTCATGGGATAAAACATGACTCCAAGTTATCAAATAAATGATGGTTCCAAGTGCTGAATTTCTAGGATTTATCCAATACCCCTTGTGAGGAGCCCCATGGCTGTTGACCCCGTGCCTAGGACCCACACCAACTCTGTCATTCTTCTGGGGAAGTGCACTTCCTGCCTCCTTCCCTGCTCCTCTCCTTGTAGAATAGCAATTCCTCAAGAAACATCACAACACAGTTTTTCAATTTCCTCTTGGGGTTGTTTATTTTGCTCTGATTCTTACCTGCCCTTGGGGTTGGCTGTGTGTTGTCTCTGTCAGAACCCCTTTTTTGATTTTAAAGTAAAATCCTACATGAAATAGAAACTCGATTGTGCTTTTTAATGATATCATTCTTTTTTTTTTTTTTTTGAAATGAGTAATGATTCAATTTCTGCAACTTATGCATTGTTTGAAAGGAATGACTGCCATCTGTTTGTGACGGGCTGGGGGATAGAGGCAATTTGTGGTTAAATGAATTAGGTTTGGAATTGCTTTCTTCATTGTTTCTACCAAACAACCTTCCCTTTTCTCTTTTAAACAAACTACTGGTTCCAAGATTCCACTTCAGTTAGCCTCTGACAAGGCTGAACAAACAGCTAGTTTCCAAATTACAAATGGAATGTGTCACGAAAATGCATTTGTCATGTGCTTTTGGTTTTGTAAGTCCCTAATAACTTTTTATGTAGAAATGATATTTTTATGCCAGTTAACATGAGTCCCATAATTTTTCACAGAACCAAGGAAGAGTGGGGATATCTCTGGCTCTTTGCTCTACGTACTTCCTGTTCTTTCGGTTTTTCTCTTCTGTGTGCATTACAGTGCCTCTTCAACTTCCCTGGGGCTTTTTGTCCTTGGATATCTCCAGTTACTCCTGGAGGTCACTGGACGGCTTGACTACTGTCCAGCAACTTCACGCTCAGCAGAAGTGTCAGCTTCATGCCTTTTGCAGCAAATGTCCCTCAAGTCACAACTCCTATATCATCTACTCTGACACGTTTATGGTTTTGACATCCCCCTGGATGTGCCAGAGTGTCTGGCGAACCTCTTCCTAATGTTCATGAGTTCCTTTAGTTCTACTCCTCATTCACATTCCCATTATATCACTCAGCCGGAAATTTCTACTTTTTCCTTACAGAGAAATGAGAAACCATAGGCATACGTTCCCTAAATTTTCCACATATGTAAATATTCACTCTTATTTTACTTCTACCCTTTATAAAGGAAATGTTGTTCTTCCATACCATCTAGACTATTTTTGCATTTTCTTCACTCTCCTTAAGCATCTTTTTCTATCGTTAAGTCTCTCTCACTTATCCACTTATTCATTCTCCACTGGACTATTTTCATATGTATTTGACAGTATTTTGTATAGAAATAAAGAAATAAAACAGCCCTTTGATTCTCCTTCACCTCTTTCCGTTTGTCTATCTCAGCCAAGTGCCTGACAATTAACCCAGTGGTGGAAGAGTTTAAGAAGCCAAGATCCAGGGTCTGACCATGGAGATGGGCATGTGAATTCAGTGGACGGGAGGTGAGTGGAACAGGACAGAAGACATAAAGGAAGAGAGAGGCTGTCATGTTACATGAGTTGCCAAAGTGAAGGTGGAGTCACCTGAAATAAAAGGTTAATTTAAGAGACCATGGCTACAACTAGAACATTAGTGGACGAGCATGAGCCATGAGAAGGGCCACAGGTGATTATGGAGTGTCCGTACGGGAGCTGGCATAAGCCCCAAGGTGCAGGATTTTGACTCCACCGAGGGGGAGAAATGGTATAGAATTCAGAATGGAGGTTGGAAAGATGCCAGCTCTGGTCCCCAGATATGAGGATGTTGGTGACATTTCAGAATCTAAATGGAAATCTTAAGGTATCAGTGCCTTTCAAGGAAGAGGCAATTCCCAGGTCTGGTGAAGAAGGAGATGGATGAAGCACTCACTAGTAAGGGAGAAGTTAGCCACTCTGGATCAGGAGTTCCAGAGGCTCACAGTGGGAGTGCTAAACCATGCAGTCAGGTCGAGGGAGCAGGATTCCGGAGCAGCCTGGGCTTGAGAACCTGGCTGATAGGTGTGGAGAGACTCAGGCCTGGGCAAGAGCCAAGGCAACAGATTCCAGTAATGGCAGAATAAATCCTCCACAACCTCCCCAAATGTGAGGCAGCCCTCTGCTCTTCATCTGGGAAAGGCCGGTCATAGCTTTGGAAGCTGTGATCCTGAAGGGTGGGGTGCTGGAGATAATTCTGACTTGGGTTGACTTCATTGGCTCCAATGACAGAATCTGTGTGTGATTTTCCCACACTCTGCAGTCTCCCTCCTTTCAGGGTGTGCGGAAGAGTGAGGGTGCAGAGCCAAGGTCAGCAGCTCCATCCTGCAAGAGGGAGGATTGCCTATTAATCCAAGTCCTACAAATCCACAGGAGCTGACCATGGGCACCTCTCGGTGACAGCCCCTTGTTCCACCAATTTTCTTGTCAGGCAATGGGCTGCATATCTCAGTGCTGCCCCCAGAAAATCCAAGAATGAGGATGGCCACAAATGCAAATACTGGAAGCCCCGTCATCCCCTGTACCCTCTCCCCCAAGTAGACACATATTCTTGTTTAGAATCGAACCATTCCATGAACTTCCTTGAATCTGTTCCTGATGCATTTACTGATGGAAAATAGAATTAGGCTAACTGGGTTCCTAGGTTTAATATTCTTTGCAGACTTGTTAGGCTTAGTTGTAAATAATCTTACTCCCTTTAGTGTGCAATGTTTAAAAGTGTTCTGCTCCATATACGGCACAAAGCTTGCATGCTGGCGAATCAGAAATAAGCAAAGGGACAGATTTAAAGTCGGGAAGATGGGCAATATAAACGAAAGAACTCTGCTTATTCAAACCAGATATAAAAATAAAATAAAGTAAAACCAGGATTCATGGTAGTGGTAGCCATGTTTAAATTTTTCATTTTCATCAAAATATTGTGTACCAAGCTGACCCCCTCCACACTATGAAGCTTGCTATAATGCATAGTACAACCTTTTTCAGCTGCAAATTCTGTTCATGCAGATGTTATTTGTCTTATGATGGAAAGTCTTCCAAAGGAGGAAAATGGTTTTCTTCATGTCAAATATAATAAACCCAAACCAGGTAAGTCAGCTCTGCAGCCTGGAATCCAATTTGTTTGCATTAGGTCGACTTTCTCATATATCTTTCACCAGTAATATCAGACTGTATATCCATCCTGATGATGTATAAATGGAAAATTTTCAGTGTAAAATCACATGGGAACCGCCATAAGATCTCTTTGACATGATTTTTCCCTTATTTTTTTCCTGCTGTGATTTTGGAAGGCTGTATTTTTCTCCTGTTAAAATGATTAGTGCTTTAAGTGAATGAGATCACTTACTGAAATAAAACTCCAGCCAAGCCATATTCTCATATCGTGATCTCATACAGCCCCGGCCTCAAGAGAGGCCCCCTGAGAGATTTTGCAAAATTGTTCATCCAATTGTTGTATGCAGCCTCTGTTCAGAAAGGAAACGTGTTTGACAAAATCTAGTAAAAACGGCCCCCGGATGCCAAAAACAATATAAACGCATGTGTGCCTAATATACGTTGCTATCTTGCAAAAATAATCTCCGTCTGTTATACCCGTAAGCCCCATGGTGCAGGGAACACCTGAACACTTATGTAACCCTCGCCCTGCAGAGTGGAAACCCAGGATGCTCAGCCTCCACGTGGCTCTGTGCCTATAAACAATCAACGGGCATCTGGGGAGGCTGAGAGTTCCTCCAAGCTCCCCTGGGCTTCAGACTTTGGGAATGCTGTTCCTCTGACATATATATTGTTTGGTTGTTGAATCTCAGAACACTCTCAGCTAGGGACAGTGGTTACTAAACTTGACTTGGATTCTAAGTAGTTCCAAAATAGTCATAAAACTGTAAGATAAATTATAATATTTTTTTTTCTTGGCTTTTCTGCAGTGTTCATCCAAAAAAACCAACAATTTCTTGAGTTCTCTCTCTTGGTCCTCCTCTCCTTCCTTCCTGGTCAGTTTCTTTTCTTTAAACGTCCCTCTTCACCATTTTCCATTCTTCTCACTTGCTTCTCCAAATATTTCTCCATAAAATGATATACTTCATTTTTCCTAACAATCAATTATCTTTTTGGATAGAGGTAAAATTTACATAAGGTAAATGTACCAACTAACTCTTAAGTGTACAAGTTGATATTTTTTAATAAATCAACATATCCTAGTAACTACTGTCTTGATCAAGGCATAGAATCCTCCCAAGCACCCAAACAGGTGATTTTGTGTCTTCCTCATCAACTTGATCCCTAATTGGCAACCATTGTTTTCATGTCTGCCATTAGATGTGCTTGTTTCTGAACTTCTTGCAGAATAGCGTTGCATAGACTGTCCTTATCTTTTTCTCCTTTCAATGGACAGGTTTTTGAGATTCATCCATGTCATTATATGCATCCGTCACTGACATGTAATTATTGCATGTAGAATTTCATGTTATATGAGTATTCTGTGCTACATTAATTTTTCTCCTGTTGATAAATATTTGAATTGTTTCTAGTTTCTTGTATAAAACTACTCTGAAAAATATCTTGTACAATTCTTTTGAGGGATATGTTTTCATTTCTCATGGGAAAAGAGGAATAGAAACAATGGGTATGCTTCCTTTTATAGAATATTGCCAAATAGTTTCCAAAAAAGGTTGTATCATTTTATATATCCAGTAGAAACGAGTGAGTTGTAGTTGTTCCACACCTTGATCATTATTTTTCTTTTTAAGCTTTCTAACCTGGTTACATCAGTGGGTGTATAATACTATCTTAGTGTGGTTTTAATCAATCTGGTATTTTTGAGCATTTTTTTTCTTGTACCTATTGGCCAGTTTTAAGCCTTCTTTTGTGAAATTACTATCTTCTGACCGTATTTGTTGAGGAGAGAATTATTTTTCCTTAATTAATTTGTTGGTACTCTTACATATTCTGGATACAAGTCCTTCAATAAAATATTTGCCTTTCAAGTATCTTGTCTCTTTTTTTATGGCCAGTCTCTTTTTTATGGGATTTCTTCATCTTTTGATAAACAAATGTTTTAAAGTTTTATAGAGTATAATTTTTCAGCATTTTATTTCAGGCTTAGTGATTTTGTATACTCTTTAATTTGCCTACAGAAAGATCATTGCTTATTTTGGTAAACAGTTTTATTAGAACATAGCCATGCACATTCATTTATGTATCCTCTATGACCTGATCATTGATAAGGTTGTTTTTAATATTTCATCACATTATTTTTTATTTCATCTGTATCTTTCTTTATTTAGTACTAGGGATTGAACCCAGGTACTCTGAGTTATATCTCTAGCCTTATTTATTTTAATTTTTATTTTAGGTTTTTGCTAAGTTGTTGGGGCTGGTCTTAAATTTGAAATTATTGTGCCTCTGTCTCCCAGGGTGCTGGGGTTTCAGGTATACGACCATTCCCAGCTACTTATTTATTTATTATTTATTCAGATGTGTTTGTTTTCTTTATTCTGTTTTTCTGGAATGGAGTTATGGTTCCATGTTTGCCCCCTTTGCTGGTTTATTAGCTGTAATGATCACTTGCTTTATCTTAGCGTTTACTCTAGGCTTTATAGTATGCATCTTTAATTTATCACACTCTAAAGCAGTATTTTACCATTTCATGCACAGGAGGCACCACAGTACACTTCAGTTTTTTTCCTCTCAAACATTGTTCTTATTGTCATATATTCTTTTTTCCATATATCACCAGCTGCACAATTTCTTATTAATTTTGTATCTACAATATAAAAAACATTGAAGAAAATTCTCTAAGAAAAACTATATCAGATGGTAATTTGAATCTACATAGAAAACAAAGAGTTCCAAAAATGGTAAACAGGGGGAAGAAGTCGAAAGAATTTTTTAAAAAATTTTTAGATATACTTCAAACTTGAGGGACAGTTTAAATCAGACAATAGCCACATATGAAAGCAACAGTGTAATGAATGGGAAGGTGAGTGGACTATTCTAATTTAAGGAGATTTTACCGTATAGGAAGTAGCATAACAGTAGAAGGTAGACAGGTAAAATTAAAGGCTCATATGGTAAACTCTAGAAGAATCAGAAAATTGAAACGCACAGAAGCACAGCTGAAGAGACAAAGGCAGAGATGGATCCATCAGACAGTCTGTCCATCCAGAAGTTGCCCCACACCCCAAAGAGAGAGGAGGAGCAATGTGCTGACAATAGAAATGGAAAGCACAGCTAGACAGACAGCCTGAGCCCAGTGGCAGCTCACTGAGGAACGGTCATACCAACAAGGCAACCAGGAAAAAGACTGTGCGTGATAAAAAGAAGATCCTGGCATTTCTTCTGCGTAAAAAGCACATTAGTAATGTCATCAGACGTAAAGTGCGATATGAATCATGATAAAGACATCAATTCCCAAAAGACATGATGACTGTAAACGGGAGTGCACCTACTATCTGAGTTTCAAGCTGCATTAAGCCAAAACCCAAGAGACCACAAGTATCTGTGTTTATTGTCAAAGTTAACACTCAGTTCCCAGAAACTGATACAAAAATTGACAGAAAAATCAATGAAATACAGAAAATTTGAGCAATACCATCAATTACATTGACATAATTGATATTTATTAAGTACTCCACTCATCAATAGCTGAAAATGAATTAAGTTGACCCAGAATATTCATAATCATAGATCACATTTGGTTGAGAAATCCCAGTAGTTTAAAGAAATTTAAAAACATAAGTAATATATCTTTTGACCAAAAAGAACTAAAGCAGAAATTATTAAAAATTATTTGGAGAATTCCCAAGTATATAGCAAATAAACAATGCATTTTTAAAATCTCAGTTCACATGAACAATTACATGGGAAATTAGAAAGCATTTAGACCCTACTTAAAATCAAAACATAACAAAATTTATCATGTAATGGATTGAATGTTCCCTTAACCTCATCCCAGGTTAAAAAAAAAAAAAAATCATCTGTTAAAATCATAGCGCCCAGTGAAACTTTTGGGAGGCAACTAGGTCATGTGTGTGAAGCCCCTTGTCGGTGGGATTAGTGCCCTTTTAAAGGGATTTCTGAGACCTCTGTGTCTTTTTATGTCACATGAAGGCACATGAGCAGCTGGCAGCCTGCAGTCCACCGGGGCCTTTGGCATTCCCAACTATGTTGGTTGGCACCCTCATCTCCAGCTTGCAGAAACATGAGAATATGTTTAAACTACTTGGTCCCTGATCCTTTGTTATAGCAGGCAAACAGACTAAATCAACAAAGGAAAGTTTGGGAGAGGAGCAGTCCTAAGTCAATATCCTAAGCATCTATCTTAAGAAGAGCCATCTAACACAAAAGCAGCCCAAAAAAGCGGGGGTGGGGTGGGGGTGGTTATATTAATGGCACAGAAAAACAATTAAAAAATTATTTAAACAAATTGGTTCTGTGTAAATATCAACAAAATTATTAAATTTTAGTACCTGTGATCAGGAAAAAGAAAGAATATACAATATATGTTATCAACACAAACAATGTAAGGGGGATTGCTTGAGACTACATTCACATGAAAGGCAAATCATGGAATATTATCAATTTCGTCCCAATGAATTCTACAACATAGTTGGGACAAGTTCCCTCCTTAAAAGATCCAAACTACCCAAATTGACTTCAAGGTGAAATTGATAATCTTGACCATCTTATTAAACAAACTAGATATGTAGTTTAAAATGCTCCTTCTAAGGAAAATCCAGGCTTAAATAAACTGCAGTGGAGATTTTTTCAAAATTTAAAGAGAAAAATAACACAAATTCTACCCAAAGCTTTTAAGAAACATAACAAGGACAAAACTCCCATCTCTAAAATTTATAGTGACCTGTGATTTGATGATACAAAGACTAGAAAGATATAGTAAGAAAGGAAATCACAGGCTAATATCACCAATGAAAGTAGATGTAAGTGTCCATTAACAGGAAAATTGATTGATGAGTCATAGAAACAGAAAAATATGTCATGACCATGTGCAGGGCACCTCCCAGATATAGAGTTAGTTTAAATAAAGAAAGAAACAATCAATGCGATTTACTGTATTAGTAAACCTGAAAGGAAAATACAAAGGAAGAAAATTGATAAAATCAGTCCCTACTCATGAAAAAAAAAAAAATGCTGATTAAGAACAAAGTGAAGCTCCTTCAAGCCAAGATGCTGTGTTCTAACAAAACCTACCGCCAACATGCCCAGAAGCCACGGGGAGCTCCTCCGGAGGGCAGAGATCCAGCAGCAGCGCTCACCAGGCTGATGGCACTCAGGGTCCCAGACACCAGAGGAGAGAAGAAGAGTGTGAGGAGCAGAAAGGAGAGAGAAGTGGTGCTCATTCACAGGGGACAGAATTGCCTAGGTAAAAAGTCCTCAGGGACGTATGGGGGAAAAAAAGATACAAGGAATAATGTATGCATTTACCAAGGTCCCAGGAAAAACGATGGATTGCATTTGTATATTTTATAGATGAATCATTGGAAACTAAATTATCAAACTAAACAATAACATCAAACATAGGAAATACTTGAGAATACGTTTTTAATGAATGTGCAGTATCTACAGACATTGCTAAGAAAATTCAAGAATATCTAAATAAATGGAGACGTGCTCTTTTATGCATCAGAAAAATCAATTTTTTTAAATATAAATTTTTTACATTGCTCAATAAATCAAATACAATCCCAATCAGACCCTGAAAGGCTGTTTCTTGGTAGAAAAATCTAAAATTTTAAATTCTTAATTAATCTTACACGGAGAAACAGGCTAAGACAATCACTAGAGGAGATTTATGAAGAGGAAAGGTCATAACATTTAAGGGAAAATCAAAGGACTGGGAAGTCAAAATAATCTTGAATAAGCATAGTTGAAGGACTGGTTACAAAAGTGACCATAAGGTACAATTATCAAGGCAGAGTGTTGGTTAAGTATAGGTTTATAGACTAGTGGAACAGAATGGAGAATTTGAGAAAGAGACATACATGGGTACTGTAGTTACTAAACATAATGTCAAGACCATTTTGTGAAGAATATAGACTCTTTCCAATAACTGTACAAGTTATACTTGTATATTATATAATCAGACATTCAAATACAAACATAAAAACTAGACCCTTGGGGCTGGGGTTGTGGCTCAGCCGTAGAGCGCTTGCCTCACATGCGTGAGGCGTTGGGTGCGATCCTCAGCATTACATAAAAATAAATGAATAAATAAAAATATTGTGTCCATCTACAACTATAAAAAAACTTGACCCTCACCTACTTTACCCATATGTAAATTATTTTTAACTGGATCATGGACTAAAATGCAAAAGCTTGGGGAGAGAAATATTGGGTAAATAGAACATAGGGACAACAACCATAAAAGAAATAAATTGGGGTTTCATAAATTAAAAATTGTTCGGGAAATAAAAAGAAGCACACAATCTGGGAGAATCTATTGGCAAAATATCAGTGTGATAAAGGACTCCGCTCCTCTCCAGAATACATGAAGGACTCCTACAAATCAGTAACAGAAAAGTCCAATTTGAAAAATGAGCCCAAGATTTGAATACATGCCCCCGCCCCGCAAAAAGAAAATAGGTATAGAATAGCAAGCGAGCCCATGAACCATGTTCGGCATTGCTTGTCATTAATGCAAATTCAAACATAGTGAGGAACCATTGCATATCTATTAGGATTGCTGAAATGAAGTGTGGCTAAACCAAGAATGGAAAAGCAATTATAGCCCTGGCACATTACTGGTAGGAGTGCAAATTTTATAACTGGTTTGGAAAACACTTAGGTAGTTTCCTAAAGAGTTCTACATACACTCACCACGATCCTGCAGGTACCTTGGCAAGTGGCTGAAGGCGAAGATAGCAGGTAGCCTTGGCTAGAAAGGAGCACAGAGTAGCTTTTAGGGTGATAGAAATATTCCATATCAGAATTCTGGTATGGTTGGTTAAGGATATGCATTTACCCAAACTCATTGAATGGTATCCTTCAAAACTGATGTGTTTTCATACATATGCAATGCTGATTTAAAATAATGCAGTTCTAAGATTGCAGAATAGAGGATCTAAGTAGCAAAACAACAATACTAACAATAAAGATCAGAGAATTTCTGAAGATCAGATTCAGATACTGAGGGACTCTCCAGAGATCACAGATTTATAATGGCCTCAAGATACACTTATTTTAAACATCTATGCATTTTAATCGAATTCAGGGAAAGTGCGTGTGCGTACGTGTGTGTGTCTATGTGTGCGCACATGTTGGGTAGTGGCTGTGGCTGAAGGACTGTTGATGAAAAGATTGAGACATGAGGGAGCCAATGGATAGAGGACCAACTGGACACTGACCCCAGAATGACCATAGAGAATGGGGTGGCCAGATACCCGTGGAGGCTCTCTGGCTATGCAGCAGCTGACATTGTTCTTTGCATATATTCCTGCATCATCCATCCCCTTTCCACAGGTACAGGGAGGCTGCGGATTTATTGCTGATATACGAAGAACCGGCTGAGTGCTGGCTTTCAGTAGGCCCGTTTAAAGCTCTCCTACTGTTACAGCCACAGATCAGATCTATAAGTTGTTTGCTAACAGCCGATGTTTGCACTGAATACAATCAGATAGCTACATACCTGGAAAACAAACAAATGACTTCTTATTCCGTGCAATTTTCTCCAAACAAAATTAATCTTACCACCATTTCTTGCTGCAAGTAATTCAGAGTTGACATTTTCTCCCAGTCTGCTCAAAGGCTTTCGGAGAACACCAGTGATGTTCTGTGTTCTTCTCTGTTCCTAGTCTCCTTGCCACAGGGGTGGCAACTATCCTATTAAGGACAGTTGCCTGAAAACCCCCTGGTCTCCACACTACCCAGAGCTGCCTACACTGCCCCATCAGGGAGACCTGCCCTCTGTGCTCCTGAACAACATGGGCGGTCGTTGCTTTACTTTGGAAATGTGGATGCAGGGAACAAACAGGAGTGGGCAGGCGTGGTCCTGGAATGACAGAGCTGGGGGTGTTCATTGATTTCCCTGGGAGCTGTGATCCTCTCGGTTGCCCTCATTTGACAGGTCAATACGAAGGCAAGTTGTGGACATTTTGAGAATGGTCAAAGCCCTTGAGATCCCTGACTGATGCTGATTTTTTTCTTTTCTCTTCCACAGCAGAAATCAGCAGGGGGCCTGGGTTGTATGGAAATATATTGATCTGAGCCTCTTTGTGTTTCGTGTTATTCCCATGTCCCAGCAGCTTTCCGGATTTCTCCAGCTTCCAGAATTCCTCCTTCAACACCTGTCCTCTCTCACCCAAAGTTCAAATGCACACACACACACACACAAATGAAAACGTCCCTTCCTAATCAACTGTGTATGTTTTTCAGTTTATGAATCAACATATTTCACATGGAGTATCTGGGGTATCGCTTCAGAGAGAGTTGGACTGGAGCAGGCGGGAGTTCTCCTTAGTGACAGAGGATTTATCTGGAACGCAGTCACCTTCACATAACTTTACCTCTGTCAATTGTGTGGCCCCATTGATGTGTATGCAACAAAACAAAACATACAATAAAAAATACCCCACACATTTATAACTATCTAAGCATGATATCCATGAACATTTACTTCTCTTCAAACAGCTCAGAAGGCCTTACAAGGGAAGAAGAGAAAGCTCTTGTGCTATTTCAGTACAGAGTGACTTTTGAAATCACTGGAAGCTTTCATCCTGAACAATCAGTATTTGGAGAAAGTATTTTTCTTGGATGATGAAATCCTAGAGTCATGGAATGTTACATTATATAGAGATCATCAAGATCAAGCCCAACTCCAGAAAACACATTTAGAGCATCTTAATGTACTGGCCCCTGAGCAGTACTGGCTCTTGTTCCAGAGCTGGGTACACTCCAGATGTTTTGTATCCTTACAACAGTGCTTGCCCCATGCTCCAACAGTGTGAAAGTGTGATGATCAAACTTTGTATTGATGAAAATATCTAGTAAATGTACGGGTCCTCTATACTAGAGGTTGTCAGAGGCTTTTATGAAAAGCTACTTGTTTCCAAAATGGCCATTGGAAGTGAATTCAGACTTGGATTCCTCATTTATTCCCAGCTCACACCAGTCGGGGGGTACTCTACCTCTCTAGCAGTCTCAGGATGATTTGCCTGTGACCACTTCACTCAATTTTCACCCCTTTCCTTCAAATCTTGTTATGGTTCAACAAGGCCTTATATCTTTTACCACCAACCCCTCAGGGCAGGTTTTTGGGGCTCCCTTCCTGTCAGAAGCTATAGAATTTAAATGGGCCTTTTGCTTCTAGTTCAACCAACACTCATGAAGGGTCTGTCATATGGCGCCCAGCACTGGAAGATAGCACCTATCCCTTCCCTTATGGTCCAGCTCTCAGGATGGCCAGGAGATGGTGCTATGGAGCACTGGGGGCCATCTCCCATGATTCTAATGGGGTAGATCTAATTAGGTCCAGGAATCTGCAGGTTAAGAGGAATCCTGGTACTCTATACTATAGGTAGTCGGAGGGTTTTATGGAAAGTGATTTTTAGGTCAGTTGTCCAAGGTCACACTTGAAGACAACACATTCTGCCATTCACTTGGGCGTCTCAGGAATGCCTGTCTTAAGAGCCATCTTGCTTATCTTATTCTGCTAGGCTAAGGTTGTCAGGACAAAACTGTCTTACATAACAGGAACTTAGTTTCTCACATTCCTGGTAGCTAGAAGTCCTAGATCAAGGTGTCATGGTGTTTGACTTCTGGTGAGAGTGATCTTCCTGTCTTGAAGATGGTGGCCTTCTCATAGTTTCCGTGTGTGTGTGTGTGTGTGTGTGTGTGTGTGTAAGAGAGAGAGAGAGAGAGAGAGAGAGAGAGAGAGCTTTCTGAAGTCTCTCCTTGCAATCACACTTACCCCAGAGGATCAGGGCTCTACCCTCATGACCCTGTCTAACCATGGTCACACTATCTTCAGAAACCAACCACATTCACTGTTCGGGCTCCAATGCATGGATTTAGAGGGACACGATTTTGTCTATGGTGGCATCTTCTGCATGCTCACTGATTTTTTTTTAAAATTCTCATTATTAGAGGAGTTGGGGAACCCATAATTGGTAAACCCAGCTGTAACAGAATTAAAATCCATAGGCAGATTCAACTTGCTCTTTGAGATTTCTGATATATTGTTCAAAATAAAATAGTGGCTAATTTTAAAAATAAAATCATTATTTCAAAGTATGTACTTGAAGTAAAGGCAATGGTTAGATGACCTTAAAATGAACATACAGATGTCCCTCCCTCCCAACCTGAAGTCATGAGAACTCTAAACAGTCACTTCTGAAGAAGAAGGTGGGAAGACTGTGGATTCAACAGTACCGTGCACTCCCTAGACACCCCTACGTCTCTGCAGGTGTGCTGTAGAAAACCACATCTTCTGACCACTGTCTGGAGGCAGGCGCCTCACGGTGCACAAGAGGGCTCCTTGTTTCATGTCCTTTAACACAGGGGCACTACGGGTCAGGGCATCTCAAGACGGTGAAGATATCACAATCCTTCGGGAGCAAGAGCAGAGAGCTGTAGGTCTCACACATTGCAGATCCTTTTTTCCCAATCACTTAGGACACTATAAAAATATTTTTTATTACCAATGAAAGCTGACAAAATGTTGGCTTCTTTGTCCACGAGACGACATGCTATGTGCAAACAGTGATTCCCCTGCTGGTCTCCAAGCTCTTTCTGCTCCAAGATGTCTGCTCCTGCTCTTCCCCAGAACCTGGCTCTGTCTTTCCCCCCACCCCAGGCTTTTATGTGATCCCTAAGGTCTAAGTCAGGGCTTCCCCTTTTTTTCTCAATCATCTCACTCAGGTAGCCATTTTTCACAGTGTGGTGATTACTTTGTGGTTGGTTACTGACACACACTCATGTCTCTTTTTGTATCCCAGCTTGAACTCCGGGTACACGCAGGTGCTGGAAATTGACTGCACCGACAGGCAGCCATGGCAGGTGCGCAGGGCAGGGGTGGAGATACTCGCGTCATTTCCGCTTAGCAGTGTGTGATTCTCCCTCGGAAATAGAATATGGGGAAGTGCATTAACCCTTCCCATCGAGAACACCTGACAGGGTGCCACTTTCAGCAGAGTTGACCGTATCACGTTTAGGAAAATGATCTCGTTCTTTCATCAGATTTTGATTCTTGCACACTTGCTAGTGTCCATGAGAGAGACTGAAGCCTAAGGAGTGTTTTAATTTCCCACATTTTTCTCTGAGCTAAGTGAAAGGAGGCCCTTGTAATGGGATTTTCCTGGGAGCCACCATATGGAAAAACACGGGCAATCCTCATTTCTTTCAATTCTGACTTAGAGCCGGTGAACCAGACCCTTTCCATTGCTGCCAGTAGAAAATATTTTAAAATACACTGGTTTAAAATTCAGCCCAATTTGTTTCTCATCCTTTCCCAAATTAATCAACTCTATTTTATTTGGTGTATGGGAATGAAGCAACTTTATTTCAATGAAAAAAATGAAAGTAAGTTGAACAAAATAGTCTAAAATACTGTTGCTGTGGCTCTTCAGAACAAGCCCATGATGACCTAAAGGCAATTAATTGTCTCTAGGAATCAAACCAACAAGAAGGACACAGATGCACCTTATGATTGGGGAAAGCATGTCCCCATTTGCCCATCCTGACAGAAATACTGAAAATGCCTCCTTCTCACCATGTTCTGATTGGCACAGTGATGTATTAGATCACCTTGTTTTTAATTTACCTGAAACTCGGAACTAACTAAATGACACAATGTATCCCTTAGGGCTGGTCTTAACACCACCATAGACTCTCTTTCTGTTCTTGGGCCATTCATTTGACCTTCCTAAACACAAATTTCCTGATACATAAAAGAGGGACTACATAGATTTCCCCTGCTTGTGCCACAGAAATGACATAATCAAATAAGAAAATACGCGCATGTTTTAATCATCATTCTCATCCATCGGAGCTGGCCTGAATGTCCCCCTCTCTCAGGAAACAGCAGTGGGAGGCCCGAGGTTCGCCATCTGACTGCAGGATTCTGGACTTACCTGTGTCCTACTTTGAGTAAGTTTTCGACCTTCTTCATTCTTAGTGTGTTCACCGGTAAAGTGGAGACAACAACTTTGTGAAGCATGCCTTCTCGTATTTGTGAGATAATGAAAGAACGTTCCCCCAGTACACATCAGCCTCAACGCTGCCGAGCTGCTGTGAGGAAGATGTCTTGGAATATAAAATAAGCAGTGACATTTCTGGTGTTTTCTAAGTGTGAAGTGTGTCCACACACACACACACACACACACACACACAGGAAACTCACCAAGTGGGAGGAAAGTGGTCCAACTTATAAAATTGTTATAAAAAACAAAAGGGTAAAAAAACTCAATACTTTCCATGTGTTAAGTAGCATTCTTAGCTAGAAGACAACTCAATACGAGAACTTGTCATCAAAATGGAGAGAGGAGGGTTTGCTGGCCAGAGAAATTCACTGTCTGGCTTCAGGTAGATGGAGGGGCCCAAGGAGATGAGATTCAGAGGATTAGGGAGATTCTGGAGAAAAATCAAGGAGCAGGTAGGTTTCCCAGAGCACAGACTCCAAAGCTGGCAGGTGAGACCCCGAAGTGCGCAGTGGAAACCACGCAGCCTGGCCCAGCGGCCTCAGGGCTGGCCTGTTCCTTGCCTCACCACCCAGAGCTTCCTGGCACTTTCCGTAAACTAGAAGTCATCTTGGACTCCCACACATTTCCAAGCAAGATTAATGTGGCAACTGAAGAGACAGGGGACAATGTACAAAAGTTTGTTGCTCTAGTTCCGAAAATATTACCATGTTGTGTAGCTGCTGCTTTTAATTTTTTCCTTTAACTTTGTTCCAAAGAAGATGGTTAAGGAAGAGGTGAAAGGTCTTATGTGTTGTCTGTTCAACACTAGGTCTTTGAATGTTCACTATTTATTATATGGGGACGAAGTGAAGGTTATTTTAGTTCAAACGCTAAATAAGGTTTTACCCTTCTAGACTGAAAATTGATGTGAATGTAATCTAATACATTTATAGATTATCAATCCATATTAACATTTTTTTTTTAATTTTTTTACTTTGGTATTAGAGATTGAACCCAGGGGTAGTCTACCAATAAGCCAAATACCCCAGCACTTGTTATATCTTATTTTAAGACAGGGTCTTGCTAAGTTGCCCAGGCTGGCCTTGAACTCTTCCCTCAGCCTCCCAAATTGCTGGAACTACAGTCATGTGCCACTGCCCCCAGTGAATGATAATATTTTTAAAAATTGAGATCCTCTCACTGTTTTTCCTTCTTTACTTGTATGCACTACTGATGTATCTTTTAAGATGGGCATGAAAATGGGCATAAGAGGATGCTTAATATAGAAGGAACAAATAAAAGAAAAAAATCACCCCCTAAGTGGGAAACCTAATAGATTGTGAAAAGATTACTAGTAATCAAAGTGTCTGACTTTCTCTTTGTGCAAATATTATTTAAAATCATGCATATGCAAATAAAGATGCTTCTTTATGACAGAGATTAAAGACATACAGTACAGTGATTAGTATTCTTTGTATACATTCAAATACAGCAAGATTGATATGCAAGCAAAATGAATTACAATCAGGAGGAGTACTCTATTATTATCATATCCTTCAAAACCAGCACTAAGCAGGCAGAGCAACGTCCGTGAGAGTGTGGGAATGTGCCAAGGTGTTAGCAAGAGACAGGAAGATTTCTCTTCCAGGAATACAGTTTTATATCACTTATGATTTAAAAATCTATAGGCAACAAACAAAATAAAACACAATGGGAATGATATACTAGCATAATTATTTATGAAACGAATACACTTTTGCATGTATTTGCAGCCCATGGGTAAAATCGATCTTTTTAGATCTTAGGTCCTGAAGATGTATGCTAAACTATTCATAAAGATTTCGGTTGCAGAAGAAAACTGAAACTGATTCTGTCTTTCTCATTTGAGGAGGGAAAAAGCTACCAAATCTAAATCAGATATTCCATTTGAAAGCTATTGAGGAACTTACCCTTTCCTTAGAGCAATGATGTTTAAAATACATGGAGAAGGAGAGAGAGAAGTGTGTGTGTGGGGGGGTGCATGCCATGTCTGCTTAGAAGCATTTACTTAAAAGATTTTCAAGACACAGATTATATCACATGCCAAGATTAGCATAAAACATGCTCATGCTATTTCCCTTTGAAGACAGAAATATAACAGCAAGTAAGGTAATCTATAGCTATGGGTTAATAAGTATCTTATTCTTGTGATTTAGAATTTTGCTTAAAAAGAATTAATGTGATGCTCTGACATCCACTCTCTTTAAAATGGAATGCTGTGAACAGTAGATTGGCTTGATTCAAATCCGTTAAATCTCCTCACTCCCATAATTGAAGCTGAGTGACATCTGGGTTTGTGAACCTGCTCTGAGCAGTAGAGTCTGTGCTACCTGCACTGGCTTACCTCTGACTTGGGGCTTGGAAATGGTGCAGTGCACTGGATGGTAGGCATGCAATAAAACTGTGTTCCTAATCCTGACCCTCTGTCAGAGTCATAAAAAATTAATGCAATGTTCCAAATGGCTAATAGGTGAGTTTAGGGGTGAAGAATTCAAGACAGAAAGGAAACTGCAGAAATTTAATAAAGTAAAATGAATAGTACCTAAAACCGAAGTGCATTTTTGGGCACTAAGGTTTTCAAATTCTCCCTTGTCTTAGATACAATTTCAAATTTGGAACTGCCCGATCTAGTCCACTGGATTGGATATTACCAGTTGTTTTCTGATAGCCACTCAGAGGTCCATGTGTTTCCCTTCTGAAGATAGTAATGTCCTCCTAGTTGGCCAGTGAATGACGCCGTGTTCAGCATAGTAGTCATAGTCCGGTATGACTACTATGCCAGTGGGGAATTCCCCTTGTCCAATGAGGTCGCAGGGGTCCTAAAGTGCTGGTAGGATGTATTGCTCATTGCTGGAGCTGATGCTGGTGTGAATGACCTACTGTGCTGCCAGTCATATGAAAAGATAGTGTGTGTAACTATGCACAGCACAACATACTTGCCAATAACAAGCAACCGTGTTGTCAGTGTGTGCAATCATCACACTACACAGTGTTTTGCTATTTTACGATGGCATCGTTCTACTCACAAAAAAAGTAAAATGATATGGCGTGTTGCCCAATGGCAGCCTCCTGACCTGCTGTTCTCTGCTCCCCCTGCCTGCCTCAGGGGACCACATCCAGTGACTGACGTAGACCACCATGTGTGTGCGAGGGCCATCTATAGTGCTTCAGCCTGGTAAAGTCCTGGACGTCATCCTTAGAAAGCACCCTTGTCACCAGAAGGGTGACAACTAGAAGCAGTCAGTGCCAGCAGCCCAGTAGGTGATAATGGTGATGCTGGGAAGCAGTGTAGACAGGTGTGCAGAGTCCTCCCCCTTGGTCTTCACAACAACAGGCAGAGGGACCGGCAGACCCTGCTGCTGACCTCCATTGTTGGGGGAAAAGCAGAGACAATGACTCACCAAGGCAAGTGGCTGGGACCAGGACTCCTGGACTCCATGGCCAGGGCTCTGTGGCCTCCACTCGGCCTCAACTCTTTCTGCCTCTTGAGTCCCAAAGCTTGTACAAAAATGGAGAAATAGAGGTAATGCAAGCTAGGAGGTCAGCTCAGAGCTCCTATTTAGTCTTCTAGCTTGTAGTCTGCTGAGAGCCACAGCTGAGTCGGAATGACACATGGCATTTTTGCCAGGAGGGAGTGGTTGAGAGGTGACGCCAAGGAGCCATTGAGATGATGATGGTTATGTTAAGCTGTGTATTCAATTGTATATTAGACCCCTGCGGTCCGCCTCGGCCTGCTACTTTGGAGTTCTCCAGGGGATTCCCGGAGAGTTCCCATTGGTTGGGGAAGTGGCGGAGGAGGGATTTCCGGTTGGTTGGTGGTGTTTCCTGGAAGGCCGCGTGGGTGGGGTTCGTGGGAGTTCTGAAATAAAGTTTGTTCCTGCTTGAGTGGCTCGTGATTTGTGCCCAGCCAGACTGCGGCAGTAGTCTTTATCAAAATTGAAGTGGGGCTATATTTAAAATGAAAAATTCTATTTCCATGAGGACCACCGGCAAGATATCCCTTTTAGTATGATACTGTCTGGATCTCACAGTAAAGGCAAAAATTACCTGTCACCTCACCAGCTGGAGGTCTGAAATCAAGGAATGAATCTTGACTAAAATATTAGCTTCAACAGGTGAAAGGCAGTCGACGCAGACTCAGACGCCTTCTTTGTCCCCCTCAGCTCACGGTATGGGCTTTTCCACCATCCACACGCCTCACAGAGAGCTTTCTCACTTCCTCAGCTGGTTGGGAAGAGGGAGTACAAGACTAAAGAGCTAAAAGGTCAAGGAGCAGCATCCAGGCTCCTCACCGTTCCCCTCGGGGATGAAGCTGAGAACCACTGAGGAGCTCTAAGAAGTGCAGAGGAAGTCCTACCGCTGTTGCATGTCTCTCTACATTTGCAAGGACAGGCCATCTCCATAGCTTGGACCCCTCTGTGGTGCGTCCTGGGGATGGAACCCGCCCCTCAGGCCCGCCAGGCAAGCCTCACCTCCAGCCACAGCTGCTGACTCTCCCCACACCATCTTCATCCTGGCCTCGGCCCCCTCCTGTCCTGCCCGCTCTTCCCAGGCTGCTCAGGGTGACCTCCTGAGGTTGTCAGACAGCCTCCACGAGAGGATTCAAGGGGCAAGTTTCCCTCGACAAGTTCGCAATGACTTATAAACTAAGGGGGAGTAAGTTGTGAGGGGTTTTTACCTCTGTTGTTCTACAGACATCGAGAGGCACAAGGGCCCCAGGAATGAACACTGTGCTGGTCAGCTGGCCACTGAGACAGTGATCTTAGGAGGAGAGTAGGCTGAGGTCGGGCCCACAGCCTTAGAAGGTCCAGGTCACGGTCACTTGGCCCAGTGCTCTAGGGCCTGTGCAAGACAGACCATCAGAGGAGGGAGTTCATGGTGGAGTAAGATGCGCCTTTGTGGGATGTGGAAGGGCGGAAAGTGGAGGGGCTGCGGCCCTGCAGTCCCCTTCAACGGTGGCCCCCAGTGACCAGAAGGCCTCCTGCTAAGTCCCCACCATCTCCCAATAGTGCCAACAGGCAACTAAGCCTCTGACTCCTGGTTGTTTGTGGGACATTTAAGATCTAAACTATTAGTAGGAATCTTGAGAATTCTCATCAAATAGCCCAGTGATTCCTTGATATTAATGGTGTTTACTGTTCAGTCAATCTCTCGTTTGTTTACCTTTTCACTAAGTTTGGTTCTACATATAAAAATATTGAAAAATGGTCAATTTCGGATCTGGAGTCTAATTTCTGATGAATCCATCTGTTTTACGTTCTCTAGAAGGAAAGCATCCACTGGAAAAATATGCTTGTCGTTGTCAACGTCTACAACATCACATGAGGAGTTAGGTACTAAGATTCGTTTAAGAAGAAAAGAGTAAGCTGGGCGCGGTGCGCACACCTGTAATCCCAGTGGCTCTGGAGACTGAGACAGGAGGATCTTGAGTTCAAAGCCAGCCTCAGCAAAAGCGAGGCACTAAGCTAATTATTTAGAGACCCTGTCTCTAAATAAAATACAAAATAGGGCTGGGGATGTGACTCAGTGGTCGAGTGACCTTGAATTCAATTCCCAGTAGAAGAAGGAGAAGGAGAGTGTAAGTTTTCACTGTCTTTGAAATATTTTTTTTGTACAGGAATAAAGAGAATATGAATGCACCCATAATCCCTTATTTGAGCTTCCTTGGAATTTCGCATTTTTAAAAGAATAATTGTCCAGTAGAACTTAAAAAGTAAGAATGTGATTTCTCATCATTTGCTTATTATTGGTGTTGTTTTCATTTACTAGCATCATTATGATCAATTATGTTAATTGTGGTCAATAAAAAGGACTGTGATAAAATAAACTCCAAATGAAAGTCCAATTTCTTTTATGCTTAAGAATGTTGCTGTATCAACACTGCCTGAAACAAATGTCAAGTCTCTCCTGAAATCTTATTGGAGCATTCTCTTACGCATTCCTCCATATTTTTCTTTCATTCTCAGATGAATTTTAATTAAAAGTTTTTAAAATATCTGAGTCTAAACACTTGAGAGATGCAGATATTCTTCCCTGGCTCTTGTTCCTTGTGTTATTATTAGAGTTTTGATGGTTCTCAGTGTTTTTTTTTTTTTTTTGGATGGTACTTACAGGATAAAAGCAGATAATTAAAATCTTTAACATTCCTGAGGATGTTTTCTGTCTTTATTTCCATTTTACTTTAATACATTGAGCATAAATCTTTTGAATAAACCAAACCCCCTCAAGAAATGGCTTTCAGGGCCAGAGTCTTAAATTTTTTTGAAAGGATAACAAGAGAAAGCCTCTTCCTTCCAACCTTCTTATAAATGCCATAAAAGCCACTTTTCCCGTCTGGTCTCTCATCAGTATTGAATATCAGTAGCTATAAAGCGTGTATTCATGGTTAACTTAAAAAAGATATGTTAAATTGTTTAACTGCACGTAGCCTGTATTTTTAAAGTCTGGCTTTTCGATCACAGTGAATCATTCAGTCAGAAGAAAAGGGAAGAAAATAAAGGAACGTATCTATTGCAGAGATTCAGGAGCATGCTTCAAAATCAGGAAAGTGCAATTATTTGGAGAGAAAAGAAACTCAAAGCAGCTGTGTGTACGAGGAAACGGGGATGGCTGTGTTCTTCTGAAGTGGCGGACACCTGAGCACTTGAACTCACCACCTGAGAGTTAGTCATGAGAATCAGCAGTGGGCAAGACCA
Source organism: Marmota marmota marmota (assembly GCF_001458135.2). Classification (NCBI taxonomy): domain Eukaryota; kingdom Metazoa; phylum Chordata; class Mammalia; order Rodentia; family Sciuridae; genus Marmota; species Marmota marmota. The sequence continues at coordinate 17,331,210 of NW_025999913.1, forward strand.
AGTCCAGAAATTCACAGCTACGGCTGGTTCTCAGCTTGGTCTTCAAACAATCCAAAGGATTCCTGAAAAATGAAATGTTTTATTGTTTATTTGATTGTATTTCCTTTGGCTTGTGTGGTTCACATCTTAACCTGGGTTCTGGCTAGTTCATGTATTTATTTAGAAAATTATTTTGTTGATTTGCTTTTTTTTTTTTTTTAATACATCAGAAATACATGTGTCATCACCTTTGGTGAAATAGCTTGCTGTGTTATTGGGGTTTTGTGTTTGTTTTATTTATTTGTTTGTTCCGTCACACAATGTCCCAGTGGCTAGGATCTCTGTGATGTTTGAGCATTTCATGGGAAAGGACGTCACCACTGATAACACAGCAGCAATTACTAGGAAGCCAGGACAAAGCAGCAGAGCTCCAGAGACTCCTGAAGTCACACGTGACAGCCTTACTCCTTTACCGAGTAAGATGTACTGGGAGAGGAACCCCCAAACTAGTGAAGGACGGTGACACATATCACATATTTGGCATTAGACCCTAAATGTGTGTGCATTATAACACATGATAAAATCTGTTCACACAAAAACAGGTAAACTATAAAAAAAATTAACCATTCCTATCACTAGTTAAAGGACTGGTGTGTTAAAAACCCCATAAAATCCTGAAGAAATTTTATGTAGCTGAATTAAGACCTAAGAATGGTATTTTCGCAAGCGGGGAAACACTTGGGTGATGACTAGGTATATCACTTTTACAAGTATATTTTCACTTAGCTGAATTTTGTACCCTTATCTTTAAAATTTATTGGGGCAGATTATTAATTTTAACAGCTCTGCAAAGAAAGAAATCAAGTAGAGTTTTATGATTTGAAAATTATTTTGCTGAAGCAGCTTTATATCTGTAAGACAGTAACATTTCTAAGATCCAACGGTAACATGGCGCTTGCTGACAGGCTTGAATTGATTCAAGGAAAATATATACACTCAGAGTAATTTAAATAACCATCATCTCGTTTCCTCCCAGACTGACTTACCTGGGAATGAGACCATTCTCGGTACCTACTTTCTAGAATGTGGTAAAAATTAATTTGATGTTTTAAATAGCAGTTGGGGTGTCTGAGAAACGTGTGCAGCGCTGCTAAGTAAGACACAGTCTCCCCTGGGTCTGTGGTAAGGTTTTGGCTTGGTATTCTATTTCTGATTTCTTGAGTTGCATGGCTAGCAGTGATCTGCTTATAAACATCAGCTTGCAATCCATTTGAAAGAAATCCTAATTTTGTGTCAAATGTCCGCTCCTGAACTAATTCACGTCAATATCAACTTCCTGGAGCATTCACCTTCAATTCAATTAGCTGATTAGTAGAAACAGAAGATCCTCATTTGTGTCTACAGATCTATGGTTTGAAGGCAGTATTGGTCTCCCATCTATATTTATGGAAAATTAATTTCTGTGTTAGGCTTATTCAAAGTCACTTCCTATGCTCAGCCAAAGGAATTAATAAAATGTGTTAGGCACATTAGTTTCCATTATGTAAACTTGCCAAATAGCAAGCAAATACCCCCAAGCCACTTAAAATCATGATTTGTTTCTATTAAATTCTAGTAATTCATCTTTTATTTATTGATATTAGTATCATGCCTTTTAAAATTAGTTTTTATTTGAGCTCACAACCTGATCTTGAGGGAGAGGAAACCATGACCACATGGCTAGCTCTTTGCTGTTGTTTTGAAGGTGTGTAATTTTGAGCCCAAACAACCAGAATGAAGAGGGCTACCCTCAAATCTCAGCCTGTATCTTTTCTACATGTCCACATTTTGCAGTCAAAATCACGAAGGAAATAGTGCACCTAAATATGTTGCTAAGTTACAGAGAAGATGAGGGATCAAAGAATGGTAAGCGGTAAACAAAAAATATCTTGAAAGACTCTGATGGAGGCAAGATCTAGGATGAAGGCTGGAGATGATGTAGGCACGCTTACAACTCTCCCTCAGGGGAAAGAGGAGACAAAGGGTCAGCAAGGGCGTCCAGAGCTGAAAGAGGCAGGATAATAAGGCTGAGAAGGTAGCTAAAAATGAATTAAAATAAATAAGGCTCAGAATGACACACTTTGCAAGTAAGAAGTGGATGCAAAGAAAGAATTCAACAAAGGACACTAGAAGAAATTGAGGTAGGAAAAAATACCACTTAAAAAAGACACTATAAGCAATAAAGATGCTTAGCCTGACACACTAACCTAAAAGACTAGTGGTAGATATATTTACCCCCTCATTGTTCTGTGTAGTAGGTGGTACAGGAAATTTGGTTCATTTGATGACCTATGTGAACATTTTGATGCTTAATTTATTACTTTTTAATGGAGAGTAGGTCACCAATCCATAATGAGTCGATATCCTGATCCTAAGTCTTATTTTAAGTTACTCATTGTCAATGCAACTCAATTGATTTACTCATTAGCCATAGTCCTATATGGCTTTCAGAAAGAAAGCCTGTAAGTAATTTCCTCTCATAATTTTGTGGGGCCAGAGAATATTGCAAAGTTGTTACTGAGGCCTCTTGAAACTATCCTGTGTGCTGACTGTTCATTCATTATGTTTCAGTTCTTATAACTTTCCCACGTTTTGAGGAAATAGCTTACCATGAAAACTTCAAAAACAGAACAAACAAACAGGGTTTAAATAGTATCAGTAACCCAAACCATAATGGAAGAAAATATCTTTCCAGAAACCTGAAGTGTAAAATAGCTTTAAACACACACACACACACACACACACACACACACACACACACGTATGATCGACTCTGCTGACATCAGCTACAAAGAGGCACATTAATCATGACCTAGATGTCACCCCGTAGTCAGACTCCAAGGGGAGAATAGTGTTCTAGAATTCGACAGTAGGACTCCAAAGTTGCCGGTTTTATTTTAACTGGAGAATAAGTAAAACCATGAACAGTGTTTGTAATAGCATTTTAGGACTGTCTTGTGTTTCCATAGCTTGGCTCTCACTGAAGACACAAGGAGTCTGCTAAAGTCTACATCAGGTGATGTCATTGCACTGATGACATCATTTCTTCTGATAGCCTCAGATTGTCCTCAAAGTGAAGATCCATCAATGCACGTGGCCCAGGGGTCTGGCTGCTAAATGTGCAGATTCCTAAGCCCCTATTCCAGACCTTCTGAAGACAAATATCTGAAGGCAAGACTCAAGAATCTACATTCCAACAGCTCTGCAGGGGAATTTATGACCGTAAATTATACAAACCACTGTTCTCCATGGAGAGCCTTCCCCGTGAAGCAAGGCCTGCCCAGTCCCTTCTCCTCCACTGAGAGCTGTGTCAATCGTGAGATTTCTAATGTGTCTGGATCTGGACCCAGTGGCCCTGGGGACTGCTCCCCTGGCCACTCCATACCCACCTGCCTTCCACAGCACTGGCTTCCCTCTGCAGCTATCTTTACTGTTTGTCCCTGGCTTCAGAGTTTCTGTCTTAGAGAATTAGGGGCCACAGTTTGCTTTTCTCTGATGCTTTTCCTACTCATTCCAAAGAGCATTAGTGGGTTTTGTGCCTTCATGACCCATCGCTTACTAGCACAGCTCTTAGAGCTAATATCATAGGACTAAACTCTTGGTTGCTGATCTTACTAAATTTTTTGTATACCACTGACAGGGATTTGAATTAGCAATCAATGTCTGCGAAGAACTGGTAAGGATGCATAAAAAGTGTCAGAGTTGATAGCTAAAACCCAAGTTTCCCAGTAACTACTTAATTCAAATTTGTGTGTGCTTCACTGAAGTTATTTGCTAAAGATTTTACCCTTTGAAAAGTGATTCACATTAACATTTAGCAAATGACTAAATAAACATCCAACTTTCAGTGCTATTAACACCATTGGTTTACTTGCTGAATGGAAGAAGATCAAACATAGAAATCTTTTATTCTAAATCAGAAGTATCTAAGGAGAAGAATATGCAAATTGGTAAATATCAAAGTAGAAGTTAATACTATGCAATAAAATAAACTATGGTACTGTAGCAAATTAAAACATGAATATACTCTACATGACTTTTTTCTCCTGGAGAATAATATATGAGCTAACTTAATCTGACAAATAGATAATCCATGAAAAAAGTTATCTGCAAGAGCGAGAACAGCTGTTTGGATAAAAATCAGGCGATTTTTGCTTAAAAATTCTCATATATGCCTCTCCCATCACACAGCACGGTTCCTAAGCCCTTTGTTGTGATAATGAGAGCTTTATTTAATTAACCTGCTATCCAGGAGACCATTTCATAGTGGAATCATTTTAATGTACCAAAAGTATTCAGATGGAAAGTTTCACCATTTCATCTTAAATGACAATTTAAGATCAATTAGTATACATTAGGGTCTGTTAAGGTTTGGATATCAGATGTCTTGATAAGCTCATGTGTTAGGCAAGGCAGGAATTTTCAGAGGTGACATAAGTAGATTATGGAAACTGTAACCTAATCAGGATTAACCCATTTGATGGGTTAATAATTTGAATGGACTACTGTAGACAGGTGGGGCATGGCTGGAAGAAATTAGGTCACTGCAGAAATGCCCTTGGGGATTATATTTTGCCCTTGGCTTCTGTCTCTCCTTCCTGGCCACCATGATCTGAGCAGCTTCTCTCCACCATTACCTTCTGCCATGGTGCTCTGCCTCATGGAGTTAGCAATGGAGTTAGCCAGTCATGGACCCAAGCTCAGAAACCATGAGCCAAAAATAAACTTTTCCTTCTCTGTGTGTCCTGGTCTGGTATTTTGATCACAGGGACGAAAAGCTGACTACACAGGGTCTGAGAATCAATTTTAAATTTCCTACAGACCACTTTTTTCATAAAATTAGAAGATCTAACTAGTTGTATGAAATCTAAACAAATGCCTAGCTGTATAAAAGCTGAGCATCAAACTTTCCAGTGTACAATAAGATTACACCCCTTGATTTCCCCTCTCCCCTTTTCCCCTTCTCTACATTTCTGACAGGGACCCTATATTTGAATCTTATTAATTCCCTTCTTCTTTGTTATTCCTAATTATAGAGCTGCCAATCTCAAAACCTACAAAAGAGGGAAATTTGAAAACATTCTGGATTTGTATTATACTATTGAATGTACTGTGGGTTTTTTCATATAGCTCGGGCAGACAGCTTTAAATGAACTTTTCACAGGGAAAAAATAGGTGAGTGTTTAATAGGAGAAAAAGGAGCAGACAGATATATAATTATTTGAGTGTCTCCACTTTTTTTCATCTTCTCCATTGTCAGCTGCCTTGGCTCCCAACTCAGTGACATTCCCCAGGGGTGGCTCAGCCGTCCCCCTTCACCACAGGTGCCAAGGCACCGGCTGGCCATCAGCTTGGGTTTCTCTCAGTCAAAGACTAGGGTCGAGTTCCAGGAACTGGAGAAGTGAAACCTTCAGAAAACCAGGGGATCTGTCCCCGTGCCAGGGCAATAGACTCCAAAGTCACATATGGAAGAACTGCCCTGCAGGTGCCAGTTCTCAGCCCAAAAGCTGTTCATGTGGGTAAAATCCAGGAGGGCCCTTTAAAGGCCAACCAGAGAGTATCAATTAGATGGGTCAAGAAATGTCTGTCTCTGGAAGGCCAGAGACATGCAGGTCAGTATCTTTGGAATCCTGGCATCTGGAATAATTGTGATTCAGATGAAGATGTGATTCAGATGAAGAAACAAAAGGGAGAGAATTATTCTAATTTGAATTGGAAACTTTTATCTCCTGTGATAGCAGTTTCTATATGGTCAATCTATGTAGAGATGTCACAAAAATCCAAGAGCTCTTGTACAAACATATGCTTGCTTCAAAGATTTAGGTGACTGCCGTTTTTTGAGGGCAGGAACACAATGTATGTTTTCCCATCAAAAATATGTTCACCTTCACCCCAAATTTCTAAAACAGAACACCAATGCGAGACACAAACTTGCCATATACTAAAATGTTTATTTCTGAAATTACATTTATAAATTTTAATATAAATAAAAGTACACAAAATCAATTGGGCATAATGCTAATTTATGACTTAAGTATAACTGAATTACATTATTAGAGCTAATAGAAGCTGTATTTTGGATGCATTTTATAAAAAAGAGGAGGAGATAGACTGGAGAATTACTTTGGGGACATTACCATTTTTATTTAAAGTATCCATACCTGGGCTTATCATCCTTGGATGTTTTACATACGTCCTATGAATATGTATTTACATAAGTCCAGATGAGATTACTTCCATAAAATTCCACCTGGCAGGATGGTAAATGAGCTTTAGTGATACAGGGACTAAGTCTGGCACAATATCTCCTTAGAAGAATATCTAAATAATATATCTCAACACATTATTTAATTCTCTATACTAGCCAAAACTATGAATTTTGTATAAAATGAAAGAGATAAACTGATTCTCTCAGAATAAGAATTGTAATATTATCAGTTATTCTAAATGCAGATAAACTTAATCCTCTGAAACCTAGTATTTGACTTAATTAAAGAACATACTTTCCTTTCCTCCAGAAATTGTGGTCATTTATTTTCTCCCATCCCATTTTGAAGGGTTGCTGACTCCCTGTCTTTTATTAGACTCTAATTATTCTTAAAGTATGCAAGCTGGATTTTACCATTTGGGATCGCCTGATCCCTATGACTCTAACATAACCATGCTTTTCTTTCTTGACACAGAAAGTAACACATCACTGTGAATGGAAGCTGATTCTTCAGTGCAAAAGGAACTAGAATGAAAGTCAGATTTATATAAGGGAAAAAAAATGTTAGTGGGACTTCATATAAATCTCTTCTTCTATCCTCAAAATGCAAATTAGTTTAATATTTGGTAACAACCAACAAATGATAATAAATGACTCATGGCTGCTGGACTGGAGATAATGTTGAAGCACGTTCTTATTTTTTCCTATGAAGACTAGCTCAATCAATCAAACCATCAACAAATATATGTGATTAATAAACCTATATTTATCTCTTCCTGCTTTAAAATTCCAAGTGTTCTTTTATTCTAGGCAAGATGCAAGACTGGGTACTTGAATTGTCTCTGTGTTCTTTTGGTAAGCACTAATGAGTAAAAGCTAAGATTCTCTTTGAAGATACTTACGACAATTAAAGCCAGAATAGTTTAAATTTCTTTTCAAAATTATGAATTCCCCTTTCTCTGTTTCTTGTCTTTGTTCAGCCATTTGTATAAGTTTCTTAGGGGAATGGCATTTTAGCAGTCATGATGCCTGCGGGGACTTGAAGTGTTCATCCTGTGGTATTATATGCCCTCTTTTGCCTCTCTGATCACTAACTGAGACGCTTGCCCTGGCTAGCCTGCTTGCCTGAGATAGAACCGAGGACCAAGCCAACTGCCCGAGACACTACCACGGACCTGCAAGCTACTGGCCACCAACCACACACACGTCAGAGAACCCAGCTGATATTAACAGAGTTCCTTCAGATAACCCACAGATGCATGAGAAATAAGAACTTCTTATGCATATCATATTTTATTCTTAGTTACATAGATCAGCAGACTGAGAGAAAAGCCACCATCTATATATTGATCTCTTACTATGCACCACACACTCGTCAATCTATATTAAATCTGCACTCGAAGTATGTGATTGTTGCCATTAGTACCTTCTTTTTACTAAATGGAGATTGGGGCACAGAGAGTTTAAGAACTTGTTCAATAGGGCACAAATGAGTGGCAGTTGGAATTCATCTTGCTAATGTGGTTCCAGAGCCACTCAAGCTACTGACTCAATAAATATCTTATATATTCACCTTAAACCAGTACCCAACATGTGTTGGCATAATTACCATGGATATTAAAAAAATAGTTAAGTCATTTTTACTAAGAATAGATAGGGGCCTAGGGTAGATGAGAACTAAAAAAATATGATTTTTTTAAAAAACTTTGGATTGAACTGAGAAGTTCTTTACCACTAAGATACATCGCCAGCCCTTTTTATTTTTAAATTTGAGGCAGGGTCTCTCTAAGTTGTCCAGGTTGACCTCCTGCTTGCAACTTCCTGCCTCGGCCCCAGAACAGCTAGGATTGCACCGCGCGGTTCTGACAATAGATCCCAGGAAGACAGCTGCACCTGGAACACCCATGTCACGGCACATACGCTCATTGCTAAAACAAAATATATTCTCAAAAAGGGAAGCTGCAAAAGCAAAGGAATATAAGTAGAAACAATTCTAGTTCATCTCTGTCTGACCATTTACCAGGTCTCCTGCAAGGAAGAGGATGTGTGAGAACACGGGGCAGTCTACTGGGTTCCAACAACACCAGAGCTGGTCACTCTTTCTAGAAGGCAGGGCGTCAGACCCACCCACTTCTCTTTTGTCCATCTGTCCTGCTGTGCAGGTCAGGGGTAAGTGGACTCAAGAGCATTTGGGGGCTTGGTTTCTCTACTGTACTGTTCCTCTGTGCCAGCGTGAGGGTTGATCCTGGTTGTCACCTTGAGTGGTGACACTGACAGATGCCCAGAAAGCTGGTGAAGCGCACTCTGGCTGCACCCCTGAGGGTGTTTCTGGGGACCTTTGGCAGGTGAGCCCACGAGGTGAGTCGGGAAAGCACCTTGGGTGTGGGATGCCAGCCCACAGGCTATGACTCTAAAGGGGCACCGGCAGAAGGGACCGAGGTGCAGTGTCTGATGCTGTCCTTCCCTATGAATATCAGGTTCTGCATTCACCAACCCTTAAACAGAACTTGCCCTGGCAACTCTCCAGGGGCTTTCAGTCCCTCCAGTTCTGAGGCTCCATCTTCTTGAACTGAGCAGCTTCCCACTCTGCAGCCGGCGGCCGCCACAGGAAAACTGCAGCCTGGACCATGTGAGCCACTGCCATGCCCCGTCTCCCAGGATGTGCACCTGCCGCAGTCCGGCTGCAGTAAAATAACGGAGTGGGGGGGGTGACGAACAACTTGTGTAGATTGATACAGCAGGAGTGGGAGCCGTTTCTTGCAGGACAGGAGCAGTATTTATACATTCCACACAGCTTATCTAATTAGCATAAACTAGATACATCAGTCAACCAATCAGGAATCTCCACACTTAATGGCTCGCTGGTGTTACTTCACAAACCACTCCCTCTGCAAAATGCCAGGCACCATCCAGACTTGTTTACAGACTCTAACATGCACCCTCTGCTGGCTCCATTGGTCCTTCACCCCTGGATGGAAAGGAGGAAGAAGCCAGAGTCCCACAAGTCTCCTTAAAAGGGGTAACTGAAATGGGCAAAAGCCTCCCAATAAGGCCCACCTTTTAAAGTTACCACCACCTCTCAATAATACCATGGACCCGGGACCAAGCTTTCAACAGGGCTTTTGGTGGGCATTCAGAATCTGAAGTAGGGTATCACCTCATCCAACTGTATGGCTTGGATCTGAAGTGTCCCCCAAAGGCTCCTGTGTTGAAGACTTTTCTCCAATACAGCAATGGTCAGAGGTGGGACTTGGAAAGTGATTGGATTATGGCTCCACTCTCATTGGTGGATTAAATAATGGATGCGTTCACAATCGAGAGGACTATTTGGAGGTGGCGGAAACTGCAGGAGATGGGGCCTAGTTAAAGGAAGCAGATCACTTGAGGATGCCCTGGAAGGGTGTATTTGGAATCCCACCCCTTCCTCTCTCTGCTTCCTGTCTGCCAGGAGCCTGGCTGCTTTCCTCAGGACCTCCCTTCCGCCATGTCTTACCTCAGCCCATAGCAGTAGGGCCAGCCCGCCACCAACTGAAGCTAGAGCCAAAGTACGCTTTTCCTCTTAAGTTGTGTCTGTCAGATATTTTGATCACAGCCACCAAAAGCTAACACCAACTCTACTGCATTGGGGTTTATTTCTTTCAGTTTCTTAACAAGCACCAGAGGCTTGATTGTATTCACAGTTCTCCCAACTGAGAGAACCGGTTCCTCTATTCTTATCCTCAATGTGTTCATGCTCCTGGGAGGTTTCTACCCACCTGGCATCTGGGTGAACACCTGCCCCTTCTCCTGCTGCCTTTCTGTCTTACCTTCTCTATCAGAGCACCCATCCACCTTGGAAGAGTGTTCATCATTGTCAAGGTCAAAGAATCCATGAACTGCTTGAAAACCAGAATTGGTTCACTGGTTTCAGTGACATTCTTGACCTGCATCGTGTCTGGCCACTAGTCCGCTGTCCATGCAAGATCCTATAGAGAGGGGAAAGTGGACCAGAGTGAGCATAAACAATACTCTGTGCTGGGAGGGAATTTTTATTTATGAAAAGAAAAAGAACTAATATATGTTGAGCCCATGTGAAGTACATATCACATAGGAATACCCCCTCCCTGCATGAGTATTCACAATGTGTCCATTTGCTTAGGTGGAGAGTGAATTCAGTGAGGCAGAGACCTTGGCTTGCATGCCGTCTATATCCAGGGTTTGAAAGTGAGGGTCCTGGGGCCTTCTCTGAATCCAAAGCCACTTTCTATCACAATAGTGACTTGTTTAAGCAAAAGCAATCTAAACTAAAGATTTCGTGACTTTCACTGATTTACATATGATTTTCACAGGGATCTTGAAGGAACTGGAGTTACACAAATCTTGAACTCTGGACAGAAATTTATACCTATCTTGCAAAGATGCTGATCTTAATTTTCTAAGCAAAGTTAGCTTACCTGAAAGGAAGTGGTTTCTGAGTAGGCACCTGTTGAAGTGGGTCAAACTTTCCTTCCTACATAGAAAGGTTAAGTCTGGGCCTGATAAATTATACTTCATCTATTCCTTTTCTTGCTGGCACTCAGATCCAGATCAAATCAGTGCCAATACTCAATGTCAGGAGACAGAGACCTGTCGACTTCTCTTTTTAAAAGCATCAACATGGGAAACGGGTTTCCTTGCCTATGTACTAGTAAAAATAGTAATCACCTTACTTAATAAGTGGGGAGGTCCAAGCGTTGCTTCAGTACAGGAAGAGCAGCTTCCAAGAATGCAAATGTTTTAAAAGGTGAAGCCATGGTTGCTTTTCTAATTTTGTATAGATGAGGAAATGCTATGGAGATCTTTTTCAGAGATGCCTGATTTTCCTTCTGCAGAGTTGCCTCTTTAGGATGCTTTATTCTATCTCTTTCTCAACTGCTCAGAGACTCCTTCTTCATCCCAAACCCACTTTACCAACCTGTGTGGTGGACAGGGTTTTGCTCAGAAGGGCAGCGAGGTGCCCACCTTCTGGCAGAGATAACAGAAACTGCCAAGTTCTTTTCTAAATTCTGCCTTAAAAGGTGTGATTACATTTGCCACTGATTTTGCTCTTCATGGAAAAAAAAATGTCTATTTCTCAAATGCCCCCTTTAAAATCATGCAGTGGCTTCTCTCCAGAACACTAGAAGTTTTTTCTTCAATCACTTCTCACTCATATTTTGCACTTCTCACTCACATCTTCCGAGGGTTACAGCTAAAATTGTTAATTCTAATTTCCATCATCTTAAATATCTATTAAATCCTTAATGGTTCTTTTCCAACAGCTTCCAAACATAGTCCTGAATTCTGAGATTCTAGATCATTAAAAATTAGCAGTCTAATTAGACTTTTTTCCTGATAAGATAAAAGAGGAATTATTAGAAACAGCATACATAATGCTGAGAGTTGAGGGCCTTTTTTCTTTCTTTTTTTTTAATTGGTCTTTTTAGTTATACATAATAGTAGGATTCATTTTGACATAGTTATAAGAGCATAGGGCAGAATCTACTCTGATTCAGTCGCCGTCCTTCTCCTATCCCCTCCCTTCTTTCTCCTCCTGTTCACTTCCTTATACTTTACTGAGCTCTCTATTATTTATTTATATTTTTTATTAGTGTTTTTTGGATATAGGGGGTGGTGAGGGGTCACTAGTGTATATTCAGGTATGTCCATAGGAGGGGAGGGCAGATTCACCCACTGTTCTTCCCTTATACCATAATTGAAGGAATTATCCCCCCCCATCCCCACACTTTTACTTCTCTTTTCCCTTTTTTGCCCCTAGTTTTAGACTAGCTTCCTCATGCCAGAGGAAACATTCAAAGTTTGCCTTTCTGAATCTGACTTATTTCATTTAACATGATGGTCTCCAGTTCCATCCAGTTACCAGCAAATGCTATAGTTTCATTGTTCTTTATGGCTGAGTAATACTACACTGTGTATATATACCACATTTTCTTCACATGTGGCTGAGTTATTATATACACCACATTTTCTTCACCCAATCATGTCTTGAATGGCACCTAGTTTGGTTCAATAACTTGACTATTGTGAGTTGAGGTGCAATTAACATTGGTGTGGTTGCATCACTGACGTATGCTGATTTTAAATACTTTGGATATAAACCAAAGAGTGGAACAGCTAGGTCATATCATGGCTCCATTCTGAGGGGTTTTTTTTTTTGTTTGTTTGTTTGTTTTTTGAGAAATCTTCACACTGCTTTCCAGAATTGTTGCGGTCATTTGCACTTCTACTAACAGCATATGAGTATACATTTTCCTCCACATCCTCGCCAACACTCATTATTTGTTTTCGTGGAAAAAAATTGTCTATTTCTCAAAAAATGTCTATTTCTCAGTTATTACCATTCTAACTAGAAAAAAGATGAAATTTCATTGCAGTTTTGATTTGCTTTTCCCTAATTGCTGGGGATGTTGAAATTTTTTTTTCATGTATTTTGGGCCATTTGTATTTCTTTTTTTTGAGAAGTGTCTGTTTAGCTCTTTCACCCTTTCATTTGTTGGGTTATTTTTTTTTGAGGGGGGTTATTTCTTTCTGTATTCTGGATATTAATGTCCTATCTAATTGGCAAATGACAAAGAACCTTTCCCATTCTGTAGACTTTGTCTTCATGATCTTAATCATTTCCTTTACTGTGCAGCTTTTTAATTTGATGTCATCCTTCTCCGTCATCCTGATTTTTCATTTTACCTCTTGAGCTTTAAGTATCTTGTTAAAGAAATCAGTTCCTGAGCCAACATGTTGCAATGTTGGACTTATAGTTTCTTTTACAAGTTTCAGGGGTCTGGTCTAATTTCCAGGTATTTGATCCTTTGTGTGCAAGGTGAGAGATGGCCTCAAGTTTTATTCTACATTGGATTTCCAGTTTTCCCAGCACCCTATGTTAAAAAGGCTCTCTTTACTCCAATGCATGTTTTTGACAACTTTGTCTAGTATCAGATAACTGATAAATATCAGATAAGTATTAGTAAATATTATGTGGGTTTGTCTCTTTTTGTTCAGTATTCTGTTTAGTATAATGTGACTGAAGAAATTGTGGCACTTGAGCAACCTTAACATTTAACATGGGGTCTGATAACTGGAAGCTATATATCAAGTCAGTGGGTAGATCTGCTAAGTTTGTTTCGGGGGCTCAGCTTCCCCACACCCAGATAACTCAGTCACATCTCTTAGTGTAGACAGAGACCAAGAGTTTAGAACATTAGCCTGTTGAGGGACAGATGGACACGGATCAAGTGTGTCCTCCTTATTTTACTGCAGAGGACACTTAGAGAAAGCCCTCAGATTTGCTTAGCTCAGTGTCTCCGGGAGGTCTTTCTAATGCATAGCCTCTGGGACCCACACGAAGCTTGGGTTCACTAGGTCAGAATGGGTCTACCTGTCTGTCACTTGTGTTTTATTGATTTACTTTTCATTTTTTAATTAAAATCGTGCATATTCAAGGTGTAAAGAGTGAAGCTTTGGTACACATTCCAGAGGGAATTGACCACTGCGGCCAAGGTAATTAGCAAGTCCGTCTCTCTGCTCAGTGTGTGTGTGTGTGTGTGTGTGTGTGTGTGTGTGCGTGGTGAGAACACTTAAGATCCACCATCTGAGAAAATTTTAAGTGCACAGTATGGTATTACTAATATAATACCCTGTACATTGGATCTCTAGAATTTATTATCCTATGTAACTGAAGCTCTGTATCCTTTGACAAAACCTGCTCCATTTGCCCAAGACCTCCATCCCTGGAAACCTCAATTCCATACTATCTGATTTTTTAAGGTCCTATGTACAAGTAGATAATGCAGCGTTTTTCTTTGTGTGTCTGACTGATTTCACTCATCAGGGTCTCCTCTGGGTTCATCCAGGTTGCCTCGAGTGGAAAGATCTCCTCCTTTTGATGGCTGAATGATATGCTATTGCACATTAATAACCACAGACACGCCTTAGTTCCCATCTGAAATGTCCCCTGTGGGGTAAAGGCCTGTTCCTGGGGTCATGCCATTAGGAAGAGGAGGTACCTTAAAGAAGCAGGGCTGAGTGGGAGGTCTCAGGCCATTGAGGGGCAGCCTCAAAGGGAACTGGGACCCCAACCCTTCCTCTTGCTCTCTTTCCCTTCTGAACCGTAAGCTGTGCTCTTGCTCTGTCCTGTGCTCCTGCCATGAGGGGGGCCTGGCCACGGGCCTGAAAGCAGCAGGAGCAGCCAGTCAAGGACCGAAAGCTGTGAAGTCATGAGCTCAATAAAATCTTCTCTTCAGAAGTCGATCGTCTCAGGCGTTTGTTGGAGTGACCGAAAGCTGACTGACGTGTGTGGAGGATTTCTTTGTCCACCCCAAGCTGATAGACGCTTGGCGGTTTTCCATTTTGGCTGCTGTGGAAGAGGCTGCAATGAACATGGGTGTACAGCTCTCCCTTCCACCTGAGGACTTCATTTTCTTAGCTATGTACCTAGAAGATGAATGGCGAGATCATAGAACTGACCGTAGTTCTCTTTCTGAGGTTTGAGGAATTTTCATACATTTTCTGAGATGATTTTTAACAAATCCCTAAGTGAGGCTGGGGTTGCTGGCCCCACCCCAGCTGGGGAGAGGCTCTGGCCTCCAGGATCAGTCAAGGGGAGAAACTGAGAATGGGAACGTGGGCCCCCCTTCCGCAGCAGCGCATGGCCACTGTGTTGGGCGTTCTGTTGAGGACACCTGAATTTCAAAAGTGACAAGTAATGCCCTAAAAATGTCTTCTTATTTCTATCTACCCACCTGGGAATCTCAGTGACCATGATAAGGAGGTCGTGGGACCTGGACTTGAAGCAGTATTAGGGTTAATAAAGCCTAAACTACCAGCAAGAATAAAGGAGAGAAGGAAGAAAGATGGGATTTTTACCCCGATTGATATGGTTCATTTCTTCTTTTTTAGGAAGAAGGAATATTCAAATTTCACTTTGAAGCTTCTTCTTGTCACGCCAGGAAGCTATTAAATAATTCTGTTAATAGAATTACTATGAACTGTATGATAGATTTTTGTTTTCCAAGAAGTCTTCCTTAGATAAATAGAAGACTGTTGTGCTTCAGACTTGAGGTGTCCCCAAAAGTGTGAGATAATCGGAGAATATCAAGAGGTAAAGTTATTAGAGTCTGAGAGGTGTGATCTAATCAATGGATGACCCACTGATCTGGATTACCTGGGTGGTAACTGTAAGCACGTAGCACGGGGCTGGAGGAGGTAGGTCACTGAGGGTGTGCCTTTAGAGTTTATATATTGTCCCTCATGAGCAGAGTTCTTTCTATGGTTCTGGAGTATTCTATGCTTCAAGGATCTCTGTGCCCTTGATGCCATGATGTTCAGCCTCTCCTCAGGCCCAGAGCTTTGGTGTCAGCTGGACATAGGCTGAACCTCCGACACCATCAGCCAAAATAACCTTTCCTCTTTCAAGTCGTTCTTGTTGGGTCTTTAGGTCACAGCAATGAAGAGCTGACTAAAACAGAAATTGGTACCAAGAGTAGGGTCATTCCTGTAGCTCACCTGAACACAGAGTTCAGAAGTTGTTGGAGCTGGTTTGCAGAGAAAAGAAAAGGTTTTTTTTTTTTTGGAAAAGTTTAGAGATGCAAGTTGGAAAAGCATTACAGTATTGTTAAGTGGAGCTTAATGGGTGATGCTGGTGGGTGTTCAGAATACTCATAGAAACTGTTGACAGTAAAGATTGAGCTCATAAAGTTTCAATGGAAGAGGACTCTGTTGGCCTAGGGGCCCTTCATGTCATGTTCTGGCAAAGAAGTTGTCTGCATTTTTGCTATGCCCTGAGACCTTTTTGTGAGACTACATTTAAAGGTGATGTACCAATTAATTTGGTAGAGAAAATTTCAAGACAGTATTGCACTCAGGGGTGACATGGATACTGTTGGTGGCTTTTCTTCAGGTTTACTATGATAATCAGGAGGGGGAAAGCAAAGCAGAATGATTTGGAAAAACAGTTTGGCCAGAAGCGAGAGTAAAACTGGGACTAAGGAAGTTATGGTTGTTAAATGCCGCAGTCTGGCTGGGCACAAATCACAAGCCACTGAAGCAGGAACAAACTTTATTTCTGAACCCCACCAGCACACTCCACACACGCTCCCGGGAACTCTTCGGAACGCCACCCATGCGGCTCCTTCAGGAACCACCAACCGGAAATCCCTCTTCCGGCACTTCCCCAACCAATGGGAACTCTCCGGGAATCCCCAGGAGAACTCCAAAGTAGCAGGCCAAGGCGGAGAGCAGGGGTAATATACACAGCTTAACATAACCATCATCATCTCAATGGCTTGCTGGAGTCACCTCTCAACTACTACTTCTGGCAAAAATGCCATGCGTCATCCTGTGGCCCTCAACAGTTAAAGGTTTTGCAGCCATGAAAGAGAGCTATGTACTTTGCATGGGAAAATATAGGGGAAAAGGATTGAGGGCACCGCAAGACTCAGCAAAACCATATGCATCTCAGGCTCAAGGGTGTAAAATAAAAATCCCTGTGAGAAGAGCCCGTGGAGGCACCCTGCACGCACGGGGGTGGGGGAGACCTGGGAGGTTTTGTCACCATGGTTCACTGCTGCAGTTGTGGTCCCTGGAATCTTGGCCGCTGTTCAAGATGGCAGGTCTTGGCATTGACTATGTGGTGCTGGTTCTGCAGAGATTAAAAATGCTGGAATTAGGGGTTTCTGGAGCATTCTGAGATTTCAAAAGAAGTCCTGGGAGGTGAGGAAAATGTAGCAGGGTGGCAGTCCTCATGGGATGCCCCGAGACAGTGGTGCATGAAGACCTGAGAAGGAAGCTGAGCTGCCACAGAGACCTCTGAGATTAAGTGTTGCCAGTATCATGAGATGTCTGCCGAGTGGAGCTGCAGAAACAGAGCGAGACAAGCCAAGAGAGAGACCATGTGGGCTGCAGCCAGCAAGACCCCAGGGCAGAGCTCTCCAGTCCTTTGGAGAGAACACCACAACACCATTTGACCCAAATGCTGGACATGAAGCCAGAGAACTGTTCGCCCAGCTAGATTTTGATCTTCCTTTGGTCCCATCTCTTCTTTTTATGCCCCAATTTCTCCATTATAGAATTGAAATGTTTACTTTGTGCCATTGTATATTGGACACATTGAATTGGCTTTGATCTTTAGTCTCACAGCTAAGAGTTTGCCTGAATCCCAGACGAGATTTGGACTTGGACATTTGGACAATGCTGCAAGTGTTAAGATTATAGTCTTAACACTTGAAAACTGACTCTTGAAAACTGACTAAATGTGTATTGCATTGTGAAATGGGAACAAACTTTTGGGGTCTGGGGCAGAATGTTACGGTTTAGATATGAGGATCACCCAGAAGATCGTTGTGTGAGAAAAATGTAAGAATTTTCAGAGGCAGAATGATTGGATTATGAGAAGTAGGGCCCATCCAATGGATTGATTCACTGAATGGATTAACTGGATGTTAACTGTAGGAAGGTATGGTGTAGCTGGAGGGTGTGGGTCACTGGGGGTGTGACTTTGGGGTTTATATTTTGACCTGGTGAGCGGAGCTCTCTCTGATTCCTGATTATCCTACCCTGAGCTGCTCTCCTCTGCCATGACCTGACACTCTGCATTATCTCAGGCCTAGAGCTAGGGAGTCACCTGATCATGTACCGAAATAAACTTTTTATCCTCTAAGTTGTTTGGGGGCCTTTTGATCTACACAAGGAAAAGCTGACTAAAATAAACACTGTGTTGGATACCAGGTGTGCATCCTGTCTATTTTCCAATTCGTCTGGTGTGTGAAATTTATCCTGAGTCCTTCTGCACCTTCAGGCTGCAGGTGCTACTGCAGACCAGTCACCTTACAGGTGCCAAGCTAAGGGGGCCACGGGGGCCATGGGGCCTCTTGATCAGCAAGCTCACTTCCCTCCACCACCAGCCTCCTGAGAAACTGCACTCACGGCAGACATCTAACGAGGCAGTGGGCAACTCGTCTATTTCCTCCTGTCTCCTTCCTCCAGCCCCAAGCTCCAACAAAATAAGTTTCCATTGAGGAAAAGCTGTCTTGGCCCATGTTATCCACTGAAGAAGAGGAAAAAGAGCCTACTAGCTGCACAGTCTGCAAGTGATATAATCAGGGGAATTATAGTTCATTTAGGACTTCAGGCATCCTCTTTGTAAGTGAATTAGATACAGTTTTATTAAGATTAACAGGCCAGCATGCAAGCAGTAGAGGTCTTAAAATTTGAAACACATAATGGAAAATTGGGTGCATAAATCACCTTTCAGGCAGACATATACATGCCCCCGAAACATCTCTGAGCACTGAGTGTTGCCAAGTCACACGTGAACCATTGTGAGCCCTGCTAGATGAGTGCTTTCTGAGCTCCAAATACATCACAAGCACCCATCTGAGAAAATGCTGAGTTTTATTTTCATTTTGTTTTTTTTCCAATAAGTACCTGCAACTTAGAGGCTTCACCTTTATCTCTGGGCTGTATTATGCACATTCTTTTTTTTTTTTTTTGTTTTTTCCTCCTGCTCAGTTCCAGAGCTGTGGATTCCCCCACAACCTGGTGCATTATTACTATCTGGTCTTTGGGCATTATTTTTCATCAGTCTGGAATATTTCTTTTCTGCCTATTTAAATCTTCCTGATATTTCAAAGCGCAACCAAATATCTGCCTCTTATTTTCAGTTTCCCTGACTGATTTTTCTTCTTAGAAATTCCCTGCTTCTTATGATCATAGCTCTATTGACCTATCTACCCACCTACCCACCTGTCTTCCTCTCATCTCATTACACCACAGTTTAACACTAGAGCATTTTTATGTCCTGCTGTTATTCTGAGCAGAGTTATGAACATCAAATAAGTTAATAAGGCCATTAGAACGGAGGCAGAACCATGAAGGCAATTAACAAATACAAATCATGATTTTACATCCAATTCCTAAACATATAAACTCTAGGAACAGTGCATCACAGTTGGAGGTTCACGTGTGTGAACTGAGGTCAGACAACACTGAGCAGAAGTCCAACATTCTCATGGAGCGAGGCATTTGATAATAGGTAAACATGATCTCCATTCTCTTGACTAAATTAACATTCAAGTAGCGAATATGGACCTTTTAATTGGCATCTTGACACAGCCAAGGTCAGTGGTCAGGAAAGTCAGAGAAATCACCCAGTTCCTTTCAGAAGAGAGTGGGAAGGGATACCTGACTAATTAAAGGACCTTGTGAAATCTCAAGTTCATGTTGGTCCATTGTGTCTGGTATTCACAATGGACAAATAACTAGTTGTCATTTAACTGGAGCGTCTCAGAAAAGGAAAAAATGGAGGTCTATATAAAAATGTCAAACTACGACCTTAGAAAAATAAAGACTTATTGTAAGTGTTCAGGAAATACATTTTCCATATTCTGTAAATGCAACTTTGTGGAAAACACACACATACACACACACACACAACATATATCAATAACACTGAATTTTTTCTGTAACTTTAGTTCATCATTCATATATTTGTCTATGAAACTACCACATAATTGAAAAAAATATTATTAATCTTAATGCATCCTCACAGGTTTGTAATCCATTAAAATCTTTAAAAGAGAGTTTAAGTGTAGCCACTGACTCATAGGAATTTGCAATCCAAGAGGGGAAGTGGTGTTGCTCTGAAGCAAAAGGAATGTAATGTAAGATACACAGGACAGGGAGCTGGAGTCTCCGCCTCATTCCTCTACTCCAGGGGTGAGGAGGGAGTGGGCGGGCACAGGGCCTGTGGAGAAGCACCCTGGTCTCCCAGCGAGCAGAGACCCAGCACGGGTGGAACAGGGTGCAGCTGTGGGATGGTGTGGGGCCCACGCCCAGTCCTGCTCCACCCAGGTCCCCTGCCTGGGCTCTCCAGTCTTGTTTCCCACCATATGCCTTCAGGACTCGTCTTAAATAGTAAGTCTAAGATTTCATAGACATAAGGTCACAAAGTAGATGAATCTAGTCTGTGGCTTTAGGATTCAGGATAATGGTCAATTTGGGGAGGACAGAGATTAAAAGGGTAGGCGTGCATTTGGGGCTTAGAGTTAATATTTTGTTTTTTCCTCTGTGTGTCAGTTTTCCTGGTTTTCACTTTGCTATAGACATCCATCGAGCTGCACAGATACCTTCTTGCACATTTTTAAATTTTTGTGTGTGTGTGCAAGATGTTTCATTTCAATATGTTCACATTCTCCAAACATCGGCTCAGGTGACCTCTCCTAGGAAGCTTCTCCTGAGACGTCTTTTTTCATCTTAGGGAACTCTCCTCTTTCTAGCTTCCTTGTACCCACCCTGTTGGCCTCATTAAAAACAAGCTTCCACATTTTTTTTCTTATTTTATTGCCAGGAACTAGAATTTATTAGTCTGTGTTTTAAAAATCCTAGGAAAATTTGACCAGCATTATGTTATATCTCACAAAACTTAAATTATTAATGCTGAAGTGAAAATCACTGAGTTTCTTTTCCTGGAATTTATCTTATTATTATATTTTCATTAAAAATGGCTTCCAGTCTAGGACATGTGACCAACCACATTTGGTAATGTATATAAGAAACTTATGGATACCTGTGATTTATGCATTCCTTAAATACCTAAGGAGCCTCTTCTAGTTGACAGAATTTTCCATATTCTGAAGATAGAAATACAAAGAAAATGAGTCCCTTTCCTCAAAGAAGATACTGGTTGGCAGGAAGATAGACATATGTATGTAAGTGCTAAGCCAATAGTATCACCCTGATACCAAAACCAGAAAAAAACTTATCAAGGAAAGAAAATTTTAGACCAATATCCTTGAAGAACACAGATGCAAAAATTCTCAATAAAATTTTGGCAAATTGCATACAAAAACATATTATAAAGATGGTGTACCTTGATGATCCCTGGGTTCATCCAGGGATGAAAGATTGGTTCCACATATGGGAATCAACAAACATAATTCACCACATCAGTATCCTTAAAGACAAGAATCATATCATCACCTCAATAGATGCAAACAAAGCATTTGACAAAATACAGCACCCTTCATGTTCAAAACACTAGAAAAACTAAGGATAGTACGAACATACCTCAACATTGTGAAAGCTATCTATGCTAAACCCATGGCCAACATCATCCTAAATGGTGAAAAATTGAAACCATTCCCTCTAAAAACTGGAACAAGACAGGGGTGCTCTCTTTCACCACTGCTATTTAACTTAGTCCTTGAAACTCTAGCCAGAGCAATTAGACAGACAAAAGAAATTAAAGGGATGTGAATTGGAAAAGAACTCAAATTATCACTATTTGTTGATGATATGATTCTATATCTAGAAGATCCAAAAAATTCCACCAGAAAACCTCTAGAGCTAATAAATGAATTCAGCAAAGTAACAGGATATAAAATCAATACCCACAAATTGAATGCATTTCTATACAGAAGCAATGCATATACTTCAAGAGAAATTAGGAAAACTACCCTGTTCACGATAGTCTAAAAAAAAACCCAAACAAAGCACAACAAAAACTTGAATCAATCTAACCAAAGAGGTGAAAGACCTCCACAATAAACACTAAAGAACACAAAAGAAAGAAATTAAATTGAAGAAAACCTCAGAAGATAGAAAGATCTCCCACGCTCTAGGAGAGGCAGAATTAATATTGTCAAAATGGCCATACTACTAAAAGTGTTTTACAGATTTAATGTAATTCCTATTAAATTCCAATGACATTCTTCACAGAACTAAAAAATCAATCATGAAATTCATTTGGAAAAATAGGAGACCCAGAATAGCCAAAGCAATCCTTAGCAAGAAGAGTGAAGCAGAAGGCATCACAATACCAGACCTGAAACTTTCCTACAGAGCAATAGTAACAAAAACAGCATGGTGTTGGCACCAAAATAGACACGTAGACCAATGGTACAAAATAGAGGACACAGAGACTAACCCACATAAATGTGGTTATTTCGTACTATACAAAGACACCAAAAACATACATTGGAGAAAACATAGCCTATTCAACAAATTGTACTGGGAAAACTGAAAATCCATAAGTAACAAAATTAAATTAAACTGCTCTCTCTCACCCTGCAAAAAAATCAACTCAAAGTGGATCAAAGAGTTAAGCACTAAAACAGAGACCTTGTGCTTAACATAAGAAAAATAGGCCCAAATCTCCATCATGTCAGCTTAAGACTTGACTTCCTTAACAAGACTCCTAAAGTACAAGAAGTAAAAATCAACAATCAATAAAATGGAATGGATTCAAACTAAAAAGCTTCTTCTCAGCAAAGGAAACAATCAATAACATGAAGAGAGAACCTACAGAATGGGAGAAAATCTTTACCACATGCACCTCTAGGATATATAAAGAACTGAAAAACCTTAACACAAAACAAAGAATAACTCAACCAATAAATGGGCTAAGGAACTGAACAGACACTTCACAGAATAAGACATACAATCAATCAACAAATATATGAAAAATTGTTTATCATCTCTGGCAATTAGAGAAATGCAAATCAAAACTACTCTGAGATTCCATCTCACTCTGGTCAGATTGGCAATGATCAAGAGCACAAGCAATAATAAATGTTGGCGAGGATGTTGGGGAAAAGGCTCACTCATACACTGCTGGTGGGACTGCAAATTGGTGCAACTACTCTGGAAAGCAGTGTGGAGATTTCTCAGAAAACTAGGTATGGAACCACCATTTGACCCAGCTATCCCATCCTTGGTTTATACTAAAGGACTTAAAATCAGCATACTACAGTGATGTAGCCACAATTATGTTTGTAGTAGTTCCATTGACAATAGCTCAACTATGGAACCAGTGTAGATACCCTTCAACAGATAAATGGATAAGCAAAATGTGGCATGTATACACAATGGAATATTATTCAGCTTTAAAGAAGAATGAAATTATGGCATTTACAGGTAAGCAGATGGAACTAGAGAATGTCATGTTTAAGTGAAATAAGCCAATCCTCCCAAACCAAAGGCTGAATTCTTTCTCTGATAAGTGGATGTTGATCCATTGTGTGTGTGTGTGTGTGTGTGTGTGTGTTGGGGGGAGTGTACGGAAGAATAAAGGAACTTTGGATTGTGCAGAAGGGAGTGGGGGGGAGGGGTTGAGGGGATGGAAAGGGTGGTGGAATGAGGCAGACATTATTACCTTATGTGTGTATATATGTATTATTACACTACTAGTGTGACTCTGGACCATGAATAGCCAGAGGAACGAGCAGTTGTGCTTCATTTGTGTACAATGTGTCAAAATTCATTCTAATGTCATGTAGAACTAGTAAAAAAAAAAAAAAAGAGTGCTAAGCCAAGATTGGCCCAGAGAGCTGGGGGAGTCTCAGAAGCTGCAACTGTTGAAGAAGCTCAGACCTGAAGCTTTCCTAGAGTCATGAGCTGGTGTCTTCCAAAACACCAGATCTCTTTACCCCGTAGATGGGGATGTGGCTTGCGATGCCACACACCCAAGGTCATGGGAACAGGGAGCAGGTGGAAAGCCCGGGGTGGACCTCAGGGTAGAGGGTGGTGGGAGCTCTTTGACAAGTGTGTGTGTCTCACGCTTCCTGTGAGACTGAAAGTGGAGGTGGGTCTCAGTTCATCACCGTCACTATAGGGTCTGTCCCTGTTGTGGCTCCTCCACCCTTATTTTCTGATTTCTGAGCCAGAGATGTGGCTGTGACCTCCAGTTACATCTCCAAACTGTAAAGATTCTGCAAATCATCATTCCCATCCTGATACCAAGAAAATAACTAAAAATCGATGACTTCAACCAACCGTAGAACCACAGTCTTGCCCGCCACACCTGGAGGGACACTATGGTGCGCTTATCTGGAGCAGAAGCCTCTAGAACACTCATGTGGGAATTCCCAGGGGTTGCAGAAGCCTGAGCGCCTGTGGTAGGTTCTGGGGACTGCAGTGTTGGGGGTTGGTTTACCCCAGCAGGCGCTTTACCCCCAGGTAAAATATGGAAGATCCCCTTGTGGTTATGGTTGGGAAGAAGAAGAACAAGCCTTGTAAGATAACCCAGAGACTTCACCCTTTCCCAGGGGGAAGTGTTTTACCCCTTTCCTCCTAAGTGTGGCCTCAATGCAAACACGTGGTGGAGTTGCTGGCCTGCATGTGAATTTCCTGGCTGTCCCAGTACCACACAGAAACAGTCACATCTTGTTGTATTTTACAAGTATGTAAGATTCTCAGCAGGTAATTAGACCTCAGATATGATTTCCGATTTTCCAATGATGTAGTGAGACCCAGGTTTTCTTATTCTTAGGCCAGGATATATGATTTACGACAATGAAACTTTTTCTATGGCACAGAGAAAAGTGTATTAAATTATAGCATTTAGGAAAACTAACATGGCTGGTCTGTGGGTGAGGAAGAAAGCTATTGTCCGGATCACTACATTTTTTTCAATTACTGAGAGACAATAATTTTCAAAGTAAATCAAGAAATTAATTCTAAAGGAAAATATCTACCAACTTTTTTTTTTTTAAAATTTTGTTTGGTTTTGCTTTTTATTGTGGTGCTGGGGATGGAACCCAGGGCTCTGTGTGTGCTAGGCACATGCTTCAACCCTGAGCTCCAACCCAGGCTCTGCTACCAATTTTGGCAATGATTTCCCATAGCCATGTACCAAATCAGCGCCCCTACATTCTGCTTTCTGATAATGAGAATGGGTAAGAAAACCCCTTTTCGCATGGCCTTCTGGTTTCCCGGGAGACTTTGCCACCAGAGTCCCTAGAGGTGTTGGTGTAGCTGGAGCAAGGAGCACGGCATGATTTGTGGGCTTTTATCCTGAAGACCTCCGTGCCTCCTTCTCGCCAACCTTGTTCCTCTGAGCTGCGAGGGTCCTGGCCAGTTGTTCTGGATGCTCCGGTTCCCTCCCTCAGCAGCAGCTGCTGACTGTGTCACTGAATGGAGACTGCAAGGTTCACAGTACCTGCAGGCTCGCTCTCCACCCCAGGAGCGTCATGGGGCACTGACATTTCCCTCGGAAGGGAGAAAGCTGGGTTCAGGGGCCAGTGCATGACACATGTCCCCTCCTCCTAAGCCTGACCTCCCACTCCATGGGGCTTCTCTTCCAAGCCTCCACACCCTCCCAATTGAGTCTCTTCCTTTGCCGCCTACCCCTAGGATCAGGCTCTGCCCACAGGCCACTCTGCTAGACCTTGCTTCTTCTCTGCCTTCCCAATTAGCTGCAAGGCCATTCTGTACCCAGGTGACAACTCTTGTATGCAGTTCCTTCTGCACTGATAAACTCATGCCTTTGAAGTGAAATATTAGATTTTATCTGGACTATAATCATGAGCAAGATGAGATACATTCCAAGCACAAATAAGTACTAATTGGAGCTTGCAAAATAGCCAGATTCATAAAGACTCATAATATGTGGGCACCACAGGGCTGATAGGAAAAGTTCATTTTGTAGTGAATTAGCCTTGCTGACTGCCAGTCATCCACTTCTCAGGACTCTGTGTCCTCAACTTGAAGTAACAGGCTTCCGGATAAGGATAAGCTATATTGGTGACTCTTGATGAAGTTTGGAGGACTATGATAGAAAGTGGATTTAAGTTGTGTGTTTCACAAAGCTCACAGAGAGCTGAGCATGGCTGTGCACTTTTCTCCACACCCTGAGTGAGATCTGGCAGAAATCGGTTCCCACTTTTCCTCTATGGCCCCAGTAGGTTCAGAGGAGTGCTTTCAGAAACAGGTATGGGAATGTGAGCTGATGGCTGTGGGATGTTGATGAGGACAGTGTGTTGGGCTAGTTGTGTGAGTTAGGTAGACTAGCTTCGCAGCAATAACAAGCATCACAGTTTACATTCCATCCCATAATGTTTATTGTGGGCACAGGATCTCTACAAGGAATCTATTTTCAGTGACTCAGGGACAATTGTGAGATTCCAGGCATTTTATCAAAACAACAGACGTATGTAAAGCACTCTGCTTGTTAGCAAGCAGTACCCCTTGACCGGCCTTCCCTGGGGCTGGCTCGTTCTCCTGGAAGGTCACTCTTACAATCCTTGCTGTGGATAATCACTCTCACCCTAGAACATGCGTGGTAAATTTAGGTCTGGTCAATTTCAGAAGAAGCACTCTCACTGAGAAGCAGCTAACATGGCGGTAGCTGACTACAACAGACGGTCAAGCACCTGGCTGTGGATAAAACGGAACAGTGTTGCTTTTGTGAAGTGCTTATACCTTGAGTTGATTTTGGTCATTGGGTGGTTTCACAAAAGCCTTGTGTTCCAACATTTTTTTTACTCTTCCTAAGGCATAAGAGTTCTGTGTGCCCGTCACAAAGAGGCATTGTCTTCAATCAAAGCAAATTACCATTAAGATTAAAAGGCAATTCATTTCTCTCTTGGCCTCTGCTTACTATTCTGTTAGATGACCTACAGACAAAGTTGCAAATATTAGAGATGGAAAATACTTAAGAATTCCCTGTCTCCTGCTCAGTGATCTTATAACTGATGAGGAAACTGGGCCCTGGAGAAAGGACTGGCTTTCAGCATGACACATCACTTAATGCACATCCGCCAGCCCTAGTTTTGAAGTGCATGTAAGAACTCCTTTCCTGACTGCTTTTCAGAATCACTGGGAGAATCATATCTGATAATACATGCACAGTTTTTGAAAACAGTAAAAATCATTATCCATGGGAATGATAATGATGATAAACATGACATTTATTGAGCACTTAGTATGGACTAGGCATTGTGATTTACAGACATGATCCTAGAACTCAATACCACACAGTCAGGGAGGCACATTTATCATCTCAGTTTAAACAAGAAGAACCGATTCCTGACTATCTGTTGGGTCACAAGCCAGGCAGTGGTGGGGCCGGAGTTAACCTAGAGTCTTAGTCACTAAAACAAAATCTTGGGATTCTCACCCTGTTGGAAAACAGAGTCCACCCTGGATCACAATGTTCTTATTGACAGCACAGTGTTTTCCCAGTTACAAACTAGTTTCATAAATGTCTTTGGAAATAGAAAAAATATAAAATGGAAAATGCTTATCCCTCCCTAGACTTCATCCTGATACTTTCTAACTCTTAGTGCTGGTGTTCTAAGACTGGGAAACAGAACAGCTTCAGACGGTATGTCAGCATTTGTAGCTCAACCTCCTGGTTTCCTATTTGCAGAATATTTTGCCAACAGAGATCCGAAGTGTCCAGTGCTATCATATCTAAGGAAATCTCTCATCTCTCTGTTACTGCCTTGCTGCCAAAGCACGAGGCTGTGAACCACCAGGAATCCGGACAATAACTGGGGATCATGCAGTGGCGTAGTCTGTGGGCTGTGTGCATGCGCCCGGCCATGTTAGAACGCTGCCACCTTCTGCTTATCCCATGCGCTGCTACTGCAGCCCATTTCCACAGCAGCCCAGGTCCTCCAGGCTGATTTACCCCGATCCTGAATTGCACTTCTGCAAAACACAACATGACAAGTTAAACGCTCAGCCTGCCAAAAAAATCTTGATAGGCTCAGCTTTTGTACTGCAGCCCTCGAAACACCATTAGGACTGCTGTCCCACTAAAGTGCGCTCAACGTTTTTGACACTGAATTATCTTCACATCAGTTTATCTCATCATTCACTGGAGTGTTTTGACCATTTGAGAATTCAAAAGAGGGCAGATAAACAGGGAGGGATTGCGGTAACTTTCCCTTATTCCAGGGGCAGTGATTTGCTCTGAGATTTGCTGGATGTGGCAAGGGTCTATGCTCAAGTGCATTTTCTGCTAAGATGCTCACTAGACATGACACACACTGGGCAGGATCATGGATTAGTCAGTGAGGAAGGACAACCTGAGCCTCACTGTTCAGCTGCGGGGCATGTGCTGAAGCCTAGTGCCTGACCCCAGCTCCTGGGCCTCCCACCCTGGTTTATCAGCAGTGAGCTTTTGGTGCCTCCAGGACAGGGAGCTGAGAACAATCCCACACCACATTGGAGTCCTCAGATCCCCAGCTTGCCAGCTGGGTCCCACCTCTGGCATCTACAGCAGCTGAGGGCAGGACTTCACCTCATCTCCATCCCACAGCATCACAAAATTAGCCTTGCCCAGGACTGTTTTTATCACCAGTTGATGACCCTCCATCTGCATGTGTACACACAGGGCTGGTGTTTTGGGTTTCCTTATTTCATTAAAATACCAAGATTCTTTAATAAAACTAGAAAGCCAGAGTGAAAAATAATTTCAGAGGTCAAAATGTCTATTTTTAAGTTCTTGCTGACATATTTGTATTGCTTGAGAAACTTAGGCCTTATATGCTTATGATTACCTTCAAATCTTCAGAGTCTAGATAATACACCCCCACACACACAGCTCCATGAGGTTCAGATGAATCTGGTTCTGTCTTATTATAAAATACAAGAAACAAATAGAAATACATACTCTTTCCTCCTAGCTGGAAGCTTATAGAAACAAAGAAAAGCACCTAATTTTCCATTTTTTTACCAGTACAAATAATAGCATTCTCACTCTTTTCACTCTATGTATATGCCATTTTTAAGAAACACTTCTTCCTCTGTTTTTGCATATATTAGATACTTTTTTTTCAAAACACTATATTTTATTCCTTAAAATAGACACACTGTTTTGTTGATCATATTTCAAAAGCTAATAAACTTTGTCATCTTAACATCAGTTCAGGACAATCTTATTCATCTTGGGACTTGTAAATCCCTAAACTAATGAATAATTTAATAGCAAATAATTATAATATAAATGAATAAGCCAAATTTTCATATTTTAGGGGAAGATTCTGTGTTCAAGGAAAATTGACATTTCAATGCTAGTGGGCTGTGACTCTAAGGTCAACCCCCAGTAGAGGACCTCCTCCCCCAGCCTTGGTGGATCTGAAGTCAGAGTGAGTGTCCTCCAGTGCCGAGTCCCTGGACTCTTCAGGGGTTAATGTTCAGAGTCAGACACCCACAGTGGCCAGACACGGAAAGTGACCCTCACTGTGGAAATCTCAGATGGACACAGTGCTGCAACATTCAGATGAGTACAATCTCCCCACACATTTTTGTAAACGAACTCTGTCTTTGCTTACAGACTCTAACTGTAATCTCTGCCTTCCCCTGATAGTTTCCACTCCATTTCACTAACTGGTCCGGAAAGCAAATGGTAGAGCCTCTACGTCCTCGACAGAATCACAGAATTTCAGGACCTTCTTGGAGACTTGCACAGATCTAAGTCCTATGACAGAGAGGCAGTGATAGCTGGGGCAGGAAGGCATGAGCCCCGCATAAATCCCATCCAGAGAAGCCAGGGGCTGGGAGGTAGATCAGGGAGGGAAATCTGCACCCCTTGCCATCCTTATTCCTGAAGAGACTCAAGTGCAGAGAGGGACAGAGCTGGTCCAGTTAGACAGGAAGCCAGAAGGGAGCCTCTGGGCTGCACGCCTTCTCTCAACAGCAGCCAAGGACTGCACGTGAGAATTCACAGGGATCATCGAGGCGGCATGGGGACGGGAAGGACACAGGCTCCATGAGACAGGGCACCATCAGATCCCACCCGGGGCCAACAGCAGTGACTAGGAGTCCTCTAGGTGTTATCATGCAGGTGGCCTGAGCAGGGAGCACCAAGTTGTTCAGTGTCTAACCAAGGGCTCCCCAAAGCTGAAGCAGCTCCTACAAGAGCGACCATCATTCTGCCACCTGCTCCTCTGTGCCCACAGTTCTCAGCCTTGTTTATGGGTAAAAATGTCTCATAAGCAACAGCAGAAACGCTTCACCTCACGTGTGCTCAGGTCTGGCCTCCATCCTCACCAACAGGAAGAGAGATGGCCAAAGCCCTCCCTTTTCTCATTGGCTCTTGAACCTCCCAAGATTCCAGAAAAATTGATGCCTCCCTCCTTTCTAAACAGGGCTGTCATTAATAAATCAGGCCAAGCCGTGCCACGAATGTAGGGTTCCTGTTAACAGGGTCACAACAGAAGCGCAGAAGCCGACGTTCAGGGAATCGGTGTCATTTATGGGAATGGAGTGGATGGAGTCGGGATTGTAGGAACCATGAATTCCAGAAGCCCTGCTACTTTTCTGCTATGTTATCATCCCTCCATAAAGTCAGGGAAAAGCCTTAGCTAATTCACGAAAACCGGGGTGCTCTCCAGCCACTGGCAGGGCCCCTCCCAGGGAATCGAGCTCCCCGACAGACAGCAGCCCACTGTCTGAATCCCTGTCCCTTCCTCCCTGTCCCTTCATCAGCGAGCTGATGGTGCCAGGCCAGGAGGATAAAAGTAACACCCAGGCATTTCTTTCTCTTTCTACTGCAGAAGAGGAGGCCTGGGCAGCCGTGCCCTGAGGAGCGGGAGAAGAGGTGGGCCCTGCTCTTTGAAGGGGACCGTCAGCGTCTCACAGTCACCGCAATTAGTCCCTGCCAGCCTTCTTCAGGCCTTGGATTCTTTTCAGAAGTGAAAAAGGGGACACTCGAGGGCCATTGAATTGGAGCGTGGCATCTGCCGCCCACGGAGGGAGAGGTCGGGGGTCAGTGTTTGATTTTGATAAAGCGTGCCAGATTAATTGTCTTCGGTAATCCTGTTTGTCATGGTAGATCTGCAGAGGCGTCTTTGTGGCACAGGTGACATATGGGCCGGCCTGCTGCTTGCCTATTCAGGGGCCCAGCACATGTTCTCCCCAGTTGGACGGGTTCCCAGAGCCTTGTTTGCCAGAGAAGTGGGGCCTCCTGCTCCTATTCAGCCGGCCCCCATCTCCACCCACAGCCCTGCTGATCTTCAAGTCGGCCTGGGCTATTGAAAGAGGCCTCACTATTCAAGAGGCCCAAAAAGAGAAAGGGAGAGAAGGGGGCTGGCAGGAGAGAAAGAAGGGGATGAAAGGGGACAGGCAGGCCCCAGAGATAGGAGCAGAAGACTTAGAGACCGGGGAGGGGGTGGGGGCAGAGAAATATAATTACAAAAAATAGCAGCGTGTCCTTCAGGCAGAGCACTTCAGGAGGCTGATTATAGCTCCTCTCCAAATCTGAATCTACCACCAAATTATACCCTGCCTCTTTTGTAAAATAAATGTTAATAAGAGGTAATTTGGGCCCTGCTGATTGTTAAGCTCAATGGAGATAGGATTTTTTTTCTTCCTCCGTGTGTGTGTGTGTTTATTGTGATATTTGGAGGGTGTTTTTCCTTTTTTTCATCCAACCAGAATTTATATTTCGACCACAAAAGATGGAACCCATAGTGCAGGGGCCTGAGGAGGGTGCCAGAAGTCGGAGGATGGTCTGAGTTTGATAAAGGGTGAACGTTTGGACCAGCCGGAGCCCTGGGCCTGGGAAGGTCTGCAGGCCCTGTGCAGGGGAGGGAATGTCCCCAGGAAGAGGAAGAGCTGAGCTGGAGGAGGAGGGGGAGGGTCCACGCTCTAAATAGCTTTGCCTTTCTCTGGTTTAAAAGCAAGACTTTTTTTTTTTTCATTTACATAATCATTATTTTGAGTTGCTGCCAATTCTTTTGGGGGCTTTTATATTTAAAAGCACAAAACTAGAGACAATCCTGTGACAGATCTTTTGAAAATGTTCTTATGATGTGTATTTACGAACAGATCCAGAGATGGAGCAATTAGAAACAATGAATAATAATCTTCTGAGCAGACAAAAGCTCGGAGATATTAAAGTATAAACCCTAATGGCCCAAGGCGGGCCTCCACGGTGTCTTTGCCCTCTGCTTCCGGCCGCTGGGCAGAGATGGGGTCTGGCTGGCCTGGGTGCTGGGGCTGTCAAGGTCAGCAGCCTGTGACCACAGATGGCTTGGTCTCCAGTGGCTTTTGTTAGGCAAATTGATTTGGATCCTGTATGTGATCACTGCACATAATAAGGAACAATGCATTTACCCTCAACTTCAAGGGTGGTATAGCTCAAAATTTAAAAAAAAAAAAAAAAAAAAAAAAAAAAAAAA